>NC_058379.1:39242933-39556808 GCF_018350175.1 Felis catus
TGAGCTAAAATCAAGTGGCAGATGCTTAACGGACTGAGCCACCCAAGGGCCCCTTTTTAATTGCAGTATAGTTGCCACACATCATGATGCTCTTCTTTTAGAATCCTACTGAACAGGATAATGTATAATGGGCAATCAACTTGGTTAGATCCATACCACAAGTGTGTGCCTTCTGTGCACTATTATTCAATGTCAGTTCAGTTTTCAAAACATTTGTAGTGTGAGTTGAATCTGTCTCATATGTGTTCCACTAAAGGCAGTTCTATAACTTAAATGGTGTTCTAGTTAATTCAGTTCTCAAAGACTTTGGAATGTTGACGAGGCTCACATCTATTTATTGTGGGTGACACTGAGTTTATAAACAACTTTATGGTATTATCTTTTAAAATTCCTCCCTTTTCAGGGCACCTGGGTGGTTCAGTTGGTTGAGCTCAGATTTGGGGACCCTTTGTTTGGCTCAGATCATGATCTCGTGGTTCGTGGGATTGAGCCACACCACGGACTCTGCTCTGACCGCATGAAGCCTGCTTGGAATTCTCTCTCTCTCTCTTTCTCTCCCTCTCTCTCTCTGCCCCTCACCCCCTATGTCTCTCTTTCTCTCTCAAAATAAATAAACTTAAATAAAACTTCTCCCTTTCCATGATCTTCTATATTTTCTGCTTATCTAGGGTTTCCCTTGTCAGTTAACTAGCCAGAAAGTTGAAAATTTAGTTATCATGCTCTGCCATGCCATTTTATTACTGTTCCCAAGTGACGTGAGTAAAACCAGTGGGAGAGCAGAGAACTTGGGGGAAAAAAAAACAATGGTGGTCGTTCCTGCCATCTTGGGATCATAGCTCTATCAGAGCGGAGTGTTCCCCTTTCTCTTTTGTTTCCTGTTGACTCTCACTGGGGCCTCAACTACCACCATCAGAGGATGGCTGGGGGCTGATTGTGAAAGAATGAAGAAAAGAAAAACAGCCAAGACGTTTTGTCATTCTACTTGAATATTAGGAGCTCCCTTTCCAGATATTTGAGCCAGAACTAGAGGGTCTCTCCTTGATATTCAGCTAATTACCACTTCCAAATTTCAGGCTGTGATGAAGATTTGAGGATACAAGAATAAGGTAAATGGTAGAACTCGCTGCTGATTCAGTGGTACTTTAAATTCTTTCTTAAAAAAATGTTTTTAATGTTTATTTTTTTTGAAATGGAGAAAGCGTGTGAGTGCGTGGGGGGTGGGGGTGCAGAGGGAGCGGGAGACACAGAATCCAAAGCAGGCTAGAGGCTCTGAGCTGTTAACACAGAACCCGATGCGGGGCTCAAACTCATGAACTGTGGGATCATGACTTGAGCCGAAGTCAGACGCTTAACCGACTGAGCCACCCAGGCGCCCCCAAATTCTGATTTCCCCATATCTGCCTTTTCAGAGGCCTCACATAGCTGCTTCATACCGTTTGTCCAGCTTTTATAATTATATTCAGTGGTAAACACTGGGTGCTTACTCTGTTTTACCCAGTATTGGAATTATGTGAAATCTTTTTTGATTATTTTCCTTTTATTCAAATTGCCAATATTGGCAATCTCGCCTTCTCTCCCCCTTTCCTTCTCCCTCACTATCTCATACCTCCCTCTTGGTCCCTATTTATTTCTATTTCTTTCTCTCTTAAATTTCTCTCTGTTTTCTGTCCATCTCTCAGTATAGCCAGAGGATAACTAGTTTTATTAATTTTTTTTAAGTACTTAGCTTTTTGTTTTATTTATTTTTATTTTTATTTTTTTCTTTTCTATTTCATGGATTTGTATTTCTATCTTTATTATTTTTATTCCTATTATTTTGTGTTTGTTACTCTTAAGATGGATGCTTAATTCATGGATTGATGTTTGAAAAATTGTATTATGGTAAAGTTCTAATTTTGTATTTTCTTTCTATAAACACTTATTATTTTTCTCTTAGAGATGGCTTATCTTGAATTTTACAAATTTTGATATGTTAAATATTCATTTTTATTAAATTTAAAATATGTTGTACACTGTCATGTAATTTATTTTTTAAACCATGTGCTACTTAGAAGTATACAGTTTAATATAAATATTTGGACTTGTTAAAGATATTTTAATTTTTATTATTTTAAGTTGCTTAAAATATGATCCAGGAACATATTCTATATTATCTCAGTCTTTTTAAATTTATTTCTCTTTTCCTGTTCTTTATATTTAAATTTTCTGCATTTTTTGTTATATGCATATGACTTTTAAATAGGACTTATGCTCAATTATATATTTTTTTCTAAATGAGTACAACAAAAGTCTTTTAAAATAGAATTTCTTTAAATATATGATCCATCTATATAGTTAAAAAAATATAACAACTCTATTTTAATTTGTATATTTTTAATTTCTCCCACTTCTTTTTCCCAACTATGTTTTTCTATCATTCTTGACTCCTTTCTCTGCAAAATAGATAGCTATTATTATAATTTCCTTGGGTATTCTTCTAGAAGTTTTTTACATAACAAATAGAAATACATATTCTTAATCTTATTATTTTGTAACACACGTTTGCATAATATACCTAATGTATTGTTTTTACAATAAAAATCTTTGAACACTTTCGCATTAGCATATAGAGAACTTCATTTACTTTACTGCTATATGATATTTATTCTATAAATTCCATCTAAGCTGATAACATTTATAGATCTCTAAATTTCTCTCTTTCTTTTGTCATTAATGATAAAGTGAAAAATATTATACTTATTTATTTTGCACATGTGCAAATGTATTTTTAATTTTTTTTTAATGTTTATTCATCTTTGAGAGAGAGAGACAGAGTGTTAGCAGGTAAGGGGCAGAGAGAGAGGGAGACACAGAATCTGAAGCAGGCTCCAGGCTCCAGCTGTCAGCATAGAACCCGATGCAGGTCTCCATCCCATGAACCATGAGATCATGACCTGAGATGAAGCTGGATGCCTAACTGATTGAGCTACCCAGGCACCCCTGGGCAAATGCATTTTTTTAAAATAAAGTCCCAGAAATAATAGTAAAGGGTTAAAAGTTATATATCTTTTAAATATTAATAGCTTTGCCAAATTTTCCTCAACAGGAATGGTACCAATTTACATGTCCATGAGCAATGTATGAGAGTGCCCACTTTTGCCTAAACTTACAAAAAGTTTGTTTTGGATAACTTTTGGATATTGTCAAATGGCTGAAACTTTTGGATGTTTATCAAATGGCTGAAAATTGTTCTAATTTTCTTTATTACAATAGTTAAACGTCTCTCACATTTAAGGGTTATTTGTATTCCCTGTCCTGTCAGTTAATTTTTCATATCCTTGGTCCAATTCCATGTTGGGTTGTTCATCTTTTTCTTAATGATTTCTAAGAAATTTTTAACATAGGAGAAAGTTTTATTTCTCTTTGTCTCTGGTATATATTACACATGTTTTTCCTCAATATTTTATGTGTTTTTTTGACTTCCCACCAAACAGCATTTTGTATTTATAGAATTCAATTCCTCAGGCTTTTATTTTTTTTTAATGGTTTCTGGATTAGGTAGATAGATAATTAGGATAGATAGAAAGTTATTTCCTGCTTTCTCCTCTAGGGTTTTGATGGTTTCCTGTCTCACATTCAGGTCCTTTATCCATTTTGAGTTTATTTTTGTGAATGGTGTGAGAAAGTGGTCTAGTTTCAACCTTCTGCATGTTGCTGTCCAGTTCTCCCAGCACCATTTGTTAAAGAGACTGTCTTTTTTTCCACTGGATATTCTTTCCTGCTTTGTCAAAGATTAGTTGGCCATACTTTTGTGGGTCTAATTCTGGAGTCTCTATTCTATTCCATTGGTCTATGTGTCTGTTTTTGTGCCAATACCATAGTGTCTTGAGGGTTACAGCTTTGTAGTAGAGACTAAAGTCTGGGATTGTGATGCCTCCCACTTTGGTTTTCTTTTTCAATATTACTTTGGGTATTTGTGGGCTTTTGTGGTTCCATACAAATTTTAAGATTGCTTGTCCTAGCTTCGAGAAGAGTGCTGGTGCAATTATTGCATTGAATGTGTAGATAGCTTTGGGTAGTATTGACATTTTAACAATATTTATTCTTCTAATCTATGAGCTCAGAATGTTTTCCCATTTCTTTGTATCTTCTTCAATTTCTTTCATAAGCTTTCTATAGTTTTCAGCATACAGATCTTTTACATCTTTGGTTAGGTTTATTCCTAGGTGTTTTATAGTTCTTGGTGCAATTGTGAATGGGATCAGTTTCTTTATTTGTCTTTCTGTATCTCTGACCTCAGCCTCAGCAATTTCTTACTTGACACATCTCCTAGGGCAAGGGAATTAAAAGCAAAACTGAACTATTGGGACCTCATGAAGATAAAAAGCTTCTGCACAGCAAAGGAAACAATCAACAAAACTAAAAGGCAACCAACGGAACGGGAAAAGATATTTGCAAATGACATATCGGATAAAGGGCTAGTATCCAAAATCTATAAAGAGCTCACCAAACTCCACACCCATAAAACATAATCCAGTGAAGAAATGGGCAGAAGACGTGAATAGACACTTTTCTAAAGAAGACATCCAGATGGCAAACAGGCACATGAAAAGATGCTCAACATCACTCCTCATCAGGGAAATAAAAATCAAAACCACACTGAGATACCACTTCATGCCGATCAGAGTGGCTCACATGAACAAATCAGGAGAGTATAGATGCTGGAGAGGATGTGGAGAAATGGGAAACCTCTGGCACTGTTGGTGGGAATGCAAACTGGTGCAACAACTCTGGAAAAGCGTGGAGGTTCCTCAAAAAATTAAAAATAGATCTACCCTATGACCCAGCAATAGCACTGCTAGGAATTTACCCAAGGGATACAGGAGTGCTGACGCACAGGAGCACTTGTACCCCAATGTTTACAGCAGCACTTACAACAATAGCCGAATTATGGAAAGAGCCTAAATGTCCATCAACTGATGAATGGATAAAGAAGATGTGGTTTATATATATACAATAGAATACTACTTGGCAATGAGAAAGAATGAAATCTGGCCATTTGGAGCAACATGGATGGAACTGGGGAGTGTTATGCTACGTGAAATAAGTCAGGCAGAGAAAGACAGATACCATATGTTTTTACTCCTGTGTGGATCCTGAGAAACTTAATAGAAGACCAAGGGGGAGGGAAAGGGGGAAAAAAAGTTACAGAGAGGGAAGGAGGCAAACCATAAGAGACTCTTGAATACTGAGAACAAACTGAGGTGATGGGGGTAGGGGAGAGGGGAAAGTGGGTGATGGGTATTGAAGAGGGCACCTGTTGGGATGAGCACTGGGTGTTGTATGGAAACCAACTTGGCAATAAATTATATAAAAACAAAATAAGCCAGGGAGAGACAAAAAAAGTTATTTCCTATCTGAAGATTAGAAAATGTTATCTCCTGTTAGCGTTTTATGGTTTATTTCTTATGTTTAAATATTTGACCCACTTGGAATTTATTTTTGTGAGAATTCACTCTTTTATTTCTCCATCATATCCAATTGTCCCAATGCCATTCATTAAACTGCCGGTCTTTCTGTCAGTTTTTGATATATACCACAGTATATGACATACTAAATTCCTGTATGTATTTAGACTCATTTCTAGACTTGATACTCTACTTATTCTGCCTATCTATGTGCTGTTAGCACACAGTATTATTTTTAATAACATAATATAATGACAGAAAGGCCTAGAATACTTTATGTCTGATCATCTCACGTCTAGATTACATATTATTATTGTCGAGTACATAAATTCTATCTTGTCTTTTTAAAGACCCTTGAATACTGATGTGATTTTTATAGTCCTCATTGTTTTTCTCAATAAAAGTTTTTAGGTTTACCATATATCCAGAAACTTCTTTGATCACCATTCTTTCTTGCTCTCAGATCTTTCTGGGATCCTAAAGTATGTATGTGGAATTTCTTTTTGGAATGAACTGTTAGTAATAAGGACACTTCTATATACAAAAGATGGTTGGTTTTCAGTATTTTTTCAGCACTCTGAAAATCTTATTGTATTGTTTTCTTCTTACTATTTTTTTTGTACACAAATGTTCATATTTATTCATAACAGCAAAAAAAATGGAAACAATCAAAATGTTCATCAATAGGCACATGGCTAAACAGATTCTGGTGCATTGACACCATGAAACAGCACCCAGAAGAAAAAAAAGGAATGGACTATTGATACATGTAAAGACCTGGATAGATGTTGAGATAATTATGCCAAGTAAAAAAAGTCAACCTACTGTATGATTACATAACATTCTCAGAATAACTAAATTATAGAGATGGAAAACAGATTAGTGGTTGCCAAGGGGTGAGGGATGGTGGCAGAAAGGGGAATGGGCGTGACCAAAAAGAGGTAGAAGGAGGGAGATCTTTGTAGTAATGGAATAATTCTGTATCTTGATTGTTGTAGCAGTTACACAAATCTACACATGTGATAATATAACAATATAACTACATATATTCATTGCCTCAATGTAATTTCCTGGTTTTGAACATGTGCTATAACTAAGGACAACATACCTTTGAGGGAAATGGAGTGAAAGATACATGGGACCTCTTTTTACTATCTTTGCCACTTCATGGAATCCATAACTCTTCTTTGTAAATAATAAAAGCATTTTCAATCAAGATGAATAGTTCTTTTCAGTAACATTGACCACTTTCCAGGTGTTTGGTATGCAGTTTTATCCTTAGTGCTACTTTAAAACCTTGATGCAATTGTTTTTCTAATATTTTAACATAAGCTATTTATGAGGTTAATATAAATTTTTCAAACATTTGAAATTTTTTGTTTAATTTTTTTACATTAATTTGTAGGGTTGTCATTATTGTTGTTTTTGAATTGCTTTCAAAGAATGTATACCGTAGAATTTCTGAAGTTTTCTTTTAATTTATTTATACTTTTTTATTTATTTATTTATTTATGTATTTTAATATATGAAATTTATTGTCAAATTGGTTTCCATACAACACCCAGTGCTCATCCCAACAGGTGCCCTCCTCAATACCCATTACCCACCCTCCCCTCCCTCTCACCCCCCATCAACCCTCAGTTCTCAGTTTTTAAGAGTCTCTTATGCTTTGGCTCTCTCCCACTCTAACCTCTTTTTTTTTCCTTCCCCTCCCCCATGGGTTTCTGTTAAGTTTCTCAGGATCCACATAAGAATGAAACCATATGGTATCTGTCTTTCTCTGTATGGCTTATTTCACTTAGCATCACACTCTCCAGTTCCATCCACGTTGCTACAAAAGGCCATATTTCATTCTTTCTCATTGCCATGTAGTATTCCATTGTGTATATAAACCACAATTTCTTTATCCATTCATCAGTTGATGGACATTTAGGCTCTTTCCATAATTTGGCTATTGTTGAGAGTGCTGCTATAAACATTGGGGTACAAGTGCCCCTATGCATCAGTACTCCTGTTCCCTTGGATAAATTCCTAGCAGTGCTATTGCTGGGTCATAGGGTAGATCTATTTTTAATTTTCTGAGGAACCTCCACACTGCTTTCCAGAGTGGCTGCACCAATTTGCATTCCCACCAACAGTGCAAGAGGGTTCCCGTTTCTCCACATCCTCTCCAGCATCTATAGTCTCCTGATTTGTTCATTTTGGCCACTCTGACTGGCGTGAGGTGATATTTGAGTGTGGTTTTGATTTGTATTTCCCTGATAAGAAGCGACGCTGAACATCTTTTCATGTGCCTGTTGGCCATCCGGATGTCTTCTTTAGAGAAGTGTCTATTCATGTTTTCTGCCCATTTCTTCACTGGGTTATTTGTTTTTCGGGTGTGGAGTTTGGTGAGCTCTTTATAGATTTTGGATACTAGCCCTTTATCCGATATGTCATTTGCGAATATCTTTTCCCATTCCGTTGGTTGCCTTTTAGTTTTGTTGGTTGTTTCCTTTGCTGTGCAGAAGCTTTTTATCTTCATAAGGTTCCAGTAATTCACTTTTGCTTTTAATTCCCTTGCCTTTGGGGATGTGTCGAGTAAGAGATTGCTACGGCTGAGGTCAGAGAGGTCTTTTCCTGCTTTCTCCTCTAAGGTTTTGATGGTTTCCTGTCTCACATTTAGGTCCTTTATCCATTTTGAGTTTATTTTTGTGAATGGTGTGAGAAAGTGGTCTAGTTTCAACCTTCTGCATGTTGCTGCCCAGTTCTCCCAGCACCATTGTTAAAGAGACTGTTTTTTTTTCCATTGGATGTTCTTTCCTGCTTTGTCAAAGATTAGTTGGCCATATGTTTGTGGGTCTAGTTCTGGGGTTTCTATTCTATTCCATTGGTCTATGTGTCTGTTTTTGTGCCATTCCTGTTACTATTTTGAAAAATCAGCCCTCATTAAAATTTCACTTCTTGGTGAGTAATTTGACTTTATTCTTCCTATCTCATCATGTTTCTCCCTGTTTTTTTTTCCTTCATATTTTCTATCTCTATTATCTGTGCTCCTTTCTAGGTGATATCTTCAGATCATCCATCTGGTATACAAGATATCTCTTCATAAATTTATAATTGACCAACTATTTCATTTTGTTTTCAATTATAATTATTATTTGTTATTTCTCTTTGTCAAATAAACCTTATTGTCTCTGATAGCCCCTTTCTTGATCTACTTTTTGGTACACATTTTTATGTAAAAAAAATTGTTAAATTATACTTATTTCATGTTTTGTATTTTAGGATGAACAATCATTTTAGTTTGCCCAGCATTGTCCTGATTTTAGCACTGAAGTTTTAGTGTCCTGAAACATGTATCATTTCTGAGCAGACTGGGACAGTTGGTGGCCCTAATATCTCATGTCCTAATAAATCTGATTCTGCTACTGTTTCTGCTGCTTTTTCCTATATATGACTTGTTTCCTAATGTTTAAAAAATAATTGTTATGATAGATTGTATCCATTAGGCTCCCTCATTCTTAAATATGTCAGGATGTTTTCCAAGAAAACATTTTACACAGTGTGTTATAAAATGCAGGACGTTTATCTTAGTTACAATTAATATCGAAAATAGAGTCCATATTTAGATTTTGCTAGTTCCAATATGCTCTTTTTAGTAAGAAAATATTTCTAATCTTTAGTTTTCATGTCTTTCTAGTCTCCTTTAATTCTGAATACAGTAAAACCTTGGTTTGCAAGCATAATTCATTTTGGAAACATTCTTGTAATCCAAAGCACTTGTATATTTCAAAGCGAATTTCCCCATAAAAATAATGGAAACCCAGATGATTCATCCCAACCCCAAAATATTCATATAAAATGATTACAGTACTGTAATACAAAACAAAATAATAAAATACAAAATATAAAGAAAATAAACAAATTAACCTGTACTTCCCTTTGACAACTATCGTGGCTGGTGTGAGGGAGAAAAGAGAGAGGAGGGTTATTGTGTAGGATGAATTTCACTATCACTAATGGAATCACTGCTAACTATTGGTTCAATGGAATCTTTTACTTTCCGTGTACCTTTAACAAGGAACCTATCCAATGACAGTTGCTTTTGCCTCCTTTTGAGGATTTCCACAGTGCAATGTGACATCGCATTGTCATTAAACAGATTCATCGCTTCCACTGCTACGGCCTTATTCGGGTGGCGCTTTTCTACAAAGTTTTGCATTGTTTCCCATTTACACGTCTCCCTAATCTCATTTGAAGTGAGGGATTCCTCCTCCTTTTTCTCCTACTTCTCTGCAGACGAGATGCAGACGTTAACTTCTTATAAAATCTTGCAGTTTCAGACACTTGCAGCTCTTGTTCATACTTCTTGTTGATTTCTCTTAACTTCCATCATAATCACCTCCTTCTTCTCTCTGCCTTTCTTTTCAGCCTCTTTCTGCACCGGAGCCATTGTATGCACTGGCACAGAGGTTGACTACAGTATACTTTTTTTGTTTTAAAAACCTTTTTGAACTTTTAATAGACTCTTATCATATACCGTATTGAGTGTAACTGGCAATAAGGCAGCAGAAGAAAGGGTCTATATCTGCGGGCAGTCTGACCTAGATGAAGCAAAGCATTCCTAAACTTACTCTTGTATGGAAAAGCAAAGGACTGTCCATAGGTGCTTTGAAGGGACAAAAGGTACACAAGTGCCAGTTGTGAGCACCTTCCAGTGTTCCGAAAAATCACTGATTTCTGCCAAACACTGGGGCCTGAGACTGAGCATCTGAGCATGGAAGACGATCATCCACAATCCCGCAGCAAGAGAGAGAGAGAGAAAGAGAGAGAGAATAACCGTTGGCTCAGTTGTGATCATGAGATGTTCAGCATCGGGTACGACTCATATTGCAAGACATGTCGCATTTATCAAGTTAAAGCCTATTAGAAATGTTTGCTTGTCTTGCAGAACACTCACGGAACAAGTTCCATGTAATCCAAGGTTTTACTGTAGTTTTTTTTTTTCATCAGTATTTTTGAAGAGTATGTGTTGAATGCCTCCCTGACTGGGTTGGTCTGATGAGGCTATGTAAGTGATATAGAAGATTCTACTCAGTGGAGAAACACCTTAAATTTACGTAATTTCATGATCTGTGATTTTTGTACCATGAAGCAGTATATATTTTATTCCAATGCCTTATGAGGGCTGGCTGGGGTTACCAGGAGCCATGTAGAGGAGTCCTGCCCCATTACATCTGGAATTCCAGGCCCTTTGGAGAAGGTATTGTAGACATCACAAAGCAGAGGGCCTTTCCATATCTTTAAAGACCAGTCAAGTGGGCAGCTACCACTTTGGACTCTATGCACAGACAGCTGCTTAATTCTTCCTAATCTGCCAACAACCAAGGAGAACCCTGGGAACTGCCTTTCTACATCATCCTGCCTGTTCAATAGAAGCACATGACCGTTATTGGCTGATATCCACACAATGGCTATTTCCGCCTCTGCCCTTGAAATCCCACTCCCATGAGCCAGGTCAAGAAAATTCAATTTGATAAACATGCACTTAGTACCGGCTGGAAACAAGGCACTGGGCCACATGCTGTGAGGGTGCAACTATGAGATGTCTAAAGACTGTCTTCAAGGTACTTGCGCAGATCATTGAGGCCTGCAGATCACTGTGCCTTGTATAATCTTCTCTAGTTGAAACCGATAGGGAGCTGCTTTCAGTCCAAACAAACATCCACCTGTCACTGGTAATTTCACATTGGAGAAGATTGTAAGTTTATAGGCAATTAATGATTCCTACCAATCCATAAACATTTTTGAAACTGTGACATCCACTAGAACTAATTACCTTTATTGGACAAGATACCCTATTATAGTGTTTATCACTCTCCCTATTAAAATATATTAGTTTTACCAAACTATAGTGTCTTAATTAGTTCAGGAAGCTATAACAAACTACCCTAGACCGGGAGGCTTAAATTACAGATATTTATTTCCAACAATTCTGGAGGCTGGGAAGTCCAAGGTCATGGCGTTGGCAGATTTGATTCTTGGTAAATGCCCTCTTCTGGATTTGCAGACAGACATGTTCTCATAGTATCCTCACATGGCAGAGAGAAGGAAAGAAACAAGCTCTCTCGTGTATTTTCTTAGTTGGTGCTACCTTCATTCATGAGCGCTCCACCCTCAGGACCTAGCAGCCGCCTAAAACCATCATGGTGGGGATTAGGGTTTCAACATAGGAATTTTATTGAGGGACACAAACATGTAGTCCGTAACATATAGAGTATTTGGCCATATAGAGTTGTGTGTAAGAAATTCCAGAACTTTGTAATAGTTGCCCCCAAAATGGCACTATTTAAGCAAATACCAAATTTTGTTCATCTTTTTCTTCTAGAATTCTATTTCCCTCATCCAATCCCCTAGTCTTTACTGGCAATACGGTCTCCTCAAATTAGTGCTTCTTCACAATTTAGACCTCACTTTTCATTAAACCTAACTTTCAGCATCAGTCATGCTTGCTACACCCTTGTGGCACACATGTATTTGTCATGCTTCTTTTATGTTCCTACTTTCTACCATTTGTTCTCAGGGTTGAGTAGACTGCCTATTATTCAGGTTTCCATTGTGTAGCAGTTCAAAGCCTGCAGGCACTGAGATTATATGGTTCACCATGCATACCAAGTCTATTACAGATGCCCAAATGATATTTGTGATTTCCTCTTGCCTGGACAGCTGTCTCCTGACTGTACCTGTCATGTAAATTTTACCCACCCTTTAAAATCCAGGTTCAGATTGGATCTTTTTAATGAGAATTTTCTTATCTCAACCTGTTCCCAAAATGTGTTTGCATAGACATCACTTCGGGGGGATATTAATAAGGTATTAGAGGCAGAAAGGGAAGTATTTTACTAAATAGGATCCTATCAACAGACCTTGTCAGAATCTTTTTTTATATATCAATTCATGTTTTGATTATTCAGTAAATGAATAGATAATATAAGAATTTTGGTGAGAGGCCTTTTTTGCTATGTAACACCAGTTTAGGAAGAGCATTTTTCGGGCATATATTGGCAAGTTTGATGATTATTTGATTCCTCATTCGTTTGGGTTTCTATACAAATTAAAGTCTGCAGGACCCTGGCATTCAGTTATTTAGTTGCTAAATATGTTACTCTACCTATTTCTCAAAGGATCTGTGACACCTTTTTGATGAAATCAAAGTACAAGAGAAAACATTTACTATGGATTTAAATAAAGTAAAAATTAAAAAATAAGACATTTTAGGGACCAAAAACAAATAGATTATTATAATTGGATAACACAATTACCTGTAGTTTCCTGGCACTATGTGTAAAAAAAGTCATAGAACTGTCATTTTCTCACAAAAAATAAAGTAATTTAAAAATATATTTTTCTAAAACAAAATCCAAGCAAGAATATGACACAAGTATGCATATTTTTCATAAGGGACATTGAGAAATGAATTAGAGGATATTTTTGTTCACCATTTTTCCAAAGTTTGAAGGACTTCCTTTCATGGAGGAAATAATATTTACCTATAATTCAGTGAAAGAATTTCTATGACAAACTGAGATAACAACTAGACTATTAGGATATATGTTCACCTGCAAAAAAACAGAGACTCAGGTCGACTTTGTTTCAAACAAACAAAATCTTTATTTTCCTTTTACGTAGTAACCTGGAGGCACAAAGCCTAGGTCTGGTGCCCACCTTCCATCCCTGAGCCTATCCGTGGCCTGGGATTCTTTCTATCTCACTGCTTCATATATCTGGGATATTGCCCGGGTTGTCACTGTGGTCATGACTGACCAAGATGACTCCATGCCACATCCTCAATCCAGGGCAGTGCAAGGAGGATAGAAGCATGGAGAAGTAGCATCCTTTCTTCTGCTCACATCCCAGGGGCCTGGATATCTTTGTATGACCAGACTTGAAATGCAGAGATGTGGCTTTTATTCTAGGTGGTCGTTCATCTGGTAAAATAAGGAGGCTCTCATAAAAGAAAGGACAATGAATATTGGAAGTCAATTAGTAATCTCTGCCATAACTGGTTTCTAGCTTTCTTTTCTGCTGTCTAAATGATCAAGAAGAATGTAAATGTGTACATTAAAATATTTCTTAACATGTTCTAGATGAGCTTTGGACAAAGACAATTATTTATTTTAAGTTGAATTCTTAAAATACATGATTAATGTAAATTTACTGTTCGTTAAAGTAAAAGCCCTGGATGTTAGATTCTAGACATGAGGGAGGGGAAGTTGTCCTCTGCGGAAATGAAACAAATGCCTCTCTGTCCCAGTCTGAATATCAAGCCACACTGGTATTAGCACAGTGATAGGGAAGGCTCAGAGGACTTTAGAAATGATAGTGGATTAGTTTCAAGCTTTTTCCCCAAGCTAGAGGCTGAGATCCTCCAATTCTGGGCCATATAGTTAGTAGTACTTGAAATTACAGAGTTGCCACGTTGGCCTTTACATCAGTTTACTATTAGCACGGTAGTACTGTGTTACAAGCCACTGCAAAACTTAATGACTCAAAACAACCACCATTTACTTATCTTGCAGTTCTGTGAATCATAAATGGTAGCTGGGACCAGCTAGGTTCTCTCATGCTTCAGCAGTCAGATGTGGGTCCAGAAGGCTGCTCTGTCACTCTTGACTAGGCTTGCCCCAGGCCTAGGAGAACTGGGCGATTTGGTTCCGTTCTCCATGGACTCTCACCCTCTAGCAAGGTAGTCAGGCTGAGGGAGGGGTCCAAGTGAAAGAATGTGTGCAGGGGCTAGAACTGGCACACTATAACTTCTAGAACATTGTATCAGCAGAGGTGAGTCACAAGCCCAGTTAAAAGTTAAAGTATAGGATTGGAAACTGGGAAGGTGGTGGAGTAGGAGGATCCTAAACTTGCCTTGTCCCATAGATACAACTAGATAACACTTGTATCAGTATAAATAACCTGGAAAATGATCCAAAGACTGGCAGAACAAACTTCACAACTAAAAGCAGAGAAGAGTCCCCATAAAAGAAAGTAGAAAGGGAAAAGGCACAGTTTGGGAGTGAAAGGGACCTTGGCTCTGTCATGAGGAGGGAACTGGTGGCCCAGAGAAGGGTGAAAAGCAGACTATCACACCAGTGAGACTGGACATGAAAGATGAATCCCTATAACATTTGGCTTTGAAAGCAAGAAGGGCTGAATCTCATGAGTTCTTACAACCAGTGGGACTTAAAGCTTGGGATTTTAAAAATCAGTAGGTCAGCTCTGGGAGAGCCTGGAGGGCATTAGGAAACTGAGTCCACACTTGTATAGACAGCAGGACAAGCATCGAATGTAAATATAGCCTTGGAAGCAGTGGTTTGAAAAACTCCCCCGGGGCCACATAGGAGGGATAGTGATTTACTCATCTCAGAGCATGGCCCAGAGAGACAGGGATCACAGGGAACCCAGAAACAGAGGAACGGCAGGTGCCACTTCCTTTCTCCACCCCTGCAATAAACACACTGCCACCTGAGGGAACCAGCTTGGTGCTGACATTTGCTACCTAACACACTTACGCTAAGCCTCCCATGTTTTGGCAGATCCACACTTTCCAGACACACTTGTCTCAGTCCATGTTCTGCAGAGCCCCTTCTCTAAAAATCTGCACAAACCTTGCCAGTACCATCTCCAACCTGCACCTTTTTTCAGGCTCTCAGTTCAAGTGGTGGGGGCGGCAGGTGTCATTTGTAAGCAGATCAGTGCACATCTTGTTAAAATGCACCTCACTAACCAGGGACCAAACACCAAACACAACAAGCAAAAAAAGCCTCTGCAGAAAATTGGACTGAGGGATAAAGAGGCTAGGACTCATCATCAGAGTACATGCAACATATATAGGAGACACTCCGTGAAGCACCAGGTCCTGGGGAACAGGGGACATTGTGCTTCAGGGCACTGCAGGACCTCTTCTTCATAAGGTCATTACCTTTATGAGCAATAGATGTAGCTGACTTTCCTAATATGCAGAAACAGACACAGGGAGTTAGACAAAGTGGGGAGACAGAAGAATATGTCCCAAGTGTAAGAACAGGACCAAATCACAGTAAGACACCTAAGAGAAAAGGATATAAGTATTATACCAGATACATAACTTAAAGTAATAATCATAAAGATACTTACTCAATGTGAGAAAAGAATAGAGGACATCAATTAACAAAGAGATTAATAAGAACCAATCAGAGATGAAGAACACAATAAATGAAATTGAAAATACACTTGCTGGATTAACAGCAGACTGGGAGAAGCAGAAGAACAAATCAGTGACCTGGAGAACAGAGTAATGGAAAGTAAGCTGAACAAATGAGAGAAGAAAGGATTATGTGAAATGAGAATAGACTTAGGGATCACAGTGACTTGTTATTACTCCAAGTGTAATAACATTTGCATTATCAGGATCCCAGAAGGAGAAGAGAGAAAAGAGGGAACAAAATATATTTGAAGAAATAATAGCCGAAAACTTCCCTAATCTAGAAGGAAACAGAAATCCAGATCCAGAGATTCTGTCCCCCCAGCCTGAGAATCAACCCAGGGAGGTCCACGCCAAGATACATAGTAATTAAAATGACAAAAGTTGTGATAAAGAAAAAAAATGTAAAAGCAGCAAGAGAAAAGAAGACATTTACATACAAGGAATACCTACATAAGTCTATGAGTGGATTTTTCAGCAGAAACTTTGCAGACCACAAGGGAGTGATATGGTATATTCAAAGTGTGGAAAGGAAAAAAAATCTGCAACCAAGAATACTCTATCCAGAAAGGCTATCATTCAGCATAGAAGGAGAAATAAAGTTTCTCAGACAAAAAAAATAAAGTATTACATAACCACTAGACCATTCCTATAAGACATATTAAAAGGGACTCTGAGTGGGAAAAAAAAAGACCATAAGAGAGAGTATGAAAAGTTGGAAGCAGAGAAATAAGTATTTCTCTAAAAATCAAAGTATTCATAAAATGAAAGGGTGTAAAATATGACACCATATATCTAAAATTCTGGGGGAGAGAGGAGTAAAGAATGTGTTCAAACTTATGTCACCATCAACTTTATATAGAGTGCTACACACAGAAGATGTTATATCCAACCAAATGGTAACCACAAACCAAAAACCAGTAATAGATATGTGAAAAAATAAAGAGAAAGGAATCCAAGTATGTCACTAAAGAAAGCCAACAAACCATGAAAGAAAGCAAGAGAAGGAAAGATCAGAGGAAAAAATGCAAAGCAACCACAAAATGGCAAATATATATCTATCAATAATTTTTAATGTAATTGGACTAAATAGTCTAATAAAAAGCAATAGGGTGACATAATGAATAAAAAAACCCCATAAGACCCATAAGATCCTGCCTACAAGAGACTCATTTCAGACATATAGTCACCTGAATATTGAAAATGAGGGATTGGAGGAACATTTATCATGCAAATGGATGCAAAAATAAAGCCAGGGTGGCAATACTTATTTTGGACTATATTGGACAAAATAGACTTTAAAACAGAATTGGTAACAAGAGACAAAGAAAGACACTATATAATAAAGAGGACAATCCAACAAGAACATACAACAATTGAGGGGAGCTAAGATGGCAGCATTGTAGGAGGACCCTAGGCTTGTCTTGTTCCTTGAACACAACTGGATAACTATCAAATGATTCTAAGCACCCCAGAAATCAATCTGAAGATGGACAGAACAAGCTTCACAACTAAAGGAAGAGAAGAAGCCACATCAAAGAAGATAGAAAGTGAAGAGAGTTGGTTTGGGGGAGAAACTGATTGCAGGTGCTAACGAAGGGAGGGAGCAGTGATCATGGAGAAGGGTGTGAGAGAGAGAGAGTAGCACCCAGGGGAACATACAAGGAGAATATGTCCCCAAATCCATTGGCTGGGAAGACAAGAGAGGCTGATTTTCATGGGTTCTTGGAACCATCAGGTCTTAGAGACTGGAGTTTAATGGTTGGTGGGCTTGGCTGGGATAGAGCCCTGAAGGTGCTGCCCTACTCCTAGATAGAAGGTAGGCAAACAACCTAGGGGTAGTTGGCATGGAAACAGTGATCTAAAGAACTCTTATGACGCACAGTGGGGAAATTGTTCACTCTTCTTGGAAAGGTCCCCTGAGAGGTTGCATTCAGGGAAGTGTCTTTCCAGTGACAAAGGAGCTGGCCAGCACCATTTCCTTCCCCTGCCCCTCAGCATAAACACAAAGCCATCTGTGGTAAACATCACAGGACTGACACTGGCTGCCTAACCTTACAACCAGTCCCATACCCCTGCACTATGGCATGGCTGCCCTGCTTGGTCAAGTTTGCCTCAATCCCAATGTGGTGAGACCCTCCTCCAGAAGACCAGTACAGGCTCCTGCCTACTCCATGTGCCTAAAGCCTAGAGTTTTAAAAATCAGCAGCCTTCATTATATTCTATTATCTCGCCTTCTCTGTCATTTATTCATTCCTCTGCTTCTTCCAGCCTGATGTTCATTGCATCAAGCTTGTTTCCACTTTCAGCTATTGCATTTTTCATCTCTTACTAGTTTTTTTTTTGAATTCTTTTATCTCTGCAGTAAGGCCACACTGAAGTCTTCCACTCTTTTCTCAAGCCCAGTGAGTATCCTTATGATTGTTGATCCTCTCCACAGATGGAGAAAAAGCACTTGACAAAGTACAACATCCATTCATAATAAAAATCCTTAACAAAGTAGGATTAGAGGGAACACACCTCAACATAGTAAAGGCCATATATGAAAAATCCACAGCAAATACCATCCTCACTGGGGAAAAACTGAGTTTTTCCTCTATGGTCAGGAACAAGACAGGGATGTCCACTGTCACCACTGTTATTTAATATTGTACTGGAAGTCCTAGACACAGCAATAAGACAATAAAAAGAAACCAAAGACATCCAAACAAGTAAGGAAGAAGCCACACTTCCACTATTTGCAGCTGACATGATAGTCTATATAGAAAACCCAAAAGACTCCACAAAAAGATGCTATAACTGATACACAAATTCAGTAAAGTTGCAGGATACAAAATCAAGGTACAGAAATCTGTTCCATTTCTATACACCAATAATGAAGCAGCAGGAAGAGAAATCAAGGAATCAATCCCGTTTACATTTGTACCAAAAACTATAAGATACCTAGGAATAAACCTAAACAAAAATATAAAAAACTGATAAAACAAACTGAAGATGACAAAAAATTGGAAGACATTCCATGCTCATGGATTGGAAGAACAAATATTGTTAAAATGTCTCTACATTTTATGTAGATTTAATGTACATTTAATGCAATCCCTATGATAATATCACCAGCGTTTTTCATAGAGCTAGAACAAACAATCCTAAAATTTGCATGGAATCACAAAAGGCTCCAGATAGCCAAAACAACCTTGAAAAAGACAAGCATAGCTGGAAGCATCACAATTTCAGATTTCAGATGATATCATAAAACTAATAAGACAATATGGTACTGGCCTAAAAATAGACAACATAGATCAATTGAGCAGAGTAAAGAACCAAGAAATGAACCCACAGCTATATGGCCAATTAATCTTTGACAAAACAGGAAAGAAAATCCAATGGAAAAAAACTCTCATTAAGAAATGACGTTGGGGGGCGCCTGGGTGGCGCAGTTGGTTAAGCGTCCGACTTCAGCCAAGTCACGATCTCGTGGTCCATGAGTTCGAGCCCCGCGTCAGGCTCTGGGCTGATGGCTCAGAGCCTGGAGCCTGTTTCAGATTCTGTGTCTCCCTCTCTCTCTGCCCCTCCCCCGTTCATGCTCTGTCTCTCTCTGTCCCAAAAAATATAAATAAACGTTGAAAAAAAAATTAAAAAAAAAAAAAGAAATGATGTTGGGAAAACTGGACAGCAACATGCAAAAGAATGAAATGAGACTGCTTTCATATACAATACACAAAAATAAATTCAAAATGGATGAAAGTCATAAATATGAGACAGAAAACTATTAAAATACTAGAGAACACAGGCAGGAATCTCTTTGACGTTGACTGTAGTGACTTCACACTAGATAGGTCTCCTGAGGCAAGGGAAACAAAAGTAAAAATGAATTATTAGGACTTCATCAAGACAAAAAGCTTCTGCAAAGTGAAGGAAATAGTCAACAAACTAAAAGGCAATCTATGCAAGGGGAGAAGATATTGCAAACTACATATCTGATGAAGGGTTAGTATCTAAAACCTATAAAGAACTTATCAAACTAAACACCCCAAAGATAAATAATCGACTTCAAAAATGAACAGAAGACGTGTATAGATATTTTCCCAGAGAAGACATTCAGAAGGCCAGCAGACACATGAAAAGATGCTCAACATCACTCATTATCAAGAAAATGCAAATCAAAACCACAATGAGATGTCACCTCACAGCAGTCAGAATGGCTAAAATTAAGCAACACAAGAAACATCAGGTGTTTGCCAGCATGTGGAGAAAGGGTAACCCTCTTGAACTGTTGGTGGTAATGAAAACCAGTGCAGCCACTCTGGAAAACAGTAAAGAGTTCCACAAAAAGTTAAAAATAGAGCCACCTTACAAACCAGCGATTGCACTACTAGGTATCTACCCAAAGGATACACAAGTACTAATTCAAAGGGATACATGCACCCTGATATATATAGCGGCTTATCAACAATAGCCGAGTTATGGAAAGAGCTCAAATGTCCATCAACTGATGAATGGATAAAGAAGATGTGGCATATTTACACAATGGAATATTACTCAGCCATCAAAAAGAATGAAATCTTGCCATTTACAACAAGGATGTAGCTACAGAGTATTATGCTAAGCGAAATAAGTCAGTCAGAGAAAGGCATATACCATACGATTTCAGTCAAGTATGGAATTTAATAAACAGAACGATCATAGGTGAAAAAAAAAAAAGAAAAAGGGAAACCAAGAAATAGCCTCTTAGTATAGAAAACAAATTGATAGTTACCAGAGGGGAGGTAATTGGGTCATGGGTTAAATAACTGATGGGGACTAAGGAGTGTACTTATGACGATGAACATTGTGTAATGAAAAGAATTTTGAGTCACTAATTGTCCCCCTGAAACTAATATAACACTCTATTTTAATAAAAAAATTAAAATAGAGTTAAAGTATAGAAAAATAGACTCCATCTCTTGGATGAAGAAGCTACAAAGTCACTTCGCAAAGACTTGGATACTTTGGATACTGGGAAGATTGAGTATTGTGGCCATTTTGTTATCTATCTACCACCATTATTTAGTTTGATACTTTGTAGTTCTAGTTAAGGTATAATACCTTGGTCCAATGAGTAATTAAAAACATTTTTTTAATGTTTATTTATTTTTGAGAGAGAGACAGAGCACAAGCTGGGGAGGGGCAGAGAGAGAGGGAGACACAGAATCTAAATCAGGGTCCGGGCTCTGAGCTGTCAGCAATGAGCCCAATGCGGGGCTTGAACCCATGAAGCATGAGATCATGACCTATGCCGAATTTGGATGCTTAACTGACTGAGTCTCTCAGGTGCCCCACAATGAGTAATTTTTTAGTCCTCTCTAGAAAATGTGAGAACTCTAGTTAAGAAGGGATGTTAACTTCCTCCTTTGGATTATATTGACAATGTGAAATTATTTAATGAGAAAACTACTGTTAAACAAGATATAATTTACAGTCTTCTAATTTTTGTTCTAAATCACCTCTGCTGAGAAATATGCAGTACAGGTTACCAGAGAAACCACCTTCTACTAATATTATTGGTAATGTACATATATCCCTTTCAGCTATGATAAAGACATTGATTTATTGTGGTTAAAGCTAGAGATTTGAAATGGAAATACATGGATATCAATACTCTACTTTTTTTTTTTAATTTTTTTTTAACGTTTATTTATTTTTGGGACAGAGAGAAACAGAGCTTGAACGGGGGAGGGGCAGAGAGAGAGGGAGACACAGAATCGGAAACAGGCTCCAGGCTCCGAGCCATCAGCCCAGAGCCTGACGCGGGGCTCAAACTCCCGGACCGCGAGATCGTGACCTGGCTGAAGTCGGAGGCTTAACCGACTGCGCCACCCAGGCGCCCCTCGCTCTACTTCTTGAGAAAAACTGCAGTTAAAATATTTTTGTTACTGGATAAATGTCTAACCTTTTTTTGTTTTTAATTTTTATTTATTTTTGAAAGAGAGCATACACATGAGCCAGGGAGGGTCAGAGAAAGAGGGAAACAGAGGATCCCAAGCAGGCTCCATGCTGACAGCAGAGAGCCTGATATGGGACTTGAGCTCACAAACTTTGAGATCATGACCTGAGCCAAAGTCAGATGCTTAACTGAGCCACCCAGGTACCCTTAAATGTCTAACCTTTAAGCCCCGGTTTCTTTGTCTATAAAATCGGGACAATAATTGTACTAATCTCTTTGGGTTGTTTCGGGCTTAAATGAGATAATAATGAATGTAAAATTCTCAAGATAATACTTGGCAAATTGTAGTATTCAGCAATAATAGCTCTTTTTATTATTATCATTAACATCATATAACTAAATTTTAATAGTTTGACTTTTTGTAAATCCAGGTATATGTGAAATTGAAAAGAAACATTAGGGCTATAGCAAGGTAGGGAGATTGAATGCACATCTTTACTGTCACCTTTGTTTGTTTGTTTGTTTTACTTTGAGTTTTTATTTTAATTCCAGTTAGTTAACATAAAGTGCTATATTAATTTCAGGTGTACAATATAGTGATTCAACAATTCCTTACGTCACCCTGTGACATATATATATATATATATAGAGAGAGAGAGAGAGAGAGAGAGAGAGAGAGCGCTCAGAGCCTCAGAGATGTGTGTGTGTGTGTGTGTGTGTGTATGTATATATATATATTTACACAGTTTACCAAATATATATATATATATATATATATATATATATATATATATATTTCATCTTCTTTATTCATCTTTTGGTGTATGCTTGGGATGTTTCATATCTTGGCTATTTTAAATAATGCTGCTCTAAACATAAGGGTGTATGCATCCTTTTGACTTAGCATTTGTGTATCCTTTGGGTAAATACCTAATAGTGCAAATGCTGGATCATAGGGTAGTTCTATTTTGAACTTTTTGAGAAACCTCCATGTTGTTTTCCAGAGTGGCTGTACCAGTTTGTATTTCCATCAACAGTGCATGACTGCCATTTTCTTCTTTAACGATAAAGGAGTATTGACAGGAAAAAGACAAGTATTATTGTGGAAACTAAGTAGCAGATGGAAGAGTGAAGGAAGTAGTTTCATGGCATTGGTGTTGGCAATGATTTCTTGGATTTGACACCAAAAAACAGGCAACAAAAGCAAAACTCAACAAGTGGGACTACGTCAAACTAAAAAGCTTCTACACAGCAAACAATTAACATAGTGAAAGGCAACTTATGGAATGGAAGAAAATAGCTCCAAATCCTATAATTATTAAGGGATTAGTATCTGAAATATATAAGGAACTCTTACATTTCAATAGGAAAAACTAAGACAAATAACACATAATCTGATTAAAAATGGGCAAAAGACTTGAATAAGCATTTTACAAAGAAGATATACAAATGGCCAACAGATACATAAAAATACTCTCAACATAAGTAATCATGAGGGAAATACAAATCAAAACAATGAGATATTAACTCACATCTTAGAATGGCCATTATAAAATAATAACAAATGTTGGAAAGGATGTGGAGAAATTGAAACCCTTGATGGTAGAATGCAAAATGGTCAGTCACTATGGAAAATGGTATGGAGATCCCTCAAAAAAATTAAAAATAGAACTACCATATGATCCAATAATCCTGCTTCTGGGTATTTATCCAAGAGAACTGAAAGCAGGATCTTGAAGAGATATTTGCACCCCCATGTTCATTGAAGGATTATTTACGGTAGCCAGGATATAGAACAACCAAAATGTTAATTCATGGATGAAAGGTTAAAAAATGTGTATATATATTCTGCAATATGCAACAACATGGATGAGCCTGGGAGTTATCATTCTCAGTGAAATAGACCAGTCAAAGAAAGAAAAATATTGCATGATTCCACTAATATATGATATGATGGTTAATTTTATGCATCAATTTGACTGGGCTAAGGGATGCCCAGATAGATGATAAAACATTTATCAGGGATGTTTCTGGAAGAGATTAACATTTGATTCAGTAAACTGAGAAAAGAGATCCACCCTCACCAAAGTGGGTGGGAATCATTCAATCCTTGAAGGGTCTGAAAGGAACAAAAAAGCAAAGAATAGATTAATTCACTCTCCTCTTCAGCTGGGATGTCCATCTGTTCCTGCCCTCAGACATCAGATTTCCAGGTTCTTGGGCCTTCAGATTCTAGACTTACACTAGTGGCCCCTGATTCTCAGACCTTTGGAATTGGACTGATTTATACCTATCATTTGCAGATGGAGAACTGTGATACTTTTTAACCTCCATAAGTCTGTGTGCCAATTTCTATAATAAATCTCTTTATCTTTCTATTTATTCACCTATCTCTTTATATCATCTGTTCCTTTATATATCTCCTGTTTCTCTGGAGAACCCTAGTGAATACATATGAGTTATCTAAAACAGCAGAGTAGAATAGTGTTTACCAGGAGCCAGGGGGAGGGAGAAATGGGGTTGTTATTCAATGGCTACGAAGTTTCAGTCACGCCAGATGAATAAGTTCTAGATATCTGCTGTACAACATTGTACCTAGAGTGAGTACTCAATTGTACACTTAAAATTTTATTAAGAGAATATCTGTCATGTTAAATGTTGTTACTATGACAACAACAGAAAGCACATGACTGCTTTCAGGTCCAGAGAAGGCCTAGGAACAGGCTAATTAGGCATAAAACACATAAGCTCATTCTGAACGTGCTAGTATACACAGGACAAATTGGTTGGCGGTCTGCAAGAAGCAGAGAGAAAACCCTCTGTGCTAAGTTAGGGACTGTCCTAATCTGGGTAGGAATGGGTCAAAACTAGCAGGCAAGGAAGATTCACCAAACCAGGATCCAGAGCCTTGGAAAAATCAGGAATATCCTATAAAATACTTCAGGTAATTTTACAGGAAGGAACTTGGAAGAATGATCCAATTCTAGGGCATCCAATGTCATGTCCATAAATTACAGGGGATACGAGTCTGTACTTTGAAGTATGATGGATATGTTTGAACCTGGCCACCTTTCCTTACCAGCTATATAACTTTAGGATAGTTGATTAAGCTATCTGAGACTCAGGTAAAGAGTTATTTCGAACACTAAGGACATCCAAAACACTTAGGACAGAGTCTAGAATATGCCAGGTGATTAGTAAATGACAGCTATTTTTCAGTTATCATCATCATCATTTGCTTAATATTAATTGGGTTTGACAACTGCTGATGCTTTAAATATATTCAAAGGTAGACATCAGTTTGCTTACCTGTAAGTGGGGATCATTTTAGCATTTATTTCATGAAGCTATAAGCTAATACATGTAGTGTTAATGTCACTTAGAAAATGCTAAACTGATAACATTGATTATTGCAGTAACATTATTACTTCAGTGATTGAGAATCATGTTTTGGGGTAATTTTTTTTTTGCCCAGCCTTTCAGTTATAGGGCAATTAAACATTTTGGCCACCAGTGGGTGGTATCTTTTTTCACTGAACGGTCTGGTACTTTTCGCCTTTCTGGTAGCCAAGCAGTCTAAACTCTTTTTAGACAAGAGAATATTGTGAAAAAATGTCTTTTACAGTCACACACATTTTTACTAAAGGGAGCTTATTATTATTATCTAAAATTTGTGACAACAATGCCTCAAATCTGGAATTTAAAAATAGAAAATAACGTCTTAAAAGGGATAATGTCACCACTTGAGTACAAGCACATTTTTTGGTATAATGCTTCTAGTACTTCATTCTATTTATTTATGTGAGTGTGAGGTGTATGTCTGAACTTTTTCCCAAGGTAATGACCATATCATGGGAATATTTCTATGTTCTAAATGTCATTTCAAGTGCCTACATAATAGAGGCCATAACTTATGGCTTTTTCTTGTGTCGCTGGTTTAATTTTATTTTCTGTGTGTCTCATTATTTTTGATTAAAAGCTAGGCAATTTGTGTAAAGCAGTAGTGGAAATGAGCCCTTTTTTTGTCAGATGCTTGGTGGGAGGTTGATTCCATCAGGTGAGCTGAGTTTAGGTTTTTCTATTGCTATGGGTGCCTTCAGTGTACCCCAGATTTAAAATTTCTCCATCTGGAAGGTGGGCAGGTGTTTTTTAGGATCCTGCTCTACCCTCCGCTTTCAATGGTCCCTGCACATCTGCACATCCAGGGGGAAGTCTCTCTACATTCTTGCTCTTCTCCCAGAAGTGGCTTGTTATTCAGTGTTCAGCTCATAAGGGAGCAGGGAAGACCTTGGTTTTCCCAGTCCAGCTCCAATCTTAGGCAGGGTCTCTTCAGCTGAGGGTTGGGGGTAGGGCCTTCTCAACATTCTTGTCCCTCCCCCTGACCTATGACAAACGAATTCTGCTTTGTATCTGTGGAGATCTTGGGTGGGACAGAGTTGCCTGTGTTTCACCCAGCAGTGGCCCCTGCGCTGCATTGGTGCACGATCCTGGGACTGAGAAGGTTTCCTACTCTTGCCCCAGAGGTGGGAGTCTTTGCTTCTGCTTCTCCCTCAGAAGTAGTGGAACTTTGCCTGGGATCTGGGAATGGGAATATATCTTACCTCTCCTCCAGTGGCATTAAGCTTTGGCTTCCTTGAGTGAGAGGTCTGGGTAGTGAGCAGGATTTCATGTGCCTCACTGGGGAGAGCTCTCTTTGTCTCCTGTTCCACTCCCTGTTTTTTTTCTTAAGCAGCCAGAAGAGTTTGTGAATGAGTGAAAACTGCCTCATGTCAGTGACTCTCAGATGTGTTGAACTGTCATATTAGCCCACACTTAGCCTTTAAGAATTAGTGTTAAATTCCTGCAGCTTTCTCCTTGTTTAGTTATAAGATGGCCATCTCTTCTGCCTGTGTTTTCAAAGTAAACCTGTTCATGTGTTCCAACTCCCTGGGTGGAATTTGTCACTGTTGAGAATTCAGTCCATTTGTTTTCTTTGTACCTGCAGGTCTCCGATAGACTCAAGGAGGTTATAATCCACAGTGGGAGAGATGTTCTCTTGTAGTTTCTGCATCATAAGCAGAAGAACATCACAGCTTTTGTTAGACATGAGTTTTCTTGCAAGACATGTAAATCATTTCCCTTTCTTTTTCACAGTGAATGACTCTGTGAGCAGCAACTATGTACCCAATTCCTTAATGTTTTCCTAGTTATTTCCTAAGTATACAATTTTTCAAGGTGGACTTGTTGGCACAGTGATGGCGAGCATCATTAAATTCCTTGAAACATATTGCCACATTGCATTCCAAGGTGGTCCCACTGTTGTTGATACCAGTAGTGTATGAGAGAGAAATGCGTGTTTGAATGTTTTCTAACATTACTTATTATTATTAAAAATGTTTGTCAGCATGACAAGAATGCTAAACATAAAATTGGGTTAAGACTTAGATTTTTTTGTGAACTTGAATATTTTGTTAAACCGTAGGTCATTTATTTCCTTTCTGTTGCTTGATTTATCATGGCTGTGTCCTTCCTTGTTGAATTATTATTAAGTAACAGGTGTAGAAGAAAGCTGGCATGAATTTTGCTTTCAGAGAAATGTGGTTAAAAAATAAATAAGAGCATTACAAATCTAATTTATCTGCAAAATTTATGTCATGCACCCTTTAGAGACCTGGGAAGTGCTCCTCCCTACTGACGTGTGGAATTTTCAAAGCCCAGAACTGGGCTTCCCGCAGGCTTGCTTAAGATGCTTTCCAAGGGACCCCAAACCAGAGCTGATTGTTAGCTAACGTCTGTCAAGTTGGGGTTCGATTGTTTTCCACTTTCTATGGGATTAAAGAAAAGTTATTTCCTTCTTTCCTCTCATACCGATTCAGTGAAACAACTCCAAATAAAACTGAAACTTGCTGAATGTCCTTGCTGCCTCCATTTGACTCTGGACTCTACCTAACAAGGTTTTCAGCCTGTCCTGGGTTTCTTTGCTCCTAGGGCATGGCTGGGTTGGTTTTAAATAATCCAAACCATGTTTTTAGTCTTTCCTTCCCCCCCCCCCCATATATTTATTTACTTACATTTAGATTTATACTTTATTGAAATATAGTTGACACCAATTCTAGCTTAGTCTCAGGTATACAACACAGTGATTCAACAAGTTTAGATGTTATGCTGTGCTCATCACATGTATAGCTACCAACTGTCACCATCCAGTGACATTACGATACCATTGACTATATTCCCCATGCTGTATCTTTTATCCCTGTGACTTACTGACTCCATAACTGGCAGTTTGTACCTCCCACTTCCCTTTATCCATTTTACCCACCTCCCCACCCACTTCCCCCCAGGCAACCATCAGTTCTCTGTATTTACGGGTCGATTTCTGCTTTTTGTTTGCCTGTTTATTCATTTTGTTTGTTTGTTTGTTTATATCCCACATATAAGGAAATCTTATAGTATTTGTCTTTCTCTGACTTATTTCACCTAATATAATGCACTTTAAGTCAATCCATGTTGTCACAAATGGCAAAAATCTCACCTTTTTTGTGGCTGAATAATATTCCATTATACATACATACCAGACTTTCTTTGTCCATTCAACTATGGATGGACATTTGAGTTGCTTCCATAATTTGGCTATTGTAAACAATGTTGCAATAAATGTAGGAATGCATCTATCTTTTCAAATTAGAGTTTTTGTTTTCTTTGGCTGAATACTCAGTAGTGGCATTACTGGGTTGTGTAGTATTTCCATTTTAATTATTTGGGGACACTCCAGACTGTTCTCAACAGTGGCTGCATCAATTTACGTTCCCACCAACAGTGCACCAGGGCTCCTTTTTCTCTACATCCTTGACAACATTTGTTGTTTCTTGTGTTTTTTATTTTAGACATTCTGACTGGTGTGAGGTAATGTCTTGGTGCAGTTTTAATTTGCATTTCCCTAATGATGAATGATGGTGAGCATCTTCTCATGCGTCTGTTTGCCATCTGGATGTCTTCTTTGGAAAAGTGTCTGTTCGTGTCTTCTGCTTATTTTAATTGGATTATTTGCTTTTTGGGTGTTGAGTTGTATCAGTTCTTTATATATTTTGGATACTAACCCTTTTTTGGATATGTCATTTGCAAATACCTTCTTCCAATCAGTAGGTGGCCTTTTTGTTTTGTTGATGGTTTCCTTCACTGTACAGAAGCTTTTTATTTTGATGTAGTCCCAATAGTTTATTTTGCTTTTGTTTCCCTTGTCGCAGGCTATATATCTAGAAAAATATTGCTGTAGCCAACATCAGAGAAATTACTGCCTGTGATCTCTTGTGTTTTTTTGTGGCTTCAGGTCTCACATTTAGGTCTTTAGTCCATTTGCAGTTTATTTTTGTGTATGGTGAAAGAAAGTGGTCCAGTCTCATTCTTTTGCATATAGCTGTCCAGTTTTACTAGCACCATTTATTGAAAAGACTGTATTTTCCTTATTGCATATTCTTGTCTCCTTTGTCACAGATTAATTGACTGTGTAAAGATAGGTTTATTTGTGGGTTCTCTATTCCATTCCATCGATCCATGTGTCTATTTTTGTGCCAGTGCCATACTGTTTTAGTTACTATAGCTTTGTAGTATATCTTGAAATCTGGGATTGCAATACCTTCAGCTTAATGCTTTATTCAGATTGCTTTACCTATTTGGGGTCTTTATTGGTTCCATACAATTTAGTATCTTTCCTTTGATGCTAATGGATAACTATGTGAAGAAGAAGTACAGATAATTCTTTTTTTAATATTTTTTTAATGTTTATTTATTTTTGAGAGAAAGAGAGACATAGCATGAGCAAGGGAGGGGCAGAGAGAAAGGGAGACACAGAATCCAAAGGAGGCTCCAGGCTCTGAGCTGTCAGCACAGAGCCTGAAGCGGGGCTCGAACCCACAAACTGTGAGATCATGACCTGAGCCGAAGTAGGACGCTCAACCGACTGAGCCACCCAGGTGCCCCTGGTTTCATTGTCTTTAAAAAATATTTCCCATATGGCAATTTTCAAACAAAAGTTAACTTCTTTTCTTTTTTTTTTTCTATTTTTCTATTCCTTTCCTTTCTAAATTAAGAACCATTTTATAAATATAACAGGAACTCAAGAACATAACACATTCTGTGTGGGTGATTTCATATTTCTTTTGCTTTTTTTGCATTGAAATTATTAATGAAATGTTAAGCTAATGCTTTTGCATTCAAGTTCTTTAGAGGTTTATTTTTAAATGAGAAGGTGGGAAGCACAGAGTCTGTATGTAGTTATCCACCTCTGCAGCAGGGGAACAGCAGGAAACCACAGGTACATAACTTTCAGGGCACCCTTTAAAACCCATAGTCAGTGGAATAATTATGTCACCTAAAATGTGCATGGGAGTTTCAAATTTCATGCAAAGTCACATGTCCAAAACACTTGCATAAGTAAAATGTTTATGTCCCTTTAAGCACCTCACATGACTGTTGTCACCTGTGGCCTGGTTGTAGGAACATGGCTAAACTTCAAAGGGAGACCTCATTGCAAATGCATCAGTATATGCATCTGAGTATGAGAGTTTACTATATCTTGTCAGGAGTCTGCAGTGGGAGAAGTGCAAGAAACTGCTGACTGAAGGGAAAGTGTTTCTCCGGCATGATTTTCCTTAAATATTTCATATCTAGAATATTTGAGATAGTGCAAAGTTATGTGAACGTGCTAGTGTTCATTTTTAGATTAAGAATTGTAGAGTCAGTCTGTTGGGATCACAAACGAAAATGACTCTTAAGTATCAGCTTTCGCAGGTTACCCCCTATACAAAGCACATCAAAGGTCATAACTTACTACAATATTGCCAACTATGATATGTCCACAAGAGCTGATTCTGCATTTTGAACAAAAGACGAAATCTTTAAAAAAAATTTTTTTTTTAATATTTTTATTTATTTTTGAGACAGAGAGAGACAGAGCATGAGCAGGGGAGGGGCAGAGAGAGAGGGAGACACAATCCATAGCAGGCTCCAGGCTCTGAGCTGTCAGCACAGAGCCTGATGCCGGGCTTGAACTCGTGAACTGCAAGATCATGACCTACGCCAAAGTCAGGCGCTCAATCGACTGAGCCACCCAGGTGCCCCTACTATGTTCTCTATTTATTTACATATTTATTTACTTATTCAATCATTCATTCATTCATTGTTTCAGAACTATGACTATGGCTATTTTATTTGGAGATTACTTTCAGTAAATGTGTTCAATTGGTTTCTGTTCAGTTGGAGACGTTGATACCTTTAAATACTGACCACTTCTGTCACTATGGAGACTGTAGTACTTAGGCACGTGGGTTAGCTGACTGGCAAAGAAGAATGCTTTTCCAGGCAGCAAAATGGGCTTCATTTGTTCTCTCCTAACATTGTAACTTAGTCAGAATTGAATAAGACCGAAATTTGGTACTCAGACTAGTAGGAATGTATATCTTATTATGGTAACATGGTTACGCTTATTATTATTACAGGTGATGGGGTGAATTGTGTCCCTTCAAACTTCATGTATTGAAGGCCCAGTGGCCAGCACCTTGGAATGAGGCCCCTAAGGTGGGGCCCTAATCCAACATGACCATTGCCCTTGTAAGAGGAGGAAGAGACATGAGGGGTGGACACACGCAGACAAAAGGCCATGTGAGGACACAGGGAAAAGTCAGCCATCAGCAAGGCACAGAGAGAAGCCTCCCTGGACTGACACCCACCCTGCCGGCACCTTGATCTTAGACTTCCAACCTCCAGAACTGTGAGAAAACACATTTCTGTTGTTTAAGCTACTGAGTCTGTGGGATTTTGTTATGGCAGCGCTACTAGCTTAGCTAAGACAGCACAAAATATATTATGCATGTATATTCTTTTTTTTTAAGTTTTTATTTAGTTTTTTTTAACTTTATTTTTTATTTTTTTTTTAATTTACATCCAAATTAGTTAGTATATAGTGAAGCAATGATTTCAGTAGATTCCTTAAGGTCCCTTCCCCATTTAGCCCATCCCCCCCCCCACAACCCCTCCCGTAACCCTCAGTTTGTTCTCCATATTGAAGAGTCTCTTCTGTTTTCTCCGCGTCCCTGTTTTTACATTATTTTTGTTTCCCTTCCCTTATGTTCATCTGTTTTGTCTCTTAAAGTCCTAATATGAGTGAAGTCATATGATTTTTGTCTTTCTCTGACTAATTTCACTTAGCATAATACACTCCAGTTCCAACCACATAGTTGCAAATGGCAAGATTTCATTCTTTTTGATTGCTGAGTAATACTCCATTTGTGTGTGTGTGTGGTGTGTGTGTGTGTGTGTGTGTGTATACATACATATATATATGAGAGAAAATGTGGTATATATATATATATACATATATATATGTATATATATATATATATATACATATATATATGTATATATATATATATATATATATATATATATATATACACCACATTTTCTTTATCCATTCATCCATTGATGGACATTTGGGCTCTTTCCATACTTTGGCTATTGTTGATAGTGCTGCTATAAACATGGGGGTGCATGTGTACCTTCGAAACAGTATACCTGTCTGTATCCCTTGGATAAATGCCTAGTAGTGCAATTGCTGGGTCGTAGGGTAGTTCTATTTTTAGTTTTTTGAGAAACCTCCACACTGTTTTCCAGAGTGGCTGCACCAGCTTGCATTCCCACCAGCAATGCAAAAGAGATTCTCTTTCTCCGCATCCTCGTCAACATCTGTTGCTGCCTGAGTTGTTAATGTTAGCCATTCTGACAGGTGTGACTTGGTATCTCATTGTGGTTTTGATTTGTATTTCCCTGATGATGAGTGATGTTGAGCATTTTTTCATGTGTCGGTTGGCCATCTGGATGTCTTCTTTGGAGAAGTGTCTATTCATGTCTTTTGCCCATTTCTTCACTGGATTATTTGGTTTTTGGGTGTTGAGTTTGATAAGTTCTTTATAGATTTTGGATACTAGCCCTTTATCTGATATGTCATTTGCAAATATCTTCTCCCATTCCGTCGGTTGCCTTTTAGTTTTGCTGATTGTTTCCTTCGCTGTGCAGAAGCTTTTTTATCTTGATGAGGTCACAATAGACCATTTTTGCTTTTGTTTCCCTTGCCTCTGGAGATGTGTTGAGTAAGAAATTGCTGAAGCCCAGGTCAAAGAGGTTTTTGCCTGCTTTCTCCTCTAGGATTTTGATGGCTTCCTGTCTTACATTGAGGTCCTTCATCCATTTTGAGTTTATTTTTGTGGTCCAGGTTCATTCTTCTACGTGTTGCTGTCCAGTTTTCCCAGCACCACTTGCTGAAGAGACTGTCTTTATTCCATTGGATATTCTCTCCTGCTTTGTCAAAGATTAGTTGGCCATACGTTTGTGGGTCCATTTCTGGGTTCTCTATTCTGTTCCACTTACCTGAGTGTTCTTGTGCCAGTACCATACTCTCTTGTTGATTATAGCTTTGTAGTATAGCTTGAAGGTGGGATTGTGATGCCTCCTGCTTTGGTTTTCTTTTTCAAGATTGCTTTGGCTATTCGGGGTCTTTTCTGGTTCCATACAAATTTTAGGATTATTTGTTCTAGCTCTGTGAAGAATGCTGGTGTTACTTTGATAGGGATCACGTTGAATACGTAGATTGCTTTGGGAAGTATCGACTAAAGTTTTTATTTAGTTGTGAGAGAGAGAAAAAGAGCAAGAACAAATGGGGGAGGGGCAGAGAGAGAGGGAGACATAGAATCTGAAGCAGGTTCCAGGCTCTGAGCTGTCAGCACAGAGCCTGACACGGGGCTTGAAGCCACAAACTGTGAGAGAATGACCTGAGCTGAAGTTGGATGCTTAACCAATGAGCCACCCAGGTGCCCCGCATATATATTCTTTACATCCTTTTAGCAAACAGGGACAAACTGGATCTCAGTTCAAAGGATGTGTTTGGAATCTGGTATGTTTCCATTACCTATTTAATTCCTTAACAAGTGTACTATATATTATCTATTTTAAAAAGAGAAAGTGGGGCGGCTGGGTGGCTCAGTTGGTTAAGTGGCCGACTTCGGCTCAGGTCACGATCTCGCGGTCCGTGAGTTCAAGCCCCGCGTCGGGCTCTGTGCTGACAGCTCAGAGCCTGGAGCCTGTTTCAGATTCTGTGTCTCCCCCATTCATGCTCTGTCTCTCTCTGACCCTCCCCCATTCATGCTCTGTTTCTCTCTGTCTCAAAAATAAATAAACATTTAAAAAAATAAAAAAAAAAGCATCAGAGAATCTTTACACACTTGCTAAAGGTGAATAGCACCTTAAAAAGAAAAAACTTCCAAAGGACCAAAGATCCACCTGCCGTTTCTTCCTTGTGAAATAGATACGTGATTCCCTTCTTTGTTCTTATTTTCGATATGAGTAGAATGATTAATATAGCAGACTGGTGGCATTTAGTGTAGAAGGGGGAAAATGCAAACTTACCTATTGTGACTATCCTCTCCCCACATTTGGTGCTGCACTCCAATTTTCCTTTGTCTTTATTTACGTCCTACTGGTTTTTTTCAGAGTACTTTCTGTGAGGGATGTCTTTTTCTCCTGAAGGTAGACTAGTGTCTTGATGCTGTCTGAGTTCCACCTGTGAGCCAGGAGAAGTTTCACCACTTTTAAGTTAAGCATTTGGCATTTGGTGTGCTGCTATCTGTCCAAATTCAAGATCCTGTCAAAAGAGAACTCCCCACCCCTGTTGCAGGAGTCGGCAGCCAAGGATGTGATTGCACGCCCCACCAGTGTCTTTCATTCGGTGCAATTGATGGTTACTGTCTTTCCACTTGGATTCCCGTGATTCTGATCCAAGAGGTAACCACAAGAAGCTTCCAAAAAACCTAAGCAGTCAGAGGCAAAACCACAGACCAAAATGGAAAACAGCTGCTTTATAAAGATTGGGTTCATAGTGGTTCCTCCCTCCCTTTGTTTCAGGGGCCCATTTATCTGTCAGGTTTGTGGAAGCCTAGAGTGAAGACGCAGGAGCTCCCAGGTCCTCACTTTTCCCTATTTAACGGGTGGGGAATGGAAAGGGAGGAAGAAGAAACTTCATGGAGCTGACTCTTCTCCTCTCTAAGGGGGAGCTCATGGACTAACTACCCTGGCCAGAGCTGGAAGTATTTATTTTCTCCCTCTGGGCTCCCTCGCCCTCAAAATGTAGACTCACGTGTGGCACTTTCCACTCAGTTTGCATTACAACAACCCGAGCTGTATTGCTGCTTAGAAAGCTATTGTCTCTCGCCTCCAAATCCATCCTGCGGTGCTCTGCTTTGGGATTCTGGCTGGGGCCAGCGGCTACCCTACCCGTTAGGCTGTGCCAATAACAGAGTACTAGCAGGGGAGAGGGAGGCTAAAGGAAAAGAGATTGCTCTGTTCTGGGGGCTTCCGGTCTGTTTTCTGCAGCCGTGAGCCTCGGGCATTGGAGGCGCTGTCCACTTGGCAGCTGCTGAATCCAGTTTGCAGTTTCCCCAACTTTGTGGAACCATCCTCCAGATGCCGAAGTCAAAGACACCAGGCAAGCAGTGCCTGACGCGGGGCTTGGACTCAAGAACCACAAGATGACGACCTGAGCTGAAGTCAGACACTTAGCCGACAGAGCCACCCAGGTGCCCCGAGAATTCTAAATTTTAATAATTCCATCTTCTTCACTCTTTCCTCCATCCCTCATCTGGCTTCCTACAGCTCCTAACTCTAGGATTCCCTGGTGTTCTATTTTTTGCCTTTTCTGTTCTTACATGCCTACTTAATAGTTCTTCTTAGCAAATTCTCTCCGTTAAAACAACCGGTATCGTTTCTGTCCTTTTTTTAGGACACAGAATGAATTACCCGTGTTCCTGTGTTCTTCCCTTCCTATCTGTGAGTTCATCACATGACCAGCCATGCCAAATGCTGCAAACCATCCAGTCGCTGGTTATTGAGTAATTTTTATGTACCTTGCTCCATGCTATAGCTTCCCATGTGGTCTACAGTCATTCTTCACAACTTTATAAAACACATTTTATTAGCCCCATTTCGCAGATGAAGAAACCAAGGCACAGAGAGATAGAGAGAAAAGGAATTAAGTACTGCCTGAGACCAGAACCAGAATTTGAATCTGACCCCCAAGGTCTAGGCTCTTAAGCATTCTATTTATTTGTCTGCTTCATATTTGTAACCTAATTCTTTCCTCCCTGCTCCTATTAGATACCCAGTGTGCCTTTTTAGAGTGGGAGTGGTGGGAATAATTGCTAAATAAGGAGTACATTAACTAATTAAACTAGCTAGGCTTATGGCATATACATCTGAGAAGATGAAGCTTCACGTCTTTGTCCTAAATTAAATCTGTAGTTTAGAAGCTGTTTATCTTCAGCCAGTAAGAAGAGTGTGATGCCTGACTGACCACTGACCTTCTCATCTCCTTGAGTCTTGCAGTCATAATCTGGATAAAGAGGGTTTGGATTTAGGATGTTTAAGACCTCTCTATAGGTATTATTTAATTTCTCTGTCATCCTGGGAGTGGAGAGAGGAGAAATTCTCTCAATTTGACTTTGTCAACACATCCAAACTATTTGAAAGAAACTGGTTTGAAATCATGGATTACAAAATAACCTATGGAAACACGAAATTGGCTGGAAGAAACTGTCAATCAGTTTGCTGTCTTCAGCACTGATGCTTTCCAAATTTTAATGTGCACATAGATCGCCTGAGGATCTTATGAAAACACAGAGTCTGATTCAGAAATTCTGGGGCACTGCCCAAGATTCTCCTTTCCCACAAAGCCTCATATCAGTAATAACAATGGCAGCACATATATTGATCACTTACTTTGTGCCAATGAAATTATCCCTAATCTTCAAAAGAATCCTATGAAGTTATTATTATTCTAATTTTTCACATAATGAAACCAAACTGGGAACAAAATCAGTAACGTGGCAAGAGTTTCAGGAAAGTCATGGGATTTGAATGCAAACCCATTTCTTCTGATTAAATCTTTTTCTTTTTGCACTGCCACCAGCAAAGAAGTTAAAAATAATGGGGCATGCGGTTTATATCTTCAGATCGGTACGGTAAGATATCAGAGTACTTTTATTAAATGTTTTGATACTTTGAATTTAATCTGCTTTGAAGTGTTTTATGGAATTCTTTTTAAAAAATGTGTAACTTGTCTAAAAATCTCACAACGATTTCAGGTGCATTACACAGTCCGAGTACTCATTGTAACTGGCAACTTCGTTAGAAAGAAACTGTGATGTACATAAAGGGTGTACATGTTCCTCTGTCAAACTTAAAAAGAGAAAAGGAAATACAGCTGGGACTTGAATGGGAGTGTTCGGTGCCATACTAACGAAAGGGCAAATCCACCGTAGCGCCACTGACTTTCAACTGCTCCATCACTCATGGTCTATAGATTGAAGCCAGATTAAGAGAAAAAAGATTTCACCAGCAGCCCCCGAAGGTTTCACCTATAGATGTAGTTAATGAGCATTGCCATGGATACAGCATAATTATATCACCTGAATAGAATCTAAGGGAATTGAAAAACAAGAGACAAAGAAATAAGCTTAATTATTCACTTTTTGAAAAATCTCTACAGGCAATTTAACAGTAAAATAGGGTGACTAAGGAACACATACATTTCATGCCCATATGCCACAGAAATAACTAATTAGGCACAATGTGCCAGGACTAATTATAGAAATGATTGCTGGAAGAAGGAAGGCTGAATATAGAGTAGCTGGCAACTTGATGGTCCTCTTGCTATGTAGGCTGTGCTGAACGTTGCAGCGAGCTGATTGGTTGTTATCTTTTTTTGCATGAGAATTGAATTGTAACTGATTTAATTTTTTTCCTGATAACTTCCTGATTACTGAAGAGGGTGCTGAGGCAAGGGCAGCAGAGTAAATCTCTGAGAAAGCAGGAAAGAGGAAAAATGATGCCCCTTGGTAATTTTCACCCAGGATGATGGATCCTTTGTGTTTCCGTCCGTCAGATGTAAGGACACTTGTTCCTAGGAGTCTTGGGTGGTGTAATGAGGTCAACGGTTACTCCCGGCTTAAACTCTATCTATCATCGTAACTATTCTCGAATCTCTCCAAAAGCCTGCGTGAAATTCCATCAGGAAATCATTTTAAGTTGATGAGATGGCTTTGAAGATCAAGGTTATCAAGGGAAGCCCTTTAAACTGAATTAAATCGTGTTCCCCAACCAGGCCAAGAAAAAAGGAACGGTCCTAAGTGGAAGGGACATGGTAGGCAGAATTCTGAGATGGTCCCCGAGATTCTTTCTTTCTTCTCTGTATAAACACCCTGCGCAATGTCCAGGATTGTGAATATGATGGGCTTTTCTTCTGTGATTAGGTCATGCCACACACCACAGCTGTCAGGGAGATTCTCCAGGGGGCCCTGACCTCATCATAGGAGCCCCTTAAATAGGGATCTGGAGGTCAGAGGTGAAGGAAGTTAGAGACTCAAAGCAGGAGAGGGAATGGGGGTGCCCTTGCTGGCCTGAAGACGGAGGGGGCCGTGTGGCTGCTTTAGGAGCTGACAACAGCCCTTGGCTGACAGGCACGCAGGCCGAGGTGACCGCAGTCCCACAATCACAAAGAACTGAATTCTGCCGACAGCAAGAATAAACTCAGAAGCAAGGTCTCCTCACAGCGTCCAGGTGAGAATCCAGGCAGGCTGGCACCTTGGTCTTGGCCTCGCGAGACTCTGCGCAGGAGACTCGGTCGTGCTGTGCTGGACGGTGACCTACAAAGCTGAGCACCACACAGTGGAAGCTGTGTTAAGGCCCTAAGTGTGTGGTAGTTTGTGCGCTTCAATGGACAACTAACATGGGACGTAGGGACCTCTGACTTGCAGACTAGGAGAGAACAGGCGGGTTGAGGCGGTGAGCTGTGGATAACAAGAGGGCATGCCCGTCTGCTAGTGGCCTCAGGGACTCAGGCCACTCCGTGGCCGAGAGCGCAGGGACCCGGGCATGTGAGCTTTCCACCTGCCTCCCTGGGCTCTCCGCCTGCCTGAGAGCCCTTGCCTCCACCAACAGACACGCGTGCCGGCCCTTTTGGGGTTTCCCTCTCTCTTTCCCATTCTCCATCTACACGGCCGACACGGAGCCGTTTTCCGCCCACTTCTTCACTTTAAGATTGGAGCCCTTATTATATCCTTGGTGGAACTAAAACCGGAAGTTGAGGGGCACCTGGGTGGCTCAGTCGGCTAGGCATCCGACTCTAGATTTCATCTTGCTCTCACAGTTCGTGGGTTCGAGCCCTACATCGGGCTCTGGGCTGACAGTGCTGAGCCTGCTTGGGATTCTCTCTGTCTCCTCCTCTCTCTCTGTTCCTCCCCCACTTGCACACACACATGCTCTCTCTCTCTCAAAATAAATAAACAGTTTTAATACGAAAACCCCGTAAGTTGAGTTCCAGGCCTGCTCTACTATTCTTAGTTCATTGAACTTGGATGAATCACCCTACTCATCTAGATTTTAGGGTTTTTTTTTAATTTCTGAAAAAAAAAATAAAGCAGATGGACTAGTAAGGATTCTTTAATCCTTTCCAGCAGTGACAGTTTTTAATCAGAGACACTCATCATTGTCCTGCACTGGCCTTCCTGCCTCTAGTCCCTCTTTCCGTTTACCTTGCAGATCTGATGGCATCATTGTCTTGCTGAAAATCTTTAAGGTATAAACTGTTTAGGATACTATTCAAAAATCCTTCATGAACGGACACCAAAGTGACATTTTTTTTTTGTCATATGCCATTACTCACCCTCAAAGCACTCCAAGTGTTAGGCAACCTCAATATTTCACTACTCTAGACAGAAATCTAGGTGTCCTGCCTTCATGTTTCACACCTAGTTCTTTTAGGGTGAAATACTCCTTCCTCTGAGTGTGGTAATCAACTCCACCAAATCCGTAAAGAGGCAGCTCCATTGATGCCTCTTCCAAGAGGCATTTCCCTATCCCTCCAACTGGGGGAAACAGCCACCTTCCACGAATCGTAATAATAATGCTTCTCCAAATCATTTGACTCAGCTGGTAACCTTTTATGTAGTGTTCGTCCTTTATGATAGTATTTAATAGCAAATATATGTATATGTGTATGCGCTTACATATGATGCATATGTATGTCTTTGTATCTGATCATCTTTCATTATAAACTCCCCGAGGACTGGAAACTTACTTATTTACCCAATCTCTGCATTTGCAACAGGGTTTGGCAACAGGGCCTTGTTCTGCAAAGGGTGGAATCGAATAGGAAATACTGATCTGTGTTGTATCTGGTTTGATATTCTGCCTGTTAGAGCAAACTTAAAGGACCTTTAGTGAAGGAACTTTCTGACCTTCTTGATGTTGACCTTTGAGATTAGAGGTTTACCCAAATAGCTTGAATTTCTCTTCTCTAATTACACACACACACACACACACACACACACACACACACAAATACATTTAGAATTCAGCTTCTCTTAAGAGATTGTTTAGATAACAAAAATCTTGGGCTTATTACCATGGTGCAAAGAGAGATTCCACTTTATTTATTCTTTACCTGTTATCCTATCTTTAGTCTCCTTCCCAACCTTAAAGCAGCACAACCCATAATCTCAGCAACCTTCTTCTATCACGAACGATAACAGATAATAGTTCATGATAGTAGAAATTGAAATATCTCTCTGTCTCCATTGCTGCACGCTTTCGTGCAGATCTTCTCAGTCTGTACGCACAGCACGATCCTTCTTCCACTTGACCATTTCCTTTTCCTTCTTAGGATCCTTTCCTCGTTCCATTAATAACTTGCTCGAGAGTTGATACTGCTGTTTTTTTTTTTTTTTTCAAGATATTCATTCATAACTACGAAACTGCCTTGTTGTCAGGGGTCAGTAGACTCTTTTGAATAAATGCCTGTTGAATGTCTTGTAAGAATGACAAGATACCGGATAAACGTTTCAGAAACACAGATGCCCAGTTTTCAGGGGATTCAGTGAGCCCATCAATAACTCCTCCATATGACACACCAATAAACAGCTCGAAAGCTGGCAACACAGCTGTCTGTAGTGGATGCCAAGGAAACAGATGGTAGTAATGCAGGAAGAATGCTTTCCATCACTTCGCATTAAGCTCTTTTGATTATGCACCAAAAATGGAGAAGGAATGGACAGGCACCAGCATGACTAAAGCAGGCTTCATCGCCACCACTTGTCAGCTGGAATATTTTAAACACACGTTGATGAAGAACCCTTTGGGCTCATTCTCCTTTTTCCCCAGGGTTTCAAAGCACTTTCCTAGAAAAAACAAATTTTTTTTCCCCTAGTGATGGATGAGAAAACCAAGGCCTCCAAGGAAATGTGACTGACGATACGTGGCTCTAGATCAAAGTTGAATCATTTCCAAGATCAGGCCTCTAGAAGGTGAGCTTTCCTCCGTTCTAAAACAGTTTGGCGTCAGCCACGCCACCAGGCTGATGCAATAAGGTCAATGTTGTAGCAATGGCATCTGAGCCTGTCTGTTATCTCCTCAACTAGCTGAGCTGCAGAAGGAAGTAGGTGCTGTTACAAGAAGGAAAGTCCAGACTGAATTCCTTGCTTACAACCTCAGTGTCCTGCACCTTCATACCTCCCACGTGGGCTATCTTGTGTGTCTGAAAGTGACCCCTGAGCCTTCTAACTGGAGAATTGAGGGCAAAATTCACTTCGGTTGGTTGGGGCGCCTGGGTGGCGCAGTCGGTTAAGCGTCCGACTTCAGCCAAGTCACGATCTCGCGGTCCGTGAGTTCGAGCCCCGCGTCAGGCTCTGGGCTGATGGCTCAGAGCCTGGAGCCTGTTTCCGATTCTGTGTCTCCCTCTCTCTCTGCCCCTCCCCCGTTCATGCTCTGTCTCTCTCTGTCCCAAAAATAAATAAAAACGTTAAAAAAAATTAAAAAAAAAATTCACTTCGGTTGGTTTGGCTGGTTTTGTGTCCTCTGGTTCATAATCTGTCGTGCCTTTATAGCGATAACGAAAAAAACAGGGTTCGTTTATTGCTATTCATTCGGCAACAACTTTAAGGAAGGAAGGCAGAATAATAGGTGTGCCAGTTTTTATTTCTTATCTCTTAGTACCAAACCTCGCCCTTTTCTTTTTTTTTTCATCTACTGAAGTTTTATTTATTTATTTTTAATTTTTTTCAATATATGAAGTTTATTGTCAAATTGGTTTCCATACAACACCCAGTGCTCATCCCAAAAGGGGCCCTCCTCAAGACCCATTAGCCACCCTCCCCTCCCTCCCACCCTCATCAACCCTCAGTTTGTTCTCAGTTTTTAACAGTCTCTTATGCTTTGGCTCTCTCCCACTCTAACCTCTTTCTTTTTTTTTTTCCTTCCCCTCCCCCATGGGTTCCTGTTAAGTTTCTCAGGATCCACATAAGAGTGAAAACATATGGTATCTGTCTTTCTCTGTATGGCTTATTTCACTTAGCATCACACTCTCCAGTTCCATCCACGTTGCTACAAAGGGCCATATTTCATTCTTTCTCATTGCCACGTAGTACTCCATTGTGTATATAAACCACAATTTCTTTATCCATTCATCAGTTGATGGACATTTAGGCTCTCTCCATAATTTGGCTATTGTTGAGAGTGCTGCTATAAACATTGGGGTACAAGTGCCCCTCTGCATCAGCACTCCTGTATCCCTTGGGTAAATTCCTAGCAGCGCCCTGGAGGTTCCTCAAAAAATTAAAAATAAACCCGGCCCTTTTCTGCTGGGAGGCTAAGACCAGGTCTCAGCAAGCTCTTATTTCCCAGAAACCCTTGCTAGCAGGGTTGAGGTTAAGTCCCGCCACTAGATGGCACTAAAGGGAAATTAGAAGGTGGAGGGAGTGGACAAAGGACCCACCCCGCAGTTTTTCGGATTCCTGCCTTGAGATCCTGTTCCAAAACCAGTTGGTTCTCTTGCACTGTGTCAGGACTCGTGCAGGGGTGCTGCTGTTTCCTCTCTGGTTGACTCTTGAACTCCAGCAGTGGCAGTTCGCTCTGCCAGCCACTTGGTTCTAGCCCTAGGAGGACCAGCCTCATTCCACCCCCTCAGAAGTGCTGCTACTTCTGAGCCCTTCCGTACGGTCTGAGCAACAGCAACGTGGAGCCCTTCCTACCGCCTCCGAAGTTCCTGAAACCCCATCTACTCCTTCTTGTTCCCCCGGCCGCCTTTAACACCGTGTCATCAATTTACCACAGTTAACTCTTGAACGATGCAGGGGCGAGGGGCACCGGTCCCCACGCAGGTGGAAATCTCTGCATCCGTTTTGACTCCTGGAAACGTATCTGCTGCTAGTCTGCTGTTGACCACAAGCCTCACCAATCACATAAACTGTCATTACCGCATAGTTTTGTATGCTCTATGTATTATATACTGTATACTTCTAGGAAGCTAGAGAAAAGAAAATATTAAGAAAATCATAAAGAAGAGAAGATACATTTATAGTACCGCACTGGTTTTATTCTTTGTAGAAAGGCTTTCCTTTTTTGAAATTTTTAAAAATTTATTTATGTTGAGACAGACAGAGATAGTGTGAGTGGGGTAGGGGCAGGGAGAGGGAGAGAGACTCCCAAGCAGGCTCCACGCTGGCAGCACAGAGCCTGACGTGGGGCTTGAACTCACAAAACTGCAAGATCGTGACCTGAGCCGAAACCAAGGGTCGGTTGCTTAACCGACTGAGCCACCCAAGTGCCCCTGCACTGTATTTATTCTTTAAAATACCTGTGTGTAGGGGGGGCCTGGGTGGCTCAGTTGGTTGAGCATCCGACTTCAGCTCAGGTCATGATCTCGCAGTTTATTAGTTCGAGCCCCGGGTGGGGTTCTGTGCTGACAGCTCAGAGCTTGGAGCCTGCTTCGGTTTCTGGGGTCTCCCTCTCTCTCTGCCCCACCTCTCGCTTGTACTCTGTCTCTCTCTCGCAAAAATGAGTAAATGTTAAAAAATTAAAAAAAAATCTGCGTGTCAGTGAACCTACAGAGTTCAAGTTTTTGTCGTTCAGAGTCATTGGTAAATGAAATGGCGTCATCCCTCTATGAGTTGATAGCGTGAGTACTAAAAGAACAAGCCAACTTGAAACAGGGTTTCATAGACAGGTTCAACAGGCTGATTTGGGTTCGGTATAAGGGAGAACTGACTTTCCGGCGGTGGGAGCTGTCCCTTAATAGATGCAGGGAGCTCTCTGTGGCCGGCAGCCTGCAGAAGGAACTAGACGCCTGCTGTCGGAAAGGCTGTAGCAAAAACAATTGAAGGTGTTTGCCTGTAAGATTGGCCAAAATTTAAAATATTGGTAATCTACCTAGGGCAGAGATTAACACGCATACACTGCTGGAGTATAAATGGAGGCAGCTTTCCTGAAGGGGTCTTTGGCAACATATGTTCATTCGAGAAAGGGGTCGAGAAAATAAACGTGTCATATTCATGTCAGGGATATTAGTGACAAGGACGAAGGTGGCAAATCAGCATGGAAAAGGGCATGGTGTGTGCAGTTTGTCGTTCTAGTTGGCATGGGGGAGGAAGGCTGTTCCAAAACAGCTGTGTTGGAGCAGAGATGTGAATAGCAAGCCGTGTGGGATTCTGGGAGAAGAATGTTCCAGGAAGAGGAAAGAGCAAGAGTTCTGGGGAGGAAAGGGGGGAGCTTTCTCAAGGAAGGTCAGGCAATGAGGGTGGAAGGAGAGGAGGTAATCTCACAGAGACATCAGCAACCAGGTTGTGTGGGCAATCGTGGACAAAGCTGAGAACTTTTTTTTTTTTCCCCAGACTGACCACAGAAGTCATTGGGCCATTTTTTTAGCAAGGGAGAGCCGCGGTCTGATGTTTGTTTTCTATGAAAGTCTTAAAAGTGTTTTTAGTCTTTGACCTAGCAACTTCAGGTTTAAGTATTTGCTTTAAAAAAAATTGTTGAGGTGGGGCGCCGGGGTGGCTCAGTCGGTCGGGCGACCGACTTCGCTCCGGTCATGATCTCACCGTTCGTGGGTTCGAGCCCCACGTCGGGCTCTGTGCTGACAGCTCGGAGCCTGGAGCCTGCTTCGGATTCTGTGTCTCCCACTCTCTCTCTGCCCCTCCCCTGCTCGTGCTCTGTCTCTCTGTCTCTCTCAAAAATAAATAAACATTAAAAAAAAAATTTTTTTTAATTGTTGAGGTGTCCTGGGTGGCTCAGTTGGTTAAGTGTTGGGCTCTTAATTTTGGCTCAGTTCATGGTCGGTTTGTGGGATCAAGCCCTGCATTGGGCTCTATGTTGACAGCACGGCGCCTGCTTATGAGTCTCCCTCTCCCTCTCTCTCTCTCTCTGCCTCCCCCCTCCTTGTGCTCATCCTCTGCCTTCAAAATAAATAAACATTTGTTGTTAATTGTTGAAAGAAGTAGCTAAAGACTGGTGTATGTATGTACAAGGGCATTCACTAAGAGCAGCTGGTTTGAGCACTGAGAATATGCCAGACATTATTCTAAGCGCTTCATACATATTAATTCATTTAACGTTTGTAACTTTTCCGTGAGAGAGCTATCCTTGTTTTATAGGAAGTTGAGGTAGAGAGAGGTTAAGTATCTTGCCCAAGCTACTAAATGACCTGGATTTTAACCCAGGGAGTCCACACTTTTAATCACTTGGTTAGAAATGGAAATATGTTCACATTAAAACGCCTGATGACAAAAGGCGGGTTCCCATTGTGTGTGATGCTTCATGTAAAAAGTACCTCTTCAGAATGTATGCATACATGCTCACGTATGTATACTGGGTGTTTCTTCTTAGATCCCCAGTGTTTCTTCTTTTATTTGGAAACAGGCCCTGGGCTTCTCATCCTCCACTTTACCTTGCAGCTCTCAGTCAGTGTGGACGGGCTCAACATAGAACACCCGCCTGGCACTCTTGACCCACTAGCTCCAGCAGTGGGTCCGTGACCTCCACACTGCACTTCCCCTCTCCAGGACTGTCAATCACTTTGCCCTCCTGGCCTGAGTTTATTCGTCCAGGGAGGAGCACCTGGCCCACGCTGGCAGATCCAACTCTCTCTCTCCCAGAAACTGAAACTGAAAACCACCCCACAGCCCGGCAGTTGTTGAAATTGAGCCGCGTGCACAGTGACCCCTACACATTCCATTTCCTTTGGAGCTCTGTGGATGCCCACCTCCAGAATACTGGTAGCCCACCAGGTCCTTCGATTCTCTAAATGATTCTAGCGCCTGTCTGTTAAGTCCTGGGTTTTGTTTCCAGAAGACAGGATTGCCACTGGTGCTTGCAAACAAAGACACTTTGTCTAAAATTGTCTACAAGGGTGAATATCAAAATGTTAACGGTGGGTGAAGGAATTTTGCAGGGCTTTTGTCTTCTTTACAGATGACAAGTACCCAGATGTCGGGTTAAAAATGCCTACATCGATTTTGTTGCCTATTTTTTTTTCAAAGCATGCCGTAAAGCCCTCTGAGGTCTGCTTCTAGCCAATAGCAACTGTAGCACCCGTGGCAACTATAGTAAAGAGGCTCTGGCAAATGTAACACAAACGTCACAAACAAAACATGGAACAAAGGTAAAGATGGTGATGGGGCGCCTGGGTGGCTCAGTCGGTTGAGCAGCCGACTTTGGCTCAGGTCATGATCTCGCGGTCCGTGAGTTCGAGCCCCGCGTCGGGCTCTGTGCTGACTGCTCAGAGCCTGGAGCCTGTTTCGGATTCTGTGTCTCCCTCTCTCTCTGCCCCTCCCCCGTTCATGCTCTGTCTCTCTCTGTCTCAAAAATAAATAAACGTTAAAAATAAATAAATAAAACGTTAAAAAAAATTAAAAAAAAAAAAGGTCAAGATGGTGAAACGCAAGTCACGACGACGTCCGACAGAGAGATCAGCACTTGGAAAGTTTCAGAGCGGAAGGGAAACAACAGACAGCGGAAGGTGGGGGTGGAGGTAGGCAGGGGACTGGGAACAAATCATATTTTGAAATCCTGGTGTTACCATTTGAGCCATGATTGCTATAATAAGCGCTCAGAGAACTTTGTGACTTACTTACCTGAAACACGTTACTAAAACCAGTCAGTGTTCATGATTTGCGTTGTTGGAGACACAGCGAGTTTGCTGTACTTTGTGGGTGCCGGAGCAGCGCTTTTCTCTAGGACGCCCAGATTTCTCAGGGTTTGCAAACCAGCAAAACACACAGACCTGTCATGTAGACGAGTTATGAATAAAAGAAGTGTTAGCTTATGGAAATCAATGAGCACAAATACATATTCAGTCGTTTCTAAGCAATGACCGATTAGGATTAACTGCCTATCGAGTTACACATTCAGCAAAATCCTAAAATCCATTCATAGCTTTCATTCCCGCTAAGTTTCCCCAGGCCTTCTGGAATCAGTTCCACAAACAGTTGCTGAATGCACATTCTGTGTCAGGCATGGTCCCAGGAAATGGGGATATAGAGCCATATCTGCGCAGAAAGTTCACATTGGGGCAGGAGAGACATGGAAGTTAAATTTCAGTGCCTGCCTTAAAATTTAAATGCCCCAATATAGGGCCATATAAGAGACATAGTCATTCGTCAGGCTCTAGCCCGATGCCTACTTGCTTTACATCTGCACAGTAATCTTTTATAGCAGATGCTGCTGCTGCTATCTTCATTTTACTGACAAAGACATTAGGCTCAGAGAGTTAAGTAACTTGGTCTAGGTTATAACACTCAGACATGGTGGACTCAGGATTAGACACACACACACACACGATGTTGTGGACTCAGGATTAGACACACACACATGATGTTGTGGACTCAGGATTAGACACACACACATGATGTTGTGGACTCAGGATTAGACACACACACATGATGTTGTGGACTCAGGATTAGACACACACACATGATGTTGTGGACTCAGGATTAGACACACACACATGATGTTGTGGACTCAGGATTAGACACACACACATGATGTTGTGGACTCAGGATTAGACACACACACATGATGTTGTGGATTCAGGATTAGACAGAGTGTGGACTCAGGATTAGGCACACACATGATGTGGACTCAAGATTAGACACACACACACACACACACACACACATGATGTGGAACTCCAGAGCTGTAACTTTTAACTACTGCCTGTAATGCTTCCAATTCTATACCTCAGTGCGGGGAGCTTAACTCTTTCTGAGGGATGGGAAGTCACAGGTTGTTAAGGACTGAATGTGTCCCCCACAAATTCATATGTCAAAGCTTTAGCCCTCAATGTGATGATATTTGGAGGTGAAGCCTTTGGGAGGCAGTTAGGTTTAGATGAGGTCATGAGGATGTGGCCCTCATGATGGGACTAATGACCTTATAGGGAGAGACAGCAGAGAGCTGGCTTCCTCTCTCTTACCATGTGCACATACCTGGGGAAAGCTATATGAGGACAAGCCAGGAAGAGGGCTCTCACCAGGAGCTGAATGTGGGCACCCTGGTTGAGGCCTTCCGGCCTTCAGTACGGTGAGAAATGCCTGTTGTTTAATCACCCCATTCCAGTATTTTCCTAGAGTAGCCTGAGCAGGCTAAGAAAGCACTGTTTTGTGAAAAGAGAAGTTAGGGTGCAAGTGTTCTTTCCTGGGTATGGAGAGAATTGGAAGTTTATCGAGGGAGTACCATTGCCATTAACATGCATAGGGGAGTTCTAGAAGCAGGGCTGGACACAGGAAGAGGCTAAGCTGAGTTGTGGTTGCATCCAAAGGCCCCAGTTGATCCTCTGTGGAGCCCCTGAGCTGGAATGGTCCCCCCAATAAAGCAATGGAGGGAGACCTTTATACTCCTGCATAGGCCAACCATGCTGCTGCCCATGGCAGGGGCCCTGACCTTGAGGAAGGCGGCTCTCTTGGGCTCAGGACTGTGTCTGTCAAGACTGCCAGAGGCAATGAGGGCTCTTGTCAGGGAGGAGGTCCAGTGAGACACCAGGGCGTCTGCTATACCTCTGTCCTGCATCTCCCAGGCATCCTACCTTCCCATGTCTTAAGATCCAAATACAACTTCAAGTGGCCTCAGTCACAATTTCAGGAGGGATAGGAATACTTAGGTTCTAGAGGAAAATCTAAGTAATTTCAGTGTTTAAAGATTCACAGAAACTAGTGCTGTTTTAAGCTTCATGTTTTCACCCCTGCCCTTTCAGCTTCCACTATTAGGAAGAAAAATAAGATTGGATTCTCACATTGGCAGACTCCCACTTTCATTGTAAGAATAATCTCGGACTTCCAAAATTCTGTTTAGGCTGATGCCTATAAACGCAAGGCAGGATTTTCAGGACTTTCTATAATTAATGGTGAATAAATGGTGCCAACGTCTGCCATACAAGCTAAGTCTGTGCCTTTCTCCTTTTTAATACTGTGATATATCCTTTTGACATTTAGCATAGGAGAAGCATTCTTATGCCAACTTTGCTGACGACATTGGAATTCATGTTGACAATACTCAGAGAGGAATTTCTCCAACCCCCTCTCCCTTGTTTTGGGATCAGAATCATTCAAAAAACAACCATAGCACTTATGCATGGGGTAGGCTTTCTTTTAGATGGCTGAATTTGGATTTAAATTCTAGATCCTACTCTCAAGAGAAATGCGCATGGGGAAGAAAAACCACACTAAGTGATAATACAAAAATAGAAGACCAGTAAGATGTTTGAGGCCCTTAGAGCAATGCTGAAGTTTGAAGCAATCGGTCATCTTACTGTAGAACTTGAAAGTAGAGACATTCTGGCTGGTTTCTGTTTGCAGGTGACCAGACTTGCTATGTTAAACACACTGAGTCTGGAATAGAAATAAACATCCCCATCTATTAATTTAAAATGACACATAATACTGGCAGTCAGGTTGACTTCTCTCTGCATGCTTTCCGTTAGAGGATGAGATACCGTTCAACTAACATCATTCTGAACAGTGAGCTGATGTTAGTGTCCAGCCCGATGCCTGTCATTGCCTTCGATCGATACCTAAGAAAGAGACTCGGATCTATGCCAGCCAGCCAGTGTTGGCCGTGTCCAGGCACAAAGACCAGGTCTTGCTATTTGATTCATCTTGTTTTAATCTCCGTTGGAAACATTCTTCTCTTTCTAAACATTTTGCAAAATACATTAGAAGGCAATTGATGTGGCTCCTCAGTATAATCGGCTATGTTTAACTCGTGCTTTTTTGCCAAGAGATACGAATACGATGTGATCTTCCTAGATGTAGGAAGAAATTTGACATCTCCTTATAATATAAAATGAAATGGGGGCTAAAGAGGCTAAAATGTTCATTTGGGCATCTCTAAACCATAAAAAAAAACCACTTTGAAGTAGTATCATTATACAATAATTCACAATGATAGTCATTATTACTGGAAAGTTACTTAAAACAGGGTAACACTAACTTACAGTAGTAGGAAGTCTCATGGGACGATTTTGGATGGTGTCTGATACACGATGCCTGGCTATGTGGCAGGCTCACGAGGCACTCATTAAATGTCCTAATGGGTGACTACATGAAATAAAAACAAGTAGGACATTGCTCAAGGCCACAAAGCTGGAATTTTTGGTTCTAGATCGGAATGCCCTGGCTCATACGGTCCCCCTGGGGGCAAGGGATTTTCTTGGAATTTGGACTTTGCCAATACCCAGGACCACGCCGAAGGCTTAGAGCATCTGGGAAGGTAGACATGGTGAGCTGCCCTGCGTATGAGGCATTCTGACTAAAGTGCTGATCTGACATCTTCCGCCCAAGTGATGCCAGAAATATCACAGGAACAGAAGGGCAAGTTCTGCCTGTTGCCAAGTTTATTTTGTATTTTCTGCATGTTAAAAATGAAAACCCACACAACCAAGAGCACTCATTCTTTTGACAGGAAGTGATTAGGAAAAAAGGGGTTTGTGTCTGGGAACAGTTTTTTTTTTTTAATCCTAAAGAGGACCCGGAAATACGCAAATTTTAGCATCACCCTTAGACCTGGCACAAGAGGCATCTGCCTTGAACCCTGGCTTTAGGGGACCCCACTCCAGCTCATCACCAGGTACCGCCCACCCCATGGGACAAGGAGGTTATAGGGCCAAGGATTGTTTCCACCAATAGTCTTTGTTTCCTCCCTTCTAGACTAAACCATGGATACCTAGATACCTGCCCAGACAGCCCCAAGCTCTCTTCCAGGGCCAGTACAGTGATCTTCCCAGGACCCATCATCTTAGGTATTTGATGCCATGGTGTATATGCCAAAGTCTGAGGGGCGGCCAGGGGTGGCTATTTGCAGCGGTGAGAACTGGGAGTGGACATGTCAGGTGAGTGTCCATGTCTATGTGCAAGGTCCCTCATCCCGTGGGTGACCACATGTAGTGAGGTAGGTATAAGATAATGACGAGGTGGGAAGAGACACTTGACTATCTATTAACCGGCTCTCCTAATGCTGCCATATCCCCTAGTGGTACTCCAAGGACTCATAGATTTTAGGATATGGCCCTCTAGCTCACTATGAAGGCATTATTTTTCATGGTAAGAGGATGGAATGTATTTTCTTTTACAGTTTGAGAGCTTGATTTCTAACTTTTTAAACACTTAGGTATCTGGGATGGATGCCCCCATCTATACTTTCTTCTGACCTCAGAAACATTAGTGCCAGGACGAGAAATATAAATTGGAACTATTGGATAAGTTTGAAGATGTTTCTACTTTCCTTTCTTACTTTTCCTTAGGAAAGGTGCCTGGGTAATAAAAAATACACACATTAGCCCATGGTGTTCCTTATTTGTTTCATTTTGGTTTTTTGAAGTTAATTTATTTATTTTTGAGGGGGGGTACGAGCCGAGAAAGAGGGAGAGGGAATCCCAAGCCGGCTCTATGCTTTCAGTACCAAGACTGATGCAGGGTTCTATCTCACGAACCGTGAGATCAGGACACGAGCCGAGACTGAGAGTTGGATGCTTAACCAACTGAGCCACACACGCGCTCCCCTTATTTGTTTCAGAAAGCAAAAGTAAGGAATTTGACCATATGTGTTGATCATTTTTTTTTATTTTTTATTTTTTCAACGTTTTATTTTATTTTTGGGACAGAGAGAGACAGAGCATGAACGGGGGAGGGGCAGAGAGAGAGGGAGACACAGAATCGGAAACAGGCTCCAGGCTCCGAGCCATCAGCCCAGAGCCTGACGCGGGGCTGGAACCCACGGACCGCGAGATCGTGACCTGGCTGAAGTCGGACGCTTAACTGACTGCACCACCCAGGAGCCCTTGTGTTGATCATTTTTAAAAAGAACAAAAATTATTTCAAAGGCTGCTTTAAGCCATTAGATCTACCATCCGGTGACTGTTTTCATGATGAATGTTCTGTTAAGTGAAGCTAAGAGGCTTCACCACGAAACAGACCTGGGTACCGATTGCAGCCACTGTGGAGAGGATCTGTCAGTTGCATAGGCCACGGAGTCCCAAATTTTCTCCACTCATAGTGTGTTCCATCGTTTTTTTCACAGATCTTTTAGACCAAAGGAAGTTCCCGAGTTACTTGCTAAATTCCTAACTACCTTGCGAAATTTGCCAAAGTCCAATAACTCAGTAGATACAGATGACTCAGTAGTCATTTGAAAAAACAATTGAAACAAATATTTTATATATATGTGTATATATATATATATATATATATTAATTTTTTAAAGTTTAGTTGAGAGAGAGAGCTATCAGCACAGAGCCTGACATGGGGCTCGAACCTACAAATTGTGGGATCATGACCTGAGCCAAAGTCAGATGCCCAACTGAGCCATTCAGGAACCCCGAAAGAAAAAAATACACATCAAAAAAATCTTCAATGACTACAATTATTTACTAATGGGATATCGGTCACCTATTGGGTACTGCGCAATTCGTCAAGCTTGGATCATATGGGATGCCACCGTCCTCACTTGTCATTCCATCTTGATTTGAGTGCAGTTCTTATTTTCTATGACAGCAATTGCCAAAAAAAAAAAAAAAAAAGTTTGAAAGAGTTGAATGTTACCAAAAGGCATGTAGTGTCTCTCATCTCATATTGAAATCGTGAACTAACTTGAACTCGTAGTTTGCACGGGGTCCAACAGCTATTGGATATTGCTGTGTTCCCCTCAAAAATGTAAAATATCCCAGAGCACCCCTGTGAGTTCATTGTAACACCCTGGATGCCTTGGTGCAGTTTGGGAGCCACAAGTGTATATATTTGCAGAGTCAAGAGTACAGAATAACTTGGCTGTGGTGGGTGATTGTTTTCCCCGTCCACTTGCTCAGCTATGTCAAAACTCCTGATTCTTTCTTGCTGGTTCCTGTACATATTGTGTGTTTCATGAGGACATTTAAACATAATTATTTTAGGGGCGCCTGGGTGGCTCAGTCGACTGAGCATCTGACTTCAGCTCAGGCCAGGATCTCAGGGTTGGGGAGTTCAAGCCGTGCATCTGGCTGCTATCAGCACAGGACCCACTTCAGATCCTCTGTCCGCCTCTCTCTCTGCCCCTCCCCGGCTCGGACGCTCTCTCTCAAAAGTAAATTCACAAAGGCATTAAAAATAATTATTTCAATGATGGCGTATTTTTGGAAAAAATACTTTTAAAAATTGTTATGTGATAATGATGATTATCTAACACTTGTGCAGTACTTGAAGTTTCCAAAGTCTTCTGCCACGTTATGGTAAGAGGAACAATCCCAGAGAGGGCATATGGCTTCCTTTGATCCTTTTTGCAATCCTAACCCCTCATCTAGCCTCAAACTCTGCCACAAGCTTCCCCTGATATACACTTGATTGCACTCTCTTCCTCTCTAAATATCTACAGTTGTTTCTTGTAATTTTTCCGAGTAACTCCCCGTATTCTACACTGGGTTTTACCAAACTTTGTTAGACTTATTTTATCACTTCTTGGGTCATAAGTGCTTTGTTGTCACAATCGCTGTCTAATTATTTTTAGCTGCTTCAAACACACCTTGATCTAGAGCATCATTAGCTCAAAACAACTATTTATTAGGTGAGCGAACAATTGAAGGAATAATTAATTACTCTAGGCCTTTCATCAAAAGGACCGGTATGTGCACTAATCAGGGCTGAATTGAGAAATTGTTTTAATCTCATCACTTTGCAGATCTATGTTCCAAGGACTACTTAGCCTATTTTAAAAGGAGTAAGCAAAGAGAAAACCACTGAGAGCACTGTTATTTCAGTGAAAATAAACCTGTGGCTTTCTCAAGCCCGGGAAGCCACCAGGAGTGTTTTTAAAGCAATGAGAAGTTCTTGGTAAATCTGAGGGAGGTAGAGCTGCTGGACAAGTATATTTTCACTATTGTAAATAAACCTAAAGTGGAGAACAGCCTCACTTTGCCCCTAAGCACTCACAGAGGGTTTTTGTTGTTGTTGTTTTGTTTTGTTTTAGCTATCTTGAAAAACCTTAAGGTGTGAATGTATATGTTTTTCTGGATTGGAGAGCTGAGCCACCAAGAGACTAAAACTTTTGGCCCTAATCGCACAGTTATTTTCAAATCCCAGACTCAAATTCAGCCTTTGCATCTTTCAGTGCGATTCGCAGGCCACCATGAATAACATGAAACAAATATTACTGTCAGATTTCAGCAGAGCATAATATGGAATGAAACCAAAAGTCAACATTCAATGTCTATATTCACGTCATAATACAGTCAGTTGTCTCCTGAGAAGGCTTTTAAATGAAAACAATTATTACCCCCCAACCAAGGAGTGCATCAGTCTCCTAGGTAAACCTCTGCCTGTACTTCGAGGTAGTCTGAGGGATGGGAGTTCAGACCAAGGAGCAGGCATGAATATTGACCAGGCAATGAAATGGAACTTTTGTTGTTCTTGTTAGTTCTTACGGGATCAGACGTTCACTATTTGGATTCATTGTGTCTTTAAAGTGATGTGGATTTCTGACATATTAGACAAATGAATATAAAAATATATTTTAAAATATATTCTAAAATTTATAATATAATAAATATAATATAATATAATATAATGAATATAATATATATTTTTTTCTTACTTAAAGCACCAATTTATTATTATTTTCTCCCAGTCCTGGGAGATAGTACTGAGGTTGGCTAGGGGATCTTTCTGGTGTCCCTCAGTTTCGCTGGTGCTAGATGGCTTAGGACAGCATCACTCACCTGTTTGGGGACTCACCTGAAATGGCAGGGAGAGACAGGATGGCTGGAGCCTCTCTTCAAGCGGCTTCTCATATCCCAGAAGGCTACCTTGGACTTCTTTACCCGGTGGAATAAGGGTTTCCAGTGACATCAAAGAGCACCAACATGTGAGTACCTGCCACGTCTCTGCTCTTGTCACATTTTTTTTTATTCGAAATTTGTATATATTACAAAATGATCACCACAATAAGTTAGGTAGTATCTGTCCCCATACATAGTTACAAAAGTGTTCTTGCGATGAGGACTTTTAAGATTTACTGCCTTATCAACTTTCAAATATGCAATAACAGCTTTATTAACTGTAGTCACTGTGCTCTACATTATATCCCCAGGATTATTTATTTTACAGCTGGAAGTTTTAACCTTCTGGCCCCCTTTAACCATTTTACCCACCCCCACATTGCCCACCTCTGGCAACCACCAACCTGTTCTCTGTATCCGTGAACTTGGTTTTTTGTTTGAGTGTTTGTTTTCAAGTCCTACGTAAAAGCGAGATCATACAGCGTTTGTCTTTTGCTGTCTCATTTATTTCATTTAGTGTCATGTCTTCAAGGTCTATCCATGTTGTCACAAATGGTAGGATTTCATTCCTTCTTAAGGCTGACTTACATTATTGTACGTATGCATTACATCTTCTTTATCCTGTCATCCATTGATGGGTAGACACGTAGGTTATTTCTATATCTGGACTATTGTAAGTAATGCCACAGTGAACAGGGGGTGCATGCATCTTTTTGAGTTAGTGTTTTTGTTTTCCCCAGATAAATATCCAAGAGTGGAATTGTTGTATCATTTGGCAGGTGTATTTTTAATTTTTTGAGAAACATCTGTATTGCCTTCCATAGAAGTTGCACCATTTACATTCCTACCAGTGGTGCATGGGGGTTCCTATTTCTCCACATCCTCACCAACGCTTATTATTTTTGTCTTGTTTTGTTTTGTTTTGTTTTGCGTTTTGATAATAGCCATTCTAACAGGTGTGAGGTATTACATTGTGAGGTGTGTGATATCACATTGTGGTTTTGATTATTTCCCTAATGATTAGTGATGTTGAACATCTTTTCATGTGTCTGTTGGTCATCTGTATGCCTATTTTGGATAAAATATTTGTTGAGATCTTCTGCCCATTTTAAAAATTGGATTATTTGTTTATTTTTGCTTTTGAGTTATATGTGTTCCCTATATATTTTGGATATTAATCCCTTACTAGATATGTGACTTAACAAATATTTTCTCTCATTCAGTAGTTTTCCTTTTGTTGATGATATCCTTTGATGTGCACAAGCTTTTTAGTTAAATGTGGTTTTAGTCGTTTATTTTTGCTTTTGTTGCCTTGGCTTTGGAGTGAGATCCAAATAATCATCACCAAGACTGATGTCAAGGACCTTACTGCCTATGTTTTCTTCTAGGAATTTCACGATGGTAGGTCTTATATTTAAACCTTTAATTCATTTTGAATTAATTTTTTGAGTATGATGTAGAAGAGTAGTCTAATTTCATTCTTTTGCATGTGGCTGTCCAGTTTTCCTGACATCATTTATTACAGAGACTGTCCTTTCCCCCTTGTATGTTTTTCGATCTTTTCTCATTAATTAATTGACCATATCTGCTTGGTTTTATTTCTGGGCTGTCTCTTGTTCCATTGATTGATGTGTCTGCTTCCATATAGTTTGAAATCAGGGAGTTTGATGCCTCTAACTTTTTGTTCTTTTTCAAGATTGCTTTCACTAATCAGAGTGTTTTATTTTATTTTATTTTTTGTTTTTGGTTCCATACAAATTTTAGAATTGTTTGTTCAACTTCTACCTAATTCTTCCAATCCATGAGCATGGAGTGCCTTTCCATTTATTTGTGTTGACTCTGATTTCTTTCATCAGTGTCTTACATTTTCAGAGTACATGTCCTTCACCTCCTTGGTTAAATTTATTTTTAGATATTTTATTCCTTTTTGATACAACTGTAAATGGGGTTGTCCTCTTAATTTCTCTTTCTGATAGTTCATTGTTAGTGTATCGAAACACCAGATTATTAAATACTGATTTTGTATCCTGCAACTTTATTGAATTTCTTTATTTGTCCTAACAGTTTTCTTGGTGGAGACTTCGTGGTTTTCCATATGTAATATCATCTGCAAATAGTGATAATTTTACTTCTTCCTTTCTAATTTGCATGCCTTTTATGTCTTTCTCTTACCTAATTGCTCTGGCTAGGACTTTTAATACTTTGTTGAATTAAAAAGGGTAAGATTGGACATTCTTGTCTTGTTCCTGATCTTAGAGAAAGGTTTTCAGATTTTTACCATTCAGTATGGTGTTAGCTATGGGCTTGTCATATATTGCCTTTGTTATGTTGAGGTATGTTCCCTCTACATTTAGTTGAGTATTTTCTGGAGAAAGTTGAGAATTTTCTCACTATACTTTGTTGAGAATTTATCATAAATGGATGTTGAATTTTGTCCAATGCTTTTTTCTGCATCTATTGAGATGTTGTGATTTTTGTCCTCAATTTTGTGAATGTGGTGTATCAAATTGATTTGTGGTTGTTGAATCATCCTTGTATCCCTGGAATAAACCTCACTTGATCATGGTGTATAATCCTTCTAATGTATTGTTCAATTTGGTTTGGTAATACTGTATCTATGTTCACAAGGAATATTGTTCTATAATTTCTTTTTCTTACGATGTCCTTGCCTTGTTTTATTATCAGGGTAATGCTGGCCATCTAAAATAAGTTGGGAAATGTTCCTTCCTCTTCTATATCTGGGAAGATTTTGAGAAGGATTGGTACTAAGTCCTCTTTGAAAGTTGTATAGAATTCACCAGTGGTTCTGGACCAGTGGTTCAATCTGGTCCTGGACTTTTGTTTATTGGAAGTGTTTGATTACCAACTTGATCTCTTTACTAGTAATCAGTCTATTCAGGTTTTCTATTTCTTTGTTTTTGTCTAGGAAAGTTACATGTTTCTAGGCACTTACCCTTTCTCCTGTGTTGTCCAATTTATTGATTTATAGTTGTTCATAGTAGTCTCTTATGATCTTTGCTAATTCTGTGATATTAGTTAACATCTCTTTTATTTTGATTTTATTGACTTTATTTCTCTTTTGTTCTTGGTGAGTCTATTTTGCTTGTCAATTTTGTTTATCTTTTCAAGGAACCGGCTCCTAATTTCATTTATATTTTTCATCTTTTTAGTCTATTTCACTTATTTCTGCTCTCCTTATTACTTTATTCCTTCTACTAACTTTGGATTTCATTTGTTCTTTTCCAATTTCCTTGAAGTGTAAAGTTATTTGTCTACTTGAGTTTTTCTCATTTCTAGAGGTAGACATTTAGCACCAATAACTTCCCCTTAAGAATGCTTTTGTTGCATCCCATCAATGTTGGTATATTGTATTTCCATTTTCATTTGTATCAAGTGTGTTTTTTTCTGTTGATTTCTTTGTTGACCCATTAATGGTTCATTAGCAAGTTTTTATTCTCCACATATTTTTGAATTTTTCTGTTTTCTTTTAATAATTGACTTCTGGTTTTATACCATTGTGGTCAGAAAAGATGCTCGATATGATTTCAGTCTTCTTAAATGTATTAAGATTTATGTTGTGGCCTAACATATGATCTATCCTAGATGATATTCCATGTGCATTTGAGAAGGATGTGTATTCTGCTCCTTTTGGATGAAATTCTCTGTGTGTGTCTATTAGTCCACGTGGTATAACATGTCATTTAAGGCTGATATTTAAAAAAATTTTTTAATGTTTATTTTTGAGAGAGAGACAGGGTGTGAGTGGGGGAGGGGAAGAGAGAGAAGAAGACACAGAATCTGAAGCAGGCTCCAGGCTCTGAGCTATCAGCACAGAGCCCAACGCGGGGCTTGAACTCACGGACCGTGAGATCATGACCTAAGCCGAAGTCGGAGGCTTAACCACGGAGCCACCAGGCACCCTGAAAGGCTGCTGTTTTATTACTGCTTTTCTGTCTGAGTGATGGGAGGGATGAATTGCATTTTTGACTTCTCAAAAATCCCAGCATGAAATAAAATTTACCTTCGATGTTTCAACAAAGAAACTTCACGTAAAGTATTCCTTTCAGAGGTTTGTTCAGACTGAAGAGATGATGAGACACATAGAAACGAGCCAGAACAAAAAGCCATTACCATCCCCCAGAATAACTGGAACTGGGTGTAGGGAGTGCCTGGTGGGAGCTGAAGGAAGGTAGCCACCGGGAAATTCAAAGCACCAACAGAGGGAGAATTTGGGGAAAAACCCATTCTCTCTCTCCAGGATTTCTATCTTTCTCTCCTGTTGCCTCTTATTGGCATATTGCAGCTGAAACCTGGCTGACAAAGGAACTCTGACAACACAATCTATAGTAATTTACCTCTGGACACAGGGAAAAGTGTCCAACTGGAAAAGGGAATTTTCGTAATGTTCTGTTTTTACCCATAGGTCACTGGCATACCAACTTTAAGATTATGGAAGGAATGACAGAGCCTAAAGTATATTAAAGGTCACCTAGTTCCGGGGCGCCTGGGTGGCTCAGTCGGTTAAGCAGCCGACTTCAGCTCGGGTCATGATCTCGTGGTCCATGAGTTCAAGCCCCGCATCAGGCTCTGTGCTAACCGCTCAGAGCCTGGAGACTGTTTCGGATTCTGTGTCTCCCTCTCTCTGACCCTCCCCCGTTCATGCTCTGTCTCTCTCTGTCTCAAAAATAAATAAACGTTAAAAAAAAAAATTAAAAAAAAATTAAAAAAAAAAAAGGTCACCTAGTTCCTCTCTATCATTTTAATAGGTGAGGAAAGTAAGACCCAGAGGGTAAAGTGATTTGTTTTTACACACAGTATTATATTTTATCTTGGCTCAGGTTTCTTATTGGTGATATACAGGAAAGACAGAGGGTAAGTTTATGAAAGTGATCTCAGTGAACGGATTGGTATATGTCTACATATGTGTGCATGTGAGAGTGTGGGAGCCTTCTGTTTGTCAGTGGAAAGCATTACAAAATTTTCTTCAAGAGCCATTTCTAGGTCCTAAAAGCTCAGACATGTGTGACTATGCATCTCCTTGTGAGATTTTATTGACATCCCACAAGTTAAGGTCAGAACCCAAGACCCTTTCCATCCTTTCTCTAAGAATGAAAGGACAGGGCGCCTGGGTGGCTCAGTCGGTTAAGCATCCGACTTCGGCTCAGGTCATGATCTCACGGTCTGTGAGTTCGAGCCCCGCCTCGGGCTCTGTGCTGACAGCTCAGAGCCTGGAGCCTGCTTCCGATTCTGTGTCTCCCTCTCTCTCTGACCCTCCCCTGTTCATGCTCTGTCTCTCTCTGTCTCAAAAATAAATAAACATTAAAATTTTTTTTTAAAAAAAGAATGAAAGGTCTCTCTCCTTTTATATCCTTTCTTGTATATGAACAGAGGGAAGAAATTGTTCTTCATCCCTCGTGTACAAGAAGTAACTTGTCAGTTGTAAAGAAAATTTCTATCAATTCTCATCATATCACTTTTGATTGAGATTGTACGTATGTTACCTATAGGTTTTTTATAGACTTAAAAGAAACAACGCCTCAGGTTGAAAGTTCCTTCAATTCCTTGTTTGCGCAAGTGATGAATGGTGTTGAATTTGACTGAATTATTTTACTTTCATAATAATAATTTGTTTAGATGGTCATGTGGTGGGTTTTCAAAAATGTTTTGTCTGTGAGTTTAGAGAATTACATTGATTGGTTTTCCAAATATCGACCTCACTTTTCATTACTAGGATAACTTTATCTATCCATAATTTGCTATCCTTTACACATCGCCTGTTTTGCCCTACTAATATCTTGTTAAGGATTTTTGTGTCTATATTCACGAGACATATCCATCTGTAATTTTCTTGTAATATATTCTTCTAGCGTTGGTATCTTGACAATGCTGACCTTATACAATGTCTGGGAACAATTTTTTTCATTTTACATTTTCTTTAATTTTTTTTTCAACGTTTATTTATTTTTGGGACAGAGAGAGACAGAGCATGAACGGGCGAGGGGCAGAGAGAGAGGGAGACACAGAAACGGAAACAGGCTCCAGGCTCTGAGCCATCAGCCCAGAGCCCGATGCGGGACTCGAACTCCCGGACCGCGAGATCGCGACCTGGCTGAAGTCGGAGGCTTAACCGACTGCGCCACCCAGGCGCCCCGGTTATATATTTCTATAATAATTGATAGAATTCATAAGGGAAGATGTCTAAGCCTGCAATTTTGTTTTTGTTTTTGTTTTGCTAGGAGGCTATAAAGTATGATTTGGGTTTTCAAAATATTCACTAATTTCAATCTTTTAATATTCATCCAGACTTGATGTATGGCTCACCATATGGCCCATTTCTGTACACATTCCAAAGGCATTTTGAAAGAATGCACCTCCCATCATTCTTGAGCCTCATGTATAAATTTCAATTAAATGAAGTCAGTTGATTGTGCTATTCAAGTTTTGTATATCCTTCCTGATTTTTCGGCTACTTGTTCTACCAATTACCAAGAGAAGAATGTTGAAATTGCTAGCTATGATTGTGGTAAGCTTCTCCAGTGCCTTTGAGTGTTTCTGTACCTAGACACTTTATTCAGACTTTATATGTGTTATAAATGTGGATAGGTGACTCAGAGAGAAGTTACCTTGCCATTATCAGAATCGGAACTCCTGTGTCGATCATTTTTAGTATCTTGTAAGGAAGATGGTCACTGTTACTGGTGTTTAGCAGACACTAGCGAAAGGTATTGACTCCCATGGTGTAGAGGCATACAGAAAAAGGCAGAGCAGAAATCCATTATGGGGAAATAAGTGGCTTGAGGCAGAATCGATAGCAAGATGGTGTTTGGGTTAGCCATTGCTGGGAAGTAAGGAATAATAATTGTGGTGATGGCCTTGAGGTCTAGGAAAAAGCTGAGATCTTCATCTCTTTGGTTTATATAATGGCAGGATAAAAGTATTACAGAGCTAGTATAGGGTCTGAGAAGACCTTTGCCCAGAAGTCTTTCAAATACAGATTGGAGACCTTCTTTTGCTTTGGGGTTCAAAGGATACTGGGGAAGTTTAGGTCAGTAGGGCGTATGTGAACTTTAATAGCCTCTGATCAAAGCATTTTACCTGTGACATTGGAATTTTCGCCCACGGATTGTCAAAAATGTGATGTCAAGATCTGAATCTGGAGTATGCATCAAATATAACAAAGAATGAAAAAAGTTTATCCAGAGCAGACACAATTAATGTTGACTATAGGGGTGCTTTGGAACCATAAGAAATAGTCTCTCTGTTGTACGTTTGTACAATCCCATTTACAAAGTAAGTCCTTACTAAGTTTGCAAGAGTGGTATCGTGGAACAGGAAGAAATGTGTTCAGTTCAGTGTCCAAGGGATACAATTAAGGGCTAGGAAATAGGGGAAATATGTGGGTCATTTGAAATACCTATCACTGTTGTATGTTTTCTGTGAGAAGAATAAAGAGATTGAGGCGTTATCAGTGTTTAATATGGAAAGAATATTGCTCGTATCTATCAGGAATTGATGAGGGTATCTACCCATATTTATGGTGAATTTGCTTTAAATGTTTAAGAGTAAGGCGGAATATTGGGCACCTTTTCCTTTCTCAGACCACCCTCGTTGATCTGAGCTGTCAGATATTTCCATGACATGGTTTCTCTTTTGTGAGATAATACAATACCTTTCTCAGTGTTCCTTCTGTTCACAATATTTACATACGTTCTTGTCAAAAGGTAGTAAGTTGGGAAGTGGGTCCCGTAACTAATCTACAAGGTCCTAAGTCTACTTGGGGCCTTGTCTAATTTTATCCAAAAGCTCTTTCAAAATTATGTACTGGGTTTCGCAATTCAGGTTAAGGCCCCGTTTCTCATTTCAATTTCTGTTTCTGAGTTAGGTCTTCAATTTTAGGTTTAACTCCATTGACAAAATGAGATGAAAGAGCTGCTGCGACATTGGCACCTTCTTTACCTTTCAAATATTAGAAGTTATTGCCCAGACTATTTTAATCATTTTATCGTTTCTCCATTTGCAGAGAAAATTATGATACAACTGGTTTTTATTCAAGCCTTTTGGCTGGAGTTTTTCAGGAGATTTCGTCCTACTTTCCAGGCCCCTTTTTGAATCTTGGGTTTATTGTGGAAAGATATCACCTCATACCTCACACCTATCACCTCAGAATGGCTAAAATTAAAGGAAAAAGAAACAAATGTTAGCGAGGATGTGGAGAAAAAGGAATGCCATGCTCTGCTGACAGGAATGCAAACTGGTGCAGCCACCGTGAAAGATGGTGTGGAGACGGTAGGAGAATCACGTAAGATCCAGTAATGACGCTACTGGGTATTTACTCAAAGAACACAAAACACTAATTCAAAAGGATACACGCACTCCAATTTTTATAGCAGCATTATATATAGCCAAATTATGGAAGCAGCTCAAGTGTCCATCGATTGAGTGGATAAAGATGTGGTATATATATACACGTATATATATGTGTGTGTGTGTGTGTGTATATATATATATATATATATACGTATATACGTGTATATATATATACACGTATATACACATATATATACGTATATATATATACGTATACACGTATACATACATATACGTATATATGTACATACACATATGTATGTGTATGTATATATATACCGTATATACGTGTATATATACGTATATACGTGTATATGTATATATATATACATACATATCTATACATATATGCACACACAGTGGAATGTTATTCAGCCATGAAAAAAAATGATATTTTGCCACTTGCAACAACATGGATGGAATTAGAAAGTATAATCCTAGGTGAGCAAGCTAGTCAGAGAAAGATAAATACCACGATTTCAGTTATATGTGGAATTTACAAACCAAACAAACCAACAAAGGGAAAACAAAAGAGACAAACCGAGACAAACCAACCAAGGGAAAACAAAAGAGACAAACCGAGAAACAGATTCTTAACTATAGAGAACAAACAGTTGGTCACCAGAGGGTGACTTCACTAGAATGGGTGAAGTAGGTGAAGGAGATTAAGAGTACACTTATCTTGACGATCCCTGAGTAATAGATGAAATTGGTGAATCACTATATTACACACCAGAAACTAATTTAACATTGTATGTTAACTACAGTGGAATTAAAAGGAAAAAGGATCCTGTAGGTCCTTTTCCAGGTGAATCTAATCAGCGTTTCATCGAGCAATTGATCTGAGACTCTAACCAACATGCGTGCAAGTTGGTCAGATAACCCAAGGCTACCCGGAAGGATTCTAAATTCTATGAATACAGGCACGCGGTGTTTTATTGTGCTTTGCTTAATCGTGCTTTGCAGATCTCTTTGGCTTGTTTGTTTTTACAAATTCCAGGTTTGTGGCAACCCTGTGCTGAGCAAATCTGTTGGTGCCATGTTTCCAACAGCATTTGCTCGCTTTGTGTCTCTGTGTCACATTTTGGTAATTCGCACAGCATTTTAAAACTTTTCATTATTGCTAGATTTGTTATGGTGATCTATGTTCCACTCTTATGACTCACTGAAAGCTTCTATGGTAGCTGGCATTTTTTTTTAGCAACTAAGTATATTTTAATTAAGGTACGTACATTGTTTTTCAGACACAATGCTATCATGCACTTAATAGGCACGGTATAGTGTAAATGTAACTTTTATACGCACTGGGAAACCAAAAAATTCATTTGACTTACTGTCAATGCAACGGGCACTATTCTTGCAATGATCTGGAACTGAAGCTCCAAGAATTCCAAGGTTTACCTGTAACTGCTGGTCGTGTCTTGGTTTAGGGAAATCCTTCTTAATAGCTGTTATTTCAGCTTGAGTCCAAGTTTATATTCTATAGCGGCCTGCATACTTGGCTGATGGGAGGAATAGATCCTTAGTGGTGACTAAGGGTGTTAGAGTTTTGGAAAAAAGAGCAGCTCTGGATAAGGGAAGAACAAAGAAGTGCAAGAAGGCAGAAATCAGAAGGGTAAGAGGGACAGCTGGAGGTTGGGAGACAAGAGGAGGACAGACGGGGGAATAGTCACTAGGAAAATGAGTCTAGTTTGTTCTTGCTTAAGTTTGTCAGCTGGCTCACTCGCTCTGGCCAAGGAACCTTTTATTGAGACAAGGTTTTGCATCAGGGTTTTGCATCAGAATTTCCCAGGTCATCCCTGATGAAATTATGCCATTTAGAAAGACGCGCATGAGAATTTCTATTGTGAAGACAGTACACAGAAGAGACGGGGCGGGGGGGCGGTTCACAGGTAGAGGAGAGGATTTAGACTGAGACACCCCATGAGGGTCTGGCCATGGTAGGCAGGAATGGAATATAATGGAATATAAAGCTTATAATGTTTGCACGCTTCCTGTTTCAGGCCCCCAACCTAATGGTTGGCTGCCTCTGAGCACAGACGTGACGCTTGGTACCCACCCCACCTCGCTGTCCTACCCCATTCCACCCCACAGAAGGAAGACCAGAGAGAAGGCTCTCTGTGGGTCCAAGCTAAGCTCACAGGACCCCCCCAAAAAAATCAAGGGAAAAGAGCCTTATCTGGTTTTATAGATGATCCACAGCAAAGTTTGCCCAAGGGAACATGGATTCTGTGAGGACCACAAGCTCACCGGTCTGTGAAGGCTGGCTGGAAAAATAAGCTTCTCGGGTCTATGCCTGGGTTCTCCCCTGTGATCCTTCTTCTTACAACGATCAATGCTTTGAAACAGCACAGCACAGCACAAGACGGTAGCGCAGAAGAGCAAAAAAGAGAAGGAAAAGGAGCGGCCTCCCTCCACCAAATAGTTGGGAGGCAGTAAGAAAACCTCATGACCAAACTGAGGGTAAAGAGCCAAGGAAGTCAAGGCAAAGGGAGTGGAGCTCAGACCTGGTGCTCACCTGACCGCTTCAGCAAGCCCTCCACAGGCTGCCAGCAGCCAACGGCGAGGAGAGGGTGTGGGCACCGCACCGCACAGGCTAGAGCATGCTGTTTTGGTGACACCTTCGGGAAACTATGGAAATAAGCAAAGATCATCCATACTGGGACAAATGTAGACTATTTGTCTAGGGCTTGCCGTAGAAAGAAAGCCACTGTCCTGGTGTTCGGCAGAGATGCAGAGGCAGGCAGAAGGCTGGGAGAGCTTTAGAGTGGGGAGAAAAAGAAGGAGGCCTCAGTTGTGCCCGGGGCTGGAGGGTGTTGGCTCGGGAGACTAGACATTGGCACGCTAGAGCTGCTTCTGAGATCGCTTTGGGGTGTAGATTTGCCTCTCTCTGGGTGCTTCCGAGGGGGAGCAGGGGCACATAATAGAGATGCCAGCAGTCTTTGGTAAAGTCTGATTGTCTGCGCTGATTGCTGCAGAGGTTGGGGGCCACAGCTCTGTCGTTATGTATGGTCTGGCCATGGTCTGTGTGTGCATGTCGTCTTTTACTGTTATGTTCGGAACTCTAATCTAGCCTTTTACTTTTCTTTTTTTTTTCTTTTTTTTAACGTTTATTTATTTTTGAGACAGAGAGAGACAGAGCATGAACGGGGGAGGGTCACAGAGAGAGGGAGACACAGAATCTGAAACAGGTTCCAGGCTCTGAGCTGTCAGCACAGAGCCCGACGCGGGGCTCGAACCCACGGACCGTGAGATCATGACCTGAGCCAAAGTCGGACGCTTAACCGACCGAGCCACCCAGGCGCCCCTAGCCTTTTACTTTTCTTAGGTTATCGAGGTACATTTTCAGTGTCGTGATTAAATCGAGGACCGCAGTAACGTATTTGCCTCACATAGATAACAAATTATGTAAAATATTTTAGCTCAAAGTCGACTCACTTAAAAAATAGTAATATAGGAAAAGATACCCAGACAAATATCCAGCCAGAAAATAATGAGTGCAATGAAGTTCTTAAAGGAAAATCCACTTCCATGGCCCTAAAATATCCGAGGACATCTCAATGTCACTGCCATTTCTCCTGGAGCCTTTTTTTTTTTTTTAAACCTCGTGTCAACTAAGCCTCTTTACAGAGAGGAGGGTGACCTATTTTAGATTTTTGCACCCCCGACAAGTGTTGTGCTGCATCACTAAGAAGCAAGGAAACCTAGAAGGCTCAACCTAGAAGAAACCTTTGGAACATTCACTGCTTCCCTGTAGCCGGTAAATGGAATTTTTACACTGCATGAGATCTTAGCGCCCCCAATATCCTGGCTGACAATGTGTAGCCTCTGAAATTTGGTGCTAAAAGAATCTTGCCTATCAGAGTGGCAAAGCGCTGGGGAACATGCTGTACTACTTTAGCTGTTACAGCAATGTCTGCCCTCCTTCCTCCACCTCTTGCCAGGAGTCTTTCACACACACCTCCTCCAACACCTCCATTTTCATGTAAATTTCTTGAGGGTAATGCAAATCAAGATTTTTTTTTTTCCCCTCCCTGAGCTCCACATAGAAAAAGACAGTTCACCTTATCTGGCTCGGAGCCTACAATGACTGACTAGTTTTAGATTTAGATTTAGTGCCTTTGATTTATTCAGAATCCATTTTGTCTTAAAAAAAGTTTTCTCATGTGAAAGTATATTTTAAGCATGAAACAAGCACAGGCATTCGTTTTTGAATCAGTTGAGTTTTATATTTGACTTGGAAAGACATTTCTTATCAAAGAAATATGGGAGATTGAAACCCAAAGAGAGCAACGTGATGTTCATATCATTTTCACGTATGAACATACACCTTAAAAACTCCCTAACCCCATGCAGTGGGAAATGCAGTCACCTCTTCACCAATGGGAGACATACCAAAGGTGCATAAGGTTATTATGGTTAAGATGCATGGTCCACGGCCTCCATGACTTATGCAGATGGCGTATAGCTTCTAACGATCTGGTCACCTGTGTTAAATGAAAAGTTTCATCACTGCAAATGATTCACTCTACAATGGTCGAATGAGAAAGAAGGTGATTGCAATAAAAAAGTTAAAAACTCCCACTTAATTTATGCATGACATGACATGATCTTTGCTATTGGCCTTAACATATTGCAGCGAAGAAAATGAGGAAAGAGATGAAGAGATTGACAAAATGTTGATGATTGTTGAATTGAGTCATAGTGTTCGTTGCATGACTTTTTTTTGCTTCTGTGTATATGTTTAAAATTTTTCACAATAAAGGTTAAAATAAGCTCCCATTTGAGAAAGGAAAGGTATGGAAAACAACAAACGGGTCGCTGGTCCATCTGATATCTCGTTGCATAAAATCAGCAAGGACTTCCTGTCCTGCAAAGGATGGAAACCCCATCTTTTGACTAAGTGTCTGGCTCTTTTTGGTTCTGAAATCAGGCAGGATCTCTCTTGTTCATTACTCTGGTCACCTGAGATGAATAATCCAGAAGATGTTCCTTTTGGTGGTTGTATTTTTGGTGAGCCATTTTGTGTTGACACGGGTTCAGAGTCTGGGCATTGCTTTAGGGACTTTGCAAATACATAGCATTGGTGGCCAACCTTGGGGTCTCTTGGGCAATGAGATTCCATTATAAATTAAGTAGATGTTGGTCTGCTTCCACTTTTGCCCTCCATGGGTTCCAGGGGAAGATATCTTGTCAGGCAGCTCTTTGCCTTTGAGTCTAGAACCCAACCTGGGAAGAGTTCATTGGCTTCTCTCTCAAACCCTGCCTCAGTAAGTTCAAAAGAAGACAGCCTGAAGTGAGAAGGCACAATTAATCTGCCTCTTGCCCCAACACATGTTAATATTTCTCCAGCTGTCCCAAAATGTCTTTTTTTGTCCTCTCCTCCTGCCCATATAAAGGGACAAGTTTTCTTTGTTGACTAAGTTTTGCTATGAAAATGATGTCATCTGAACCACGCAGCAGCGTGTGTAGGACGTGACATAGGTGATTTAGATTCTTGTGCAAGCTCCTAGTCTTATTAGGGCCTGACAATAAATGGTTATGCAGACCAGCAGCAGTCTGTGACCCACGCTCAGTGCAGGTCTGTCGCAGTACCTTCCCCATTTTAGATTCAGCTAATTGTTCCCAGTTGGTGCCTTTTGACGTCTTTCTCCCATATTTCCTATAAACCAGAAGTTGAATGTAAGGCAGCATTCTCCCATCCAAGTGTCATGCGAGCCCCAAACAAGAGCCACATTTTGATGTTAAATTTTCTAGTGGCCACATTAAATATGTAAACAGGAAGAGGTGAAATTAATTTTGATAATAGACAATATAAAGTATAATCATTTTAACATGCAATTGATACAATGATTATTAATGAGCAATTTTACTTTTCATTTTTATTCTAAGTCTTTGAAATCCGGTGAGTATTCTCTGCTTACACCACATCTCAATTAGAACTAGTCACATTTGGGGGCGCCTGGGTGGCTCGGTCGGTTACGCGTCCGACTTCGGCTCAGGTCATGATCTCACGGTCCGTGGGTTCGAGCCCTGCGTCGGGCTCTGTGCTGACAGCTCAGAGCCTGGAGCCTGTTTCAGATTCTGTGTCTCCCTCTCTCTCTGCCCCTCCCCTGTTCATGCTCTCTCTCTCTCTGTCTCGAAAATAAATAAACGTTAAAAATAAAACAAAACAGAACTAGCCACATTTGAAGTGCACAGTGGCTAGTTACCTGCCATCTTGGACGGTACAACAGTAAGTCTTGACTGCATTCAGAATGAACCTTCTCTGGAACAAGTATTCATAGATGGTGCTGGGTAACTCACATCATATTAGATGGCACGTAATGTCAGCTTACCTCACCATCTAAGTTAATAGGAGACCCTACTTTCTTACCAAAGAACTGCTTGTTGTCTAACTTTTTCTCTAAGCTGGAACCCCGTGTGCCAACTAGAAATACAGCAACGGAAAACACCGGAACTGGTTAAAAAAAGACCAGTGGGGAAAGAGCAGAAATCAAAGATTCTTAGATGATACAGATTCCTCTACAGACATTAGTAAGTTTGAGACCGTTTAAAATGTGAGGATATGGGACAGACTTGTTCAGATATCCGTGTCCCATGATTGTCTCATTAAAGGTGTCCGTTGCACATATTTAATGTAAAATGATCAGCTGCTGTGCAGGAGACAGTAATGCCCACCCTAACAATGTTAGCACGGTGCAAAGTTATAGCAAGACCTGATGCTAATTTTGTTAGTCTTCTATTGTAAAGACTGTAGCAGTTTCTCCAGCATCTGCATAAGGAAAAAAACAACCAAAACTTGCAACTTAAGAGCTTTAAAGATTATGCCAATAAAATGGATGGATGAGTTACACATGGCCTCTAAAAATATCTGACTGTGTTTTCTTTCGGTGTATGCATTCATCGTTTAATGATATAAAGCGTTTGGTAGCAATTTTGCTGATAAATTCCATATCGTATGTTTATCACAGGGCCAAGTTAGAGGTAACTCAGTTTCTGCATAAGGTTGCTTCCCAGTAGTTTTGGCAAGAGACCTCAGTAATTCCCATTTCTTGAGCCTGTTCTGACCAGGATTGGCCTGGTGGCCCCTGTCTCAGGCTGCCTTTCTTCTGGGTGTCCTTGCCCTTGGGTAGGATGTGCCAGACTTCATCATCAGGGCCTCCGACCAGCTATCTTTCCTCAGCAAAAGGAAGAAGGGAGACCAAGAAAAGGCAACTCTGTGAGAAGGAGGGCTCAGTGCATAACTAGGGCACCAGCTTCCTGTCTCCTTTCTCCTGGTGCTCCAGAGATCAGGCCATATTTGGGGGCCCTGGAAGAAGGCACTAAATCAGTTTCATTTTAAAAGTTAAGGTATTTATTGGCTTTACATAGGCCCACTCGTCCAAAGAGTTCAATATTCAAAATTTATTATCCTTTGGAGCTGGTCAAGCTCTCTGAGCTCTGAGGGCCACCGAGGATTTTGGTGAGAACCTCAGAGGTAAAAAGTGAGGATCACAGATATATATATATATATATATATATATATATATATATATATATATATATATATATATCTGGGTTGAGTTCCCCATCCATCAAGTGGGGATTGAAACCACCTTGTTAAAACGTTTTAAATTCTTTGGCTACAATTGCATACCTGATCACAAAATCCCACTTTGCCTACTCGCCAGTGTTTTGGGAAGAGCTTTGGTGCCATGACATAAATCACCACCAAAGGGATGAGGAAACGAAATCTGTGCTTGGATGAGCTTGTGATTCTGGTTTACGGCTTCTGCTGTAAAGCCTTACAGTGCCCTCCCTGAAGCTCATTTCTCATTTTTCTCAGCATAGAGCATCTGCTGCTAAGGCAAATGAAAATCAGTTGGCCCCCAACACACAAAAACAGAAACAAAAACAAAACCAGAGATCGGGTTTTAATCATCCTGTGCCGTAAATGAGTTCATCGCTGTGTGAACATCGCTCGGAACAATTTGGTACACCATTTGCACGTCCTCTAAATTAGCATCGTGCTTTCCTTCCAGGGGCTACAATGCCTCGCGTGTCTGACCTGGATTTCTGTTGCAAAACAGAGGGAGCAGAGCCGTCCCAGACCGGGAATGGGACAAAGCACGTAACCCCTTCTTTCTGTTTAGCGTAGGAGCATGCAGCCAGAGAGGCTGTGCGGGGCAGGGAGAGCTCCGTGGCATTGAATCTGAAGGCCCAGCTGACTCTCTCCACACAGCTCCTGCAGGCAGGGTGAGACGGGCTGAGACATGAGTCTGTTTCATCTTGTGTACAAACGGGGGCAAGGAGATTTTTTTTTTTTTTTTTTTTTTTTTTTTTTGCAGAGAGGTGAGGGGACACACATCAAATAGCCGCTGTTTCATCTTCCTGAACTCAGTACCCTTCCACGGCACCTGCTCAACAATGTCTGGTCTGAAGTCAGTCTGGCTGCCTGATTTCTCAGTGCCCACACCCCACCGAGGAGATCCACTGGAGAGGACTTGAGAGCCCACAGTGTGGTGCCGCTGCTAACCCATACATTCGTGCTCTCTAACCGAGGCTCGGTTCCTGAATTGCCTGGTGAACCTTCTGTTCCCTAATCGGTTCTTTTCTTTCTCCGCTCATGCTATTTTTTTTTTTTTTTTTGGAATCTAATTTCTCTTTGAACCCACTCTGCTCTAACTTGATCTCTATTCTTGGCAAATGACTTTGACTTTTACTGTACCGAGAGCAAAGAAAAAGAGGCAGGGAACAATATAATGGGAATTCTCATGATTTCCTGTAGCCCTGTGCTTAATTCTATCAGCATCCCTGTTTCCCCCTTCTCTGTTCTCGCTGTGGCGTGTGCGCGCTTCGGCAGCACAAAGACTAAATTGGAAGGATACAGAGGAGATTTGCACGGCCCCTGGCAAGGATGACAGGCGGATCTGTTCTCACTGTGGCATAATGAGCCCCCAGCCCCACCTCAAGGCTTTATCTTCCCTCTTTTTTGCTGGATCTCCTCCAATTTCACCTTCTTAGGACCTAGTCTATTCATCATCCACTTTCCTCAGTCTATGTTAGTGTTTCCCTCTTTAAAGGAATCTTTGCCATGACCCCTAATTGCGTTCAGTATTTCCATCTCAACCAAAGAAACCCTCCCTGGGTCTGGGTTCTAGGTTGACGTGGCTCGCAGCCTATGTTCTTCCTTCCCTTTACCGCCAAGCTTCTCAGAAGAACCCTGTTTCCTGCTTCATTCTTCAACCACTGCAATCTGACTGCCACTCTCCCTCTTCGCGGAAACTAGTTTTGTCGAGATCATCTATGATTACTCTGTTTTCGTGCCCAACGGCCACTTCTAGTCTTTATCTAGTCTTTATTCTAGTCTTTATTCTAGTCTCAGTCTGTTCGATTGCCCTCAGATAGTTCTGTTCACGAACGCCTCCTGTTTAAAATATTCTTTTTCTCATCTTTTGAGATTTCACACGCTCTTTGATTTCCTTCTACCTCTTTGCCTACCCAGTCTCGGGATCCTTTGCCAGTTCCTGTTCCTATAACGTGGCATTCCCCAGGCTTCTCTCTCCTGGGATTTTTGTCGCGTCTCAATTCATCATCCTCCTGCTGGACTGCGACAACTTCCAAAGTGTCAGGGATTAGGGAAGCCCGAAGCCATGACTCCAGTCCAGTTTCACTCTGAATTCTAAGCTGCTTCCACAGACTTCTGCCCAGTAGATAATGTCCCTTAAATGTCTCCTCAGCCTTTCAAGCTCAACATGTTTACATAGAAAGCTCTCAGCTGCTCCCAAATTATAATTTCCCCTATTTATCCTATCCCAGTGAGGGGAGCTACTTTTTACTCAGTTGCCAAAACCAAAAAAAAACACTGGGCGTTGCCTTAGGCTCTTCCCTTCCCCACAGATATGCACTGTTGACATATCTAAAGGCAACGTCAGAGCTCTAGGCTTTCATCTCTCACTGATTCTGCCTATCATCTCACTGAGGTAACTACCCCATCTGCCTCTGACCTCTACCTGCCCCGGGCCTGGCCGCTCTCCACCCCACCCCCTTGGGCGCCCACAGGAGTCTTTCTACCACCCAAACACAATGAAAAATTCACTCCCCTGTCTAAAGTTCTCTTCCATGATGCTTGTTATGCTATAACAAGGCACTTCCCAATCCTCCTGCTTTGTGGATTAATAAGTTTTATTCCCCTGTCCTAATGTTCTGTGATTGAAAAAACCCCCAAAAAACGGTAGAATGGAATGCCCCATAAATTCGCAGGTTACTGGCACATACTTTTGCCTATTCGTTTCCTTTCCCCAGGAGCAACTGTCCCTTCTCCCTCTCGAATTCATCTCACTAAGTCTTACTCACCAGATGTCAACTTCCAGCTCACCTCCTCTAGGAAGATTTCATTGCCCTTTCCCCCTCTTTTTTTTCCCCACTAACTGTCCCCCCATGTAGGCACTCTAGTTTTTACTATAAATTTGATATTCAATAATTAATTGGTGGTGGGGTCCTTCTTGTTCTTCTTCATGTTCTTGTTCTCCCCGTCCCCTCCTCCTCCCCCCCCCCTCCTCCTTCTTCCTCCTCTTCTTCTTTCCTCCTCCTTGCAGGGAGAGAAAAGACACCTTTCGCCTTTGCAAGGTGAACATCAGTTAGGATGAGTTAGTATGCCTCTTTACCGTTGTTCTATGGAGACTGAAGATGTGTGGCCTCATGGCCTTTAACAGTGGTGTTGGGGTAGTAACCTAGAAGATCCCCAGGAATGGAGGAAATTCCTCTTGGATGACTGCAAGGAATGCTAATGAAGGGGAAGGAGAAGGCAAAGGCTAAGTCAGAGACCACCCAACACACAGTCCCTATAAACTAGTGGAATTACTCTGGACCCTTCTACGACATAATATTCACAAACATAAAGAATTAAACATAAAGAACACGTATGCCGAGTCGGCTCCCATGTTCCGGCGACCTTGATTGACATGGAATGTATTATTTTCTCTACTTTTAAGGTCAAATGCTTATGGGTTCTAATTTGTACCTAAAATTTGTATCCTTTGCTTGTGAGAAGAACACGAAACTCTTTATTTTATTAACACTACATAATATGCTTTTCAAGTTGTCAGGACTGTAAATATTCAAATGAAAAAAAGAGCCTTTGTGCTTTAGTAGCATGCACACCCTTTGTTCTGGGTAATGAGCACAAATATAAAAGCCTAATTATCACTGCTGTTTTACACTCCATGGAGTGTTGACAACCTGTGAGACACCTTATAGCGGATAGGAAAAATACAGTGTGTGACCTGAATGAAGATTGATAGTCCTTTAAGAGGACTGATTTTCAACTGGTCACCCAACATGCCATAATATTTGCTAAAATTGTTTCAAAGAATAATTCTTGTCCTTATTTTTATTATTATTGGTAGCAAGTAATAGGTATGATACATTGCGCGATGTCAGGTTAGTCTTCAGTGTTAAACATGTAAAAACAAAGATACTATTTATGAGGTGTGTTTTAACAATTTATTTTCTAGATTGATAGCCGTGGCCAATTTGATAGGAAGTACAGTGTTCTGAGCTGCCAAAGCCGTGCTCGATCCAGCCAATGAGATGTACTTGTAAGTCTGACCCTCTGCTAAGTTTTGTTTTTTGTTTTTTGAACATTTATTTTTAATTGGTTGAGAATCCCAAGTAGGCTCCGTACCGCCAGCCTAGAGCCCTACAAGGGGCTCAAACTCATGAACCCGTGAAATCATGAGTCAGATGCTTAACCGACTGAGCCACCCAGGCGCCCCCTCTGCTAGGTTTTAAGGTTGCTGAGACAATGGTGGCCTGTGGTCACCACTCCTATCTTAAGCTGTGCAAGTTAACCCATTACAATAACAGAACCATAGGCAAAGTTAGAGGAAGTTTCAAGACCAGTGTGAGCAGTTGCCTGAGAACAAGTGGTCTTAGTGAAGTAAGTGAATTAGGAGGATAAAAAGAGGCAGACAGCAAAAAGAATTGGTAAGGAAACTAGAGAATCAAGAACATCATTGGGGCTCCTGGGTGGCTCTGTTGGGTGAGCATCTGACTTTGACTCAGATCATGATCTCGTGGTTCATGAGTTCGAGCCCTGCCTCGGGTTCTGTGCTAACAGCTTGGAACCTGGAGTCTGTTTTGGATTCTGTGTCTCCCTCTCTCTCTGCCCCTCTCCTGCTCATGCTCTGTCTCTCTTCGTCAAAAATAAACATGAAGAAATATTAAAAAAAATAAAAGAACACCATTAACAAAGTTATTTAGTACTTTGTTGTCTAAACTGGAACCCTTTTGATGGTGAAAAGGAGTTATTTATAATTATGCTGGAACAGTAACCAATACTAGGTAAAAGGGGACAAATGATCACTCTAGTTATATGCCATATTCATGTGATGGGGAGTAGCTAAGCTTTCAGATTGGAGAGGGGCATGAATAAGTTTTCATTCTTAAGGTCATTTTTGGTAGCAATGGGGTAGATAAGTAGGAAGAGACAAAGAATGGGCAGAGTGATCACTTAGTTCACGAACATTCTCCATCCCTTAGGTGACAGTGCTGAGAGCTTCAAGAGGCAATAGATCTGAAGTATATTTAGAAGTCAGAATCAGTAGGACTGGTGACTGGACCCGGAATATTAAGAGGAGGAAATATTTTAGGATAACGGCGTGGTTTCTGGGTTGGGTGACTGTCTTGATGATGGTACAACCAATTAATATAAAGATCAGATATAAGTCAGTAGGAATTGATAGAGGGAGAACATACAATCAGTGTTGGAGGCTAAGCTTTATTTTTGGGGGGGACACAGAGTGATAGAAATGTCTGGGACAGATGTTCAGAGGAAAAGTTAAGGCTGTGGATGAACACATGAAACTATCATAATTATAAAACTACTTGGCTTCAGGTGAATTATTCTCATTGTCAGTTCTTGCTTGAATTCCTGGAAGAGCCTCCTTGGCTTTTCCGGATTAATTCCCTTAATGTTAGTGTGTCTGCTAGAAATATAACTCTAATAATACTTCCTATTGCATTCTTGTTGTATAGCAAATGTCTTCTGTAGACATCTTATTGGAGAATATTTATTCGTTTTCATAGCTCTCTTTCAAACCATTTCACACAGGTGGTTTTCAAAGCAATCACAGATGAAATTTGTAGGATTCTCGTAGCCCACTGACAGACATTGGACAATGCCACTTAGCAATATTATGTTTGAGGGTATGAGCCATACCCTACATTCTATTCTATGGTGTCATCTGTCATTGTCACTGAGGCATATTTAGATATGTTGTAATGAAACCATCCACCTAGAAACACTACTGTAAGCTCAAAAATACAAACTCTTTTTTTTTAATGTTTATTTATTTGAGAGAGAGAGAGAGAGAGAGAGAGAGAGAGAGAGAATGCAAGTGGGGGAAGGGCAGAGAGAGAGGGAGACACAGAATCTGAAGCAGGCTCCAGGCTCTGAGCTGTCAGCACAGAGCCCAATGGGGGGCTCGAGCCCACAAACTGTGAGATCACGACCTGAGCCAAAGTTGGATGCTTAACAGACTGAGCCACCCAGGCACCCCTCAAACATACAGACTCTTATTAGTTTACTGTTCAAACAGTTAGTAAGACCCTTGGTGCTTCTAAAGGTGGGAGAATTCAGGTAGCAACAGATATTCTTCCAATGTATAATCTTAATTACAATTATGTTTGTCTTGGTTGAGCTGATGTAGCCTTGCCCTGTACAACTCTTTGAATTTCCGCCTCTGACCTTGCTATGAACACATTTTTTTCCCCATTTTTTCCTGGCTCACTTGGAGTATGAAGCTTTATTAGTGGACAACATCTTTAAGTAGTTTTTAATTAAGTAAGTTAATTAAGTAATTCTGTGGCAAATTTGATGATGTCACTCTCCTACTTAGACTGTTTCAGTGATTCCCAATGGCCCTGGGAGAAAATTTAAACTCTTTGGCATGTTAGGTAGAGTCACTCACAATAGGACTTGGATCTAACTTGTTTGATCTCAACCTTCTCTCCCACATCTTTCTGTCTAGTCATATGGGTCTCTTTACTTGCATTACACACAAATGGTCCTTTTATCTCTCATTCTGGGTCATGATTTCATTCTTTGTTCCTTTTCCTAGTTCACTCTTACGTCCTTCTCCCTAAATCTCACCTGTCCTTCAATATTACTCTTAGGTATCACTTCCTCTGAGAAACATTCTTTGTTTTACCAAACTGAGTTAAAGGACTCTCCTACTTGCTCTTAGAGCATTCTGTACTTATTTCTATGCTAGCAGCTAACCATGCTCTATATTAAATATCTGGGATTAACTTGTCTCCTTGCAGAAGACAGTTCCTTGAGGCTGGGAACCATGTTTTCATCTTAATATCCCCAGCACCTCCCTCAATACCTGTAACATGGGAATTGTTCAGTAAATGTTTTTTGAGTGCATTGAATGAGCAAAAGAATAAAATTGCACTGGGTGATGTATGGAAACCAATATGACAATAAATTTCATATTAAAAAAAAAGAATAAAATTGCTCCCTGTGGCATCCTGCTCCCCAGAATTCTAGCAGTCCCTGCCTTCCTCCCTCCCTCCCCTGTCCCTCTGAGCTTTCCTCCCAAGGCCATGGACACTGCATTCCCTCTACCCTCCCTAAGCCATATTCTTACTCAAGCTCAGAGCAGTTCTGGCTCTTGTGACCCATTTTTCCATGCAGTTGTCTCTGGATTATAGAATATTGTTTTAGGATTTCACTTTCTCGGGCTAGCCACAAATGAAGAATCTCCCTGAGTAATTTTTTCACACTTCTAAAGGAACATATTTTCAGTCAGCATATAAACAGAAATGATTTCTAGCACCTTGTTTGTGTCTGAGCCATGCCGAGCTTTGTATATAAAGCCCTAGAAAAAAATATACAGCTGACCCTTAAACAACATAGGTTTGATCTGCTCCGGTCCTCTTATACATGAATTTTTTTTTCAATGAAGACTGTACTGTAAATGTATTTTCTCTTCCTTATGATTTTCTTAGTAACATTTTCTTTTCTCTAGCTCACTTTATAATAAGCATACAGTATATGATACATATAACATACAAAATATGTGTTAATCAATGTTTATGTTATTGGAAAGGTCAGTGATAGGCTATTAGTACTTAAGTTTGGGGGGAGTCAAAAGTTACATGCAGATTTTCAACCGTGTGAGGGCTTGAACCCCTCACCTTCTTGTTCAAGGGTCAACTGTACATGCCCCTTTTCACATGTAAGTACTATTGTGTGTTTGTTTATACAGCACTTTGAGAACCACATTATTTCATTTTATTTTAGTTAGTCCTCACAGGTAATGAGGTAATGAGGTAATCAGAGCAAATTCTAGTTTTCCATATTTTAAAGATAGAGAAAGTGAGGCTGTGAAAAGAAATATGACTGGTTGATAAATAGCAGTTAATACCGAAACACCTGTCTTTGTCTCTAGACTCCATTTACTTTCCACTAAACCAAGCAGATGGATGTCTTCTGTCATCCCTGTGTTATTCTTACATCGTTATTCTTACATAGTAAGCATAGTGATTCTTACAGGGCAATGTCTGGAGATGCCTGTGTGCTTTGGCATCAGCTTCTCCCAACTCATCTTTTCCCAAACCCTTCCAAGAGGAATATTCTTGACTGCATCACCATGTTCCCAAGCAAGAAGACCAACGGGAGCTGAACTTCTCATACGGATTCTTGCATTGTTTCGGAGGTGACAGTGAAAAGCTGGAGAGTGCCCACCCCTCAGACATGTGTCAAAAGCTATCATAGCCATAGATAATCGTGTCACTGGCCCAGCTTCCTGACAGCTGTATGTCTTAGGGGGTGGAGGAGACAACTAAGAGGTCACTACTTTGGGCATAATTTTAATTCGAAGAAGGGATTTATTTGTGAATGAGAAGGATAAGGTGGAAACCTGAGGAAACATGGCCACGCCATCTTCCAGCAGCCAGTCTCCATCTGAGGAAGTGAAAATAGCATCAGCAGTTTGTTCAAAATGCAGAGTGCTGGTTTCCACCTCCCAGAGATCCTTGGGGTCTGAGGGGGTGTCTCAGGTTCTGCATTATCAGGTATACCTGGAGGGTAACTAGAGGATAGACTTTAACGTTGAACAAAATGGCGTAAGAGACACTTGCTAGAGTCTGTGAAGGATTGTAACAAGAAGGTATTTTGGGTTGACTGTCTTGGGCTCATCTAACTCTATTACTACCTCAGGGAACATCCTTAATGGTGTCAGTTCCTTCATCTGGAAATCAAGGACCTCTCCAGAAACAGAAGCAGAATACCTCCTATCTGATGAGTCATGTAGACGCTCTAATTATGTTTGTAAGGAGGCTTTATAAACTGTTAAACCCAGTAAGGTGATAGTGGCATTCTAATGCTCTAATTTGGTTTGCCCTCCCAGCAACCATCTGTGGTAAGATTTCCAAAGCTTCAAAGAAAACTCCTTGATTCTATGCCACAAAACTCTAGAGGGAGAAGAGAGCGGGTGAGTGTCAGTTTTCAAGGATTAAATCCTGCTTGTATCACTGGCTTTGACTTCAGCAGGGAAGAAAGGGGCATGGGACCTAAAGAACCCATCCCACCTGATGAGTCAGAGAGCCCCCGATGAGCACACAATTTAAAAATCAGCTGTATAATAGTGCAAAGGAAATAAAATACCCAAGGACAAATAAAAGTTTACAAAATTCAGTCAGGAAGAATCTGGAGCAAAAATACTGGACGTTTGCAGAGAACGCCGGGAGCAACCACAAGGGTCATTTTATTTATGCGTAGTGTACTAGTTTTCTATGACTACATAAAGGTGTACCTCAAACCACCATTTATTATCTCATAGTCTCCATGGGTTGAGAGTCTGAGCACAGCTTTGCTGAGCCCTCCACTCCAGGCCTTGCAAAGCTACCATCAAGGTGTTGGTTGGACTGTGATCTCATCTGAGGTGAGCTCCCCTCCCAAACTCCTGGTGGTTTGCTTTTTCAGGGCCAGTGGAAGAGACTGAGTCTCTGCTGCTTCCAGCTTCTGATATAAGGGAAGGCCTAAATCTTTTTAATGGGCTCCATAGGTTGGATCAGGTCTGGCTAGAGCAATCTTTCCTGAGACACACTCAAAGTCAACTGATTAGGGACCTTAATCACATCGGAAAAATCCTTTCTGTTTTGCCATATGAGGTAAAACAATCACATGAGTTACATTCTATCAATTTTGCTATATTCTCTTAACTAGAAGCAGATCACAAATTCCACTCACTCTCAAGGCGATGGGATTGCCAACGATATGACTCATTAGGGGACATCCAGGATGTATCTGCCACATTTGGAGACAGAAGACCTGCTTCCATTCCATAGAACATCTACTAAGAACACAGGATGTACCAGGTACAGCACTAGGATTCTGAGACGACTGGTAACTTTGTCTGTCTGTCTTTGGATAGTTTGCAAGGCACAGCCCAGACGTTTGGGGCCAATGAAGAGAAAACAAATCTCTGTCTTTGTTTCTAACTTCTTCTGAAAACACTGTGAAGGGGGATAATCTTCCAACTGAAAACAGCAGACATGGAGAGGGGAATGGAGAGCCTTGGTGGGTGAAGTAATCATGTGGAAGCACTTAACTATTCTGAATGCATCAATGACTATTCGCCCGATAAACATCATTGACGCAGGAAGAAAACTTATGAATAAGGATACCGAAGTGCTGTCAGTGAACTTCGAGCAGTGAAGGAGAGAAGTGCCAGGAACACTGACTTAGGGAAATATTCTAATGAAAATTCATGCAGTAAATATCATTTAGGAGGACCGTATATGCAGATATCACGCTGAGCTCAAGGCTGGCCTCAATGCTTGACCGCTTGGGCGGTCAGGAAATCAACTCACGGGGATCCTGTCTTCTGCACACTTTGCAGTCCTGAGCAGGCAGTGTAAGGGGCTGATCACACGTCTCTCTGACCCTGCGGAGCTGCAAATCGTAAGTGGAAGAATATGGTTTGCTGGTTCAAGCACAGCCGGAAATGATTAGTTTCCCCAAACCCTGAATCACTTCACTGATTACCTAAACTAATGATGCACAGTCTTCCTTTCTCACCTTCCTTTCACCTAGCTTTGAGGCAGGGGAAGAAACGAGTAGGGGAAGGGAGGAGAAAGAGAGAGAGAAAGAGGCATTTAAAGCTAAGGAGCTGATGTACAGGACCAATCTTTGGAAACGGATCTCACGCTCTGCTGTCTTCCTAAGTGAGAGGCATTTTCAGACCCTGTCTTGCAGGGTTAGCATTTCCCCAAGAATAACCTAACAGAGCACTCAAGATAATTCCTCAAAGGCCAAGGACTTAAAATATCTGCTGCATGTTCTTCTATCTCCATTCCCCAAGCAATCAGGGATCATTCTTCGGCGCAAGGAAGAGTGTTTTCTTTGTCACTGTTTTGCAGGCAACACAAGCCAGCGCAGCTGTGCCCGCGCACGGTCTCTGTGCTGACCCACCTAACTTCCTGCCTGGCGCCGAACTCCCGCGCACCGCGGCCCCACCATTGACAGAATTCGATTCAATTGGTGCAATCTGCCGCAACGTGTCCCTTGAGTGTCCTTGTCCGGAATGATTTTTCTCCTCATAGAGCCTCTCTTGAGTCAGGTCCCTTTGGACTTGAAATGGACGATGATGCCCAGAGCCTGGGGATGCAACTCTGCCCAGGGGGCCGCGCACACTCCTCCCTTCCCCGGAGGGGAAGCTGCCTCAGGCCAGGCATCGACCTCTCGGGATTCAGATCCATCCCAAGCCAGGCATCCATCCCCCTTTCACTTAAAGGCAAGTAAAAACATAACTACACGGACGAACACAGCTCTCCGATTCCTCTTCCTCTGGTTGAGTCTTACTCTCTGCCACGGTGGAAGACGATTTGGATAAGGTCTGAATTCCTTGTCACTACAGGCGGGACCCTGAATTCAGACCCGGCTCACGTCAGCCTCGGCTTCTGTTGCCACCTCCAACAGAGCTGGGGCTGTGCAAAACTCCTTGTAGACGCCACACCCATTCTGTTGTTTTAGATCAGTGGAAAGTTTCAGCTTTCTTAGGCAGGAACCTCCTTTCCCTGCTTGCCTCTGCTAAGTTTCTCTGTTCATGTCTCCAAATGGACATCAACGTTTCCCTCATCGGTGACCCCTTTCCCTTTCCGGCGCCCACCCCTGACCCCAGGCATATACTTGTCTAGCCTAGTATTCTAGAACTTACCATGGTGGCTTATAATGATTTGCTTTTCTCTCTCTTCACTATATCTAAGCACAATGAGAAATGGAACTGTGTTTTATTTTTATACCTCACTCCTTAGCGTGGGGCTTTTATGTAACAATGCCTGTTTGTCAAATGGATGATGAGTGATGTTGACCTCTTGTAAAAAGATACAGTGGGAAGGGCGCTGCAGATGGAAAGTTCCCAATCTTAACTCCAAACGTATCACTTTGTGTTATAGCCCCAATAAGAGGAACCCTTACACTGATGAATATTATGCCTAGGAAAGCAAACCTCAAAGGACTTAATGTAATTTTAGCAGTACTAACCTCACGACCTTGGTATGTTGCTGAGACGGTGAGGCAGATCGTACTCCTTTTAGAGATGCATTCTCTGAATTTGTGGGAAAAGCAGTTCACCCTGGAGGTGTGACTATGGGAGTCATTGAGAACCAGGCTTCTGAGTTCGTAATTGACCCAATGCAAAAGAGGGAGCCAGGTAAGGTTTTGTAAAAAGGCCCTGCCTTGGTGAAAGTTGTGTTTGTTGCAAAATTGTCAGACGATGGCTTTGGGAAGCGGTCTATCCCTTCTTTCCGGCCAGGGTGGAAATTCCTTCCACTTCATCACTGACCCAGGACTTCTCAGCTTCTGCTTAATGCCAAAGAGTTTAGAGTTTCATAGCAAATACACAGTTCTGATTTTAAGTACGCTCTTAAGCACACCGCCTACAACTCCTGTCCGCTTGCTGTAACTTTGAACCTCTGGGACCGCAAAGACTGATCAGCTTCACATGAAAGGGTCATTTTCAAAGTCTTTCTTCCTGGAAAAATATCCTGATTCACTCGTCAGGACTCACAGTAACAGATTCTCACTACTTTGTCTAACTCTTTGAAGTGGGCACCCAAGACTGAATGCTGCATATGAGCTACAGTCTAAATAGTGCGGAACAAAATACGGGTCTTGTCACTTTAAGTCTAAGTCTGAGGAAAAATGACTTAGGGGCATCTGCGTAGCTCAGTCGGTTAAGGATCTGACTTCAGCTCAGGTCATGATTTCCCCGTTCATGAGTTTGAACCCTGCGCTCTGCTCTGTGCTGACAGCGCAGAGCCTGGGGCCTGCTTTGGATTCTGTGCGTGTGTCTCTCTCTCTGCCCCTCCCCTGCTCATGCTCTGTCTCTCTCTCTCTCTCTCTCTCTCTCTCTCAAAAATTAATAAACATTAAAAAAATTTTTTTTAATTTACTTACATATTTTGGTTGCATTTGCCATTCCTATGGCACATGAAAAACCCCATAATTGGAATTTGAACTGCTGTGGGGCACCTGGCTGGCTCAGTCGGTTAAATGTCCAACTTCGGCTCAGGTTATGATCTCAGGGATCGTGGGTTTGAGCCCCGTGTCGGCTCTGTGCTGACAGCTCAGAGCCTGGGGCCTGCTTTAGATTCTGTATCTCCCTTTCTCTCTGCTCCTCTCCCACTCTGTCTCTCTCTGTCTCAAAAATGAATAAACATTAAAAAAAATAATAAAGAATTTGAACTGCTGTCCAACCAAGACTTGCCAGATCTATATTTGTGCATTTATAATTTAGAGGCAGAAGCTTATCTCTTTTGATATCCATTTTGTAAGCTTTACTGTAGCTATTCTATCAAAATCCTTTTGAAACCTGATTGTGCCAACCTGCACGTTCACCATGCGTTACAGCTTTGATTAGTGCATAGATTGGACAAACATACCTCTACTCATATGTCCTCACCTAATTCCATGTAAGAATCATTTTCAAACAGTTGATATGAGCTGGACACTGACGAGATGACAATTAAACCGATGGGCGAGGCCAAATGTTTCTGCTCACAAGGCTTTTCAAAGTCGCCAGGGAAAGTGGTCATTTACGTAAATAACCACAACCCATTGTGCTGTATGGATTCCTACCTAGAGCATACACAAGGTCTGTGGAGGTGTAGAAATTGGACACGTGTTCTATCGTTTAACATCAAGGTTCATGAGATCCAGAACTGTACCAATAGACATGAAAAGGAGAGCATGGATGTGATATCATGGAAGGGTAGAACAGACAGAGCTTGGCAATTACCTGTGGGATACAAAAAAAGAAAGGAGTGGGGGGTTACCCTGGGGTGTTTGAACAAGTAGCTTTGAAGAACATCTGTATCAGTTGGGGTCCGGCAGGAAGCAGTTGGCCCACTTCAGTGGAATATCTGATAAGAGTTTAATGAAGGGACTTTTTACCAAGTTGAGGGCAGGGATTAGGGGAATCTGCAGGAGGTGCACTGTTTGCTGGGCTCACAAGAGTGGTGTTGAGGTATCGGCGTGCCCGTGCCTGGAGGGACAAGGCAAGTGAGAAGTTACCTGAGTGAGTGCCAGCCCTCAACAGGCACTGTGCCCTTTCATAGAGGAATTCAGCCAGTCCAGGTTCAACCCACAGACAGGGATGTGGGGAATATCTCGACCTCACTCTTATCCTGTCGCTGTCTCCCATTGAGTGATACCAACCGAAAACCAGAGGGCAAGGGAGCCCATTGACCAGACCATTATAGATCAGCTTGCCAGGGCTCAGTGTGATGTGAAGAAAGGTGAAACCAGTGGTTAGCAGATTGGGAGCAGCAGGTACAAAACCCCCACGTGATTGTGCTGTTACCATTTTGTTTTACCAAAATTGTGAGTAAAAGATTATTGACTAAGACCAGGAGCCTTGTGAACCAACTAGATGCTCCCTCCAGCTTGATACTGATTTACTCATCAACCCCATGTATATAGTTGTGTCACAGGCTTTACTAGGGGTAACGGTACACACGTACACACACATGCACACACACACAAAGTGACGCTGTAAAAATTAATGTTAAAATAATGCAAGTTGACCTAGGACATCTGTCTTTTAGCTACTTATTGATCTATTCATTATCGCAACCTATTTAGAAGCCACTAAATTTAATTAGTGCCACACAGAGCTTCAAATCCCATAAGCACTGCCTGCTGCCTCATGCTCCTTTTAAATCTTATACTAGAAAATTTCCCCTTTGCAATCATTATTCCCTATAAAACTTCCAAGCAAAAGTATGGGTGCACGTAGTGTATTTAGTGTTGCCTTGACTTGTCTGTGGCTCTATCAGTTTCCCCATCTATATTATAGGATCTTTGTAAAAATAGACCATGTCCTGGTTACTAGTAAATGATTGTTGCGTAGGTGAATGAATGAATGAGGAAGTGATCAAGTAGCAGAGGAAATGGTAAAAAAACAAAAAACAAAAAACAAAACAAAAAAAACCAGTATCAGCTTTGTTTCTCTGTGTATCCTTGGAACAATGTCCCTCTTACATTTATAATAATGCTATACACTTTCATCTGTCATTCACATCTTTTCATAGCTACTCGGTGGTAAATGAGATTTTCTTAGAGGCCATAAAACAGTTCAAATCTGCAATTTCATTAGGCATTCAACTTCCACCATAAAACTTAATGACTAAGCAGATGAACATGGGATGATTTTGTAAGAATAAAGCGCATTGGCACACACATCATAATTGCAAGGCTACTGTATAGCTTAAGCAATTCAGACAAGCCAGCTGCTCCGAAAAGAAACACGGCTGCCTTCCTGACAGTCTTTATCAGCTGAATTGTGCTCACAACGCTCTTTCAATGCATACTTGATTTTGATTGGGATATTCTGAATATATCATGTGTTAAAATCACTTGGCCCGGAGCATTCTATCTTTTCCAAAGCACGATGCTTGTTGATTAGTCCAATTATATATCTCCCTTTCCAACCCGCAAACTTATCTCCATTTCACAGATGGAGAAACCAAGGCAAAGTCAATTTAAGTCATATGACAACCGGGCACCACAAGCAGGTTTATATCTGGTAAAAGAAGTAGGTTTGTATGATATCCTTAAAAATTAAATTTATACTCCTTAAACACTCCTTAAAAATTAAATTTATACGAAGACCTAATAGTTCTTGTGAAAGTGTCATGGGGTAGATACTCACATAAATTGTTGTGGAATTGTGGAAGTATAAATCAATACAATATTTCCAAAAGGCCGCTTGTCCATATCTATTGAGAGCAATAAAAGAAATGCATTGACAGTGTAATTAGATTCTAGGAATTCACACCGAGGTAAGAATCAGGGGGGTGTTGAAAGATTCATGCATAAAGACAGGATGAATACTACTGTTCAGTGAGCACATAACGCAATGTCAGGCATATAGTGAGTGTCCCAAATCATTTCATTTAGTCTGCATCCCTCCCAGGTGAAAGAAGCATTGTTCTGCCCATTTTTCAGAGTTGACCCCTGAAACTTTCAGTGTTAAGGATGAAGATGGAAACCAGGACAGGAGACTGAACAGGTAGGTGGGTGGGTGGACAGTGTGGAGTCTGGGACGCCAGGCAAAGAAAATATTTCAGGGAGGAGGGCATGGTCAACCAGGTTAAATGCTATTGAGAAGCTGAATACACTATGGATTGAAACTTGAATTTGTCAACGTAGAGGTCATTGTTGGCCTTATCACTGTTTCATAAGGAGTGATGATTACAAAACTTCCCTGGAGTGCCTTAGGGAAGGAAGACAAACTGAAAAACTGGAGAGAACAAATACAAGTAACTCTTTATCTGAGTTTTGTTATAAAGGAGATCAGTGGGTGGGAGGTAATAATAGGTCAAGGAAGAGATTTTGTCTGTTAAGAAAAAAGACATTGCAACATGTTACTTGATAGGATGCTGTTGCAAGGGAAAATGGGTATTTTTAGCAGGAGAGGTTAGTTGCAAAAGTGATGTCGCCGAGTAGGTGAGAGGAGACGGGCATTCCCTAGGGGTTGACCTTATATTGGGTCCTGGACAGTTAACCTATTACAACAGAAGGAAAGGCAGCGCATATGCCTCACATGGTTGGTAAATTTTATGAGGAGAAAAGGAGGCATATCTCTTCTGATTGTTTCTGTTTCTTCATGAGATAAGAAATTAGGTTGTCAGCTGAGTGTCTGAAGAGGAAAGGGGTTTTGGAGATTTGAGGACAGATGTTAAAAGGGATTTTGGAGAGTGAGAATATAGATTGACAACTGAAGATGTTGTCAGAGAGGATGGCCAGGAAGTATTTAGGGTCTACTTGATCAGTAGACAAAGGTGATATATATGGGTGGAGTGGTAGAACTTAATGGCAAAACTCTCGAAGGAGGTAGCTTCTTCTCTGTAGGGGAAAAAAAAGAGGGAAGATGGTCTAGATGTGGCTATGAAACCCTAGAAGTCCAATACTGTGAGAGGGCAGAAAAACAAAAACAAAAACAAAACAGCCCCTGCTTGAAAGTGATGCAGGAGAAACGTCCTTAGAGATCAGTCCAGTTTGAATTAAAGCGAGAAGTTTAGGAGACCATTCAGGAAAGAGGAGGAGGGCATAGAAGCTGTTAGTGATGATGGCTACCTTCCAGAATTGACTGGAAATGTTTAACGTCAACCGTGAAAAGTGTCCAGAAGTGAGGCTTGGACATCTTGGGATGCCTGAGGGTAGCAAGGATACAGGGATGAAGCTGAGGGTTCTTCATAGAATGATTTGTATTTACTGGGGCTGATTCCTGGTCTATTGACTTTAGTGAGTTGGGCAGTATATAGGGGGAAATGGAGTGGTAACACTAGGAATTGTGTAGAGCACTCTGACCTCCTCTTTATTATAATTTCTTGTCAGTATCTAGATGAAGGAAGGATGGAACATTGATAAAGAAATATATATGGGATAATAGCAATGATTCTTTTAATTTACTAGTAAATACAACAGTAGAAATCAAAATCGAATAATTAGAATGAATCATGTAAAGTGCAAATAACAGTAGTTTCTTTTAGATGTGATATTGTGCTGGTATCATGTGCATGAATCTTTTCTTATTTAATATATTTTTTTCCTACAATGAGCACGGACATATTTAGAATCAATAAAATCAGTTCTTAAGTATTTGTGTGTGTATCACTGTGCAACCATTTACTGTTTCTGTCTTTCCAATTATGGAGTCATATACTAGCCTGTGAAAAAACAATGTAACAAAAATAACGAAGAATGAAAGAGTATGGAATAATAGAAGCATGGGAACAGCAAGAAAAAATATTGAAGGTATTCCATTGTATGGGTATACCACAATTTATTCATCTGCTAATGGACTTTTGAATTATTTCCATTTTGGGGATTCAAATCTCTGTGGAGACAAATGCTTTTATTTCTTTGGATAAATACCTAAGAGTGGAATGTTTGGGTCATATGGTGGGAGTGTGTTTAACTTTTTTTTTTCACTATATGAAGTTTATTGTCAAATTGGTTTCCATACAACACCCAGTGCTCATCCCAAAAGGTGCCCTCCTCAATACCCATCACCCACCCTCTCCTCCCTCCCACCCCCCACCCCCATCAACCCTCAGTTTGTTCTCAGTTTTTAAGAGTCTCTTATGTTTTGGCTCTCTTCCACTCTAACCTCTTTTTGTTTAACTTTTTAATGAACTCCCAAACTCTTCTAAGGCTGTTGTAACAATCTGCATCCCAAACAGCAGGATATAAATGTTCTGTTCACCCACCTTCTCACCAATACTCGGTAGTTTTATTCCTTTTAACTTTAGGCATTCTATAGGATGTGTAGTGATATCTTATTATGGTTTAAATTTACAGTTTCCTAATGACTAATGACATTGAGTGTATCTTCATGTGCTTATTTGCCATCTGTATCTCTTTGTTGATACAGTGTCCACATCTTTTGAACATTCTTGAATTGTTTCTCTTATCTTTGAGTTGTGTTTTTTGTATACTCTGGATACAGTCCTTTGTTGGATGTGGTTTGCAAAATCTTCCCCCAATCTGTGCCTTGCCTTTTCATTTTCCTAACAGTTTTAAACTTTAAAAAAAAAAAACAGTTTAAAACAGTTTTAAACTTTCCTAAACTTTTTAAAGAAAGTTTCTTGTTTTTGTTATTATTTTTTCCTTTTTGCAAAATACAGCTTATTAATTTTTTTTCTTTGAGATTTTATGTTTCTTGTGTTCTAGGAAATCCTTACCAAACCTAAGGTCACTAAGATGTTATCCTGTGTCTTTTTCTAGAAGTTTTATTGTTTTATCTCTTACATTTCTACCTATGATTGATTTTTTTAATGTTTATTTATTTTTGAGAGAGAGAGAGAGAGAGAGAGAGAGAGCCAAGAAGGGGCAGAGAGAGAGAAGGAGACACAGAATCCAAAGCAGGCTCTGGACTCCAGCTGTCAGCACAGAGCCTGACGCGGAGCTTGAACCCACAAACCGTGAGGTCATGACCTGAGTCAAAGTCTGGCGCTTAACCTACTGAGCCACCCACGTGCCCCATACCTATGATTGATTTTTTAATTAATTTGTGTATGTGGTGCTAGGTGAGAATTAAGGTTCTTCTCTCTATATTTCTCTCTCTCTTTTGCACCTTATAATCAAATTGTTCCAGTGCCATTTGTTGAAAAGATGATAGTCTCTTTCATTTAATTTCATTGACATCTTTGTTAAAAGTAAGTTGACCATATCTGTGTCAATCTATTTCTAGACTATCTTTTCTGTTCCACTGATTCATTTGTCAATTTTTATGTCATTACTACAATGTCTTAATTACAGTAGTTTTGCAGTGAGTTTTATAATAATGTAGTAAAGTTCTCCAACTTATTCGTCTTTTTTCAAAATTGGTTTTGGCTATCCTAGGCCTCCAACTTATTCGTCTTTTTTCAAAATTGGTTTTGGCTATCCTAGGCCTGTAAATTTTAGAATGATCTTTTCAATTTCTACAAAAAAAAATTACTGTTGGGATTTTCCTTGGGTTATGTTATGTCTATAGATCATTTTAAGGAGAAGTGACATCTTAAAAATATTGACTCTTCTGATCGCTAATTATGGTATATCTCTCCATTTATTTAGATCTTCTTTAATTTTTCTCAGTGGTGTTTACTGTTTTCAGTGTACGAGTATTGTACATCTTTCAGCAGAGTAGATTTGTTTCTAAATATTTCATATTTCTTTCTGCTACTGTAAATAGTATTATTTTAAAAGATTCACAGTCACGTATGAGATCTGGTGATTGCACTCTCCTCCTTTTGCATGGCTCCTTCCCTGGCCTCAGATAGTTTCCACACACACCTCTGCTGATCACTCTTCAGAATTCTATAGCTCCCCAGAGCTCTCTCTTGATATAGCTCTCTCTTTCAAGTAATCTTTTCTGTGATGTACAATAGCCCTGGCCTCTACTCTGAACCCCTTCTCCTCAAATGAGTGAGATCTTTGGACTTCCCCTGGATTTTCCCTCCCTTAACCTACAACCTGCAGTTTCTATCCAGGCACTGAGTGAGGGCAATTTTAATGTTCACCTTTATCCTTTGCTCTCAAGGATCACTGTCCTATGATGCCTGATGTCCAACGCCAGAGAGCCACATATGTTGTCTTTTTGTTGTTGTTTCAGCTGAATGGGTAAAAGGACTCCCTCCATCTTGGTCTGAAGCAGAATTCCTCATTACTCATTTTTAATACCCCATTTGAGCATCTCTCTCCCTTCTGTAAAAAAAAAATTCTTTCGTAATCATTGTGGCAAGCAAATAATGTCCCCCAGTGATCACCGTGTGCCGATGGATATGATATTCTGATATTCTTCAGAACCTGTGAATATGTTATTTTACACAGGAAAGGGAGTAAATATGATTAAGGTGAAGACTCTCAAAAGGGGGAGGTTGTCCTGGATAATTCAGGTAGGCACGATCAAATCACAAATCCTTAGAAGTGAAGGACTCTCCTAGCTTCAAAGTCTGAAGAGCAGGTGGAATGAAAAGGACTTGACTTGCTGTTGCTGGCCCTGGTCTTCAAGATGGAAAAAGGGGGCCACAGGCCAATGAATGCAGGTGGCCCCTAGAATCTAGAAAAGGCAAGGAGATCAGTACTTCTCTGGAGACTCCAGAAAAAGAACACAGCCCTGTGTATGACTTAGCCCAATAAAACCCACATTGGACTTCTGACCTACAGAATTGTAAGATAATATGTTTGTGTTGTTCTAAGGCTCCAAGCTGATAGTAATTTGCAACAATAGCAATAAGAAAAAATATATCTGCCAAAAAATTTCAACTTTACAATGGATAAACTATAAAAATAGATAATAAACTATATTTTTCTATATAATCGGTTGGTTATACTGCCCCCATTTCAGTATCCACTTGTTAAAATACTCTCTGAAGCTTTTTCCAACCGAGATCCCAAAAACTGGTTCCACAGCTGACATTTTGTAGATGGTGTTCTAGTTTTATTAGTTTCTGAGCCATTTTTCATTTATTTGCTAGTCACTATTCATCCTACCCCCTTTGTAACTTCAGTACCTGAGATATTATTCTGTCCCTTTCACTTTATCACCATGATAATAGTTTTTACTTAGCAAGGTAGTTTGTGTCAAAAAGACAGAGACTGATTTAGGATCAGAATCTCCAGAATATAGTACTAGTTTTATTATTGTATCACCTTGGGCACTTCGTCTCCATAAAATAGAATTCAGGTTGGTCTGTCTTTGAGGCAACAGCATTTATTCTTGCTCAGCAGTCCTACAGTGGGTGGAAGCGGGGAAAGAATTCAACATTCTGTTGTTGGATTGTTTCCCTTTTTTCATTTTGAGAATGAAGAATTAATAGAGGATAAGAGAATTTTACTTTGAGGCTAAGAATTACAATGTAAGTCAGCATACAAAGAAAGAATATATGTGAAGAATACGTTTTTAATGGAGATAAATTTTACAGACATTGAAATGCCAGATTTAAGTGAACTATTATTTTACTGAAGTATAATTAACATATGGTGTTATATAATTAGTTTCAGGTGTGCTGTATAGTGATTCAACAATTCTACACATTAGTCAGTGCTCATCACAGTAAGTGTATCTTAATCCCCATCACCTATTTCACACAACCCCCACCCCCACCCCCACCCCCTTTCTGGCAACCACAAGTTTGTTCTCTGTATTTGAGAATCTAGGGTGGTTTTTTGTTTTTTGTTTTTTAACTTTTCTGTTTCTCTCTTTTTCATTTGTTCATTTGTTTTTTAAATTCCATGTATGAGTTAAATCACATGGTATTTCTGTCTGAGGTGTTTTTTTTTTTTTCATTTTAGAGAGAGAGTGTGTGCATGAGCAAGGGAAGGATAGAAGTGGGGGACAGAGAGAGAATCTTAAGCAGGCTCCACACTCAGTGTGGAGCCCAGCTTGGGGCTTGACCCCAGACCCTGGGATCATGACCTGAGCCAAAATCAAGAGTCAGACACTCAACTGAGCCACCCAGGCACCCATTTCTTCTTGATTCAGTTTTGTGAGGTTATATGTTTCTAGAAATTTCTCCATTTCTTCTAGGTTGTCCAATTTGTTTGCATGTCATAATTTACAATATTCTCTTACAATCATTTGTATTTCTGTGATATTGGTTGTTATTTTTCATCTTTCCTTTCTGATTTTCCTTTCTCTCTTTCTTGATGAGTCTGTCTAAAGGTTTATCAGTTTCGTTTATCTTCTCAAAGAACCAGTTCCTCATTAAATTGATTTGTTCTATTGGTTTTTTAGTCTCTATTTCATTATTTCTTTATTACTTCCTTCCTTCTACTGGCTTTGGGCTTTGTTTGCTCTTCTTTTTCTAGCTCCTTTAGGTGTAATATTAGGTTGTTTATTTGAGACTTTTCTTGATTCTTGAAGTAGGCCTGCATTGCTATAGTCTTCATCTTATAAAAGCTTTTGCTGCATCCCAGAGATTTTGGACCATCGTGTTTTCATTTTCATTTGTCTCCATGTATTATTTCATTTCATCTTTGATGTTTTGGTTGGCCCATTCATTCTTTAGTAGCATGTTATTTAGCCTGTATGCATTTGTGTCCTTTCCAGTTTTTTTCCTTATGATTGATCTATGTTCATACCATTGTGGTCAAAAAAGTATGGGTGCCCTGGTGTGTGTGACTATCCTTCCATCTCCTTGGAACAGGTGCCACGTTGGTGGGCTAACTCCACTACCACTCCTACTACTGCTCCACTCTCAGTGGGACAGGTTGGATGGGGTAGATTCACAGAAAAACCTGTGGCACAGTGCCTGGTGCTAGAAAGATAGTGTTCTCTTTGATGTCCACAAGTGTCCTGCTATCTAAGCTTGGAGGTAGGCAGGAAAAGTGGCACCTGACACTTTTGTTCTTGAAGTCTCCTAAGTATCCCTGCTTCTCTAACACAAATTCCAAGATTAGTAAATAAGCCTCCTTCATATATACCTCAGGTGATTTTCAAACTGCTGCTTCTTTGCTGTTATCTCTGTGAGTTTATTTGTTATGCTGGCTCTTGAAAGGCAGGGACTCAGTTTCTCATCACCCTCTGGCTCTCTTGGAGCTAAGACCACTGATTTTTAGAGTCCTGGAGTTAACCCACACCAATTGTGAAAATTCATGAAGGTAAGCCCTACTGTTTTTCACAGCCAAATATTGTTGGGACTTGTCTCCCCAGTGTGGTTCCCCCATACTTGGGGTGTCTGCTATGGGGTGTGGTCTGCTCACTTCTCTGTGCTTGTGGTGTCCCTCCAGTTTGTGGTTAGTCTCTCCCAGGGGTCTGGGTCCCTACTGTGTCTGTATTTCTCCTACCCTTTTGTCTATGGCCTCCTCTCTACATTTACCTGGAAAAATCTATTTTGCTAGTCTTCAGGTCATTTTCAGAGTGTTTTGCCCTGATGTGGCTGTTATCCTGGTGTGTCCATGAGACGAGTTGAGCTCAGGACCTTTTTACTCTGCCATCGTCTCAATAATCTATGTGTACAATTTTTTTTAAAGTTTTGTTAACTCTGTACACCTCTGTAACAACCACCTGAATCAAGGTGTAGAACTGCTCATGCCTGATGAAAGTTCCTTTGTTCTCCTTGTAGTTTGGTCCCCACCTCTCTTGGGCAAACACTGATCTGACTTTCATCCCAGTAGTTTAGTTATGAAAGTAAACAGTGTGCATTCTTTTGTGTATGTCTTCTTTCACGCACATATTTTTTTAGATTCATCAATGTTCATAATGTTACATGTATAAATAGTTAATTATTTTTTTTTATTCTTATCCAATCAGCTTTATTAAGGAGCAATTTACACACTGTGGGAAAATAAAGATTCCCTGGATTTCTCAGTGCCTCTGTAAAAAAAAAAAAAAAAATACAAGACTCCTGGCCTATGGCAATGCATATGATGGAAAGATAGGGAATCTTTGCTTTTACTTTCCCTAAAAGCACTGTGCTTTTCCTCTACAATGAGAAGAGTATATAGCTATTTGTCTCATTAACTGCTCTATCTAAAAGGACAATACATTGTTTCTTATCTCTCTGAGAGGTCCAAAAGACAGCTCAAATGAGGCTCAAAAAACTCTCCCGGTACCAGGAATACTGGAGTGCAGTCTCCTCAGGTATTTACATGACAGAAAAGACAAAGCTCAGATCTTGGAGACTCGTTGAGACCAAAAATAATCTAAGACATAAGGGTCTCTCTGGCTCCTGGAGAGATTTTACTGACATTCCAAAGGTTAAGGTTAAGGTCAGTACCAAGGAGAAAATGTTTCACTCCCTCTTTTTGGAGGAGAAAGGGAGGTAGCTTCTGCGTTTGTGTACATAAATGAAGAGAAGCCACTGTCCTGTCTCTCATCTGTAAGGTGTGTTAAAAAACAAAATTCAAGTGAGCAAACTTTAAAAGTCTTATTGCCTTAACTCAGCAATTCATGAGTAGAGTAGCCTTACATCTAGCACAAAGAAGGGGTTCCTAAGAGCTATACAAATTGGAAGGTTTTTATAGGCTGGAAAGTGGGTAGGAAAAGGCTGTGTTGTTCTAGGCAAGGTCACCTTCCTTTGTGGGTAGAACAAGGGTTTATCATGCAGATTAACTCACTAGTGCCGACCAGATAGTTCCAGATTGACTGGTTGAAGGTCACATTCCTGGTAGATACTGAAATTGTAGCTGCCTTGGCATTAAGTCTTGGTTTGCTGATTGAGGCTCAGCACAAGTGACTCCATTTTGGGCATGTTGTCTGTCTGTCTGTCTGTCTCTCTCTCTCTCCCTCCCCTAAATAAGTACGACCTGTCAATTGCATAGAAAGTAAGGTAATTTGAAGATAAGGAATTCAAGTATACATGCTCAGTAATTTAAGGACAACCTAATCACTTGTTTAGAAGAAACTAACAATTTTACTATGTGGAGAGTTTTTCTGTACCACTCCCAAATATTTCAACAACAACCTTTGGAAATATCAAGTTAAAAATACACTCAGCGCGCCCAATCCTGACCAGATTGCAGTAAAATTTCAGGAGACACATACAAGCCGAGATGTTGTCAATTGATAAGAGACTTGAGCTAATTCCATACTTCCACTGGTAATTAGAACCTAGACAATAATCCAAAATATGTGTAACCAGTTACTCTGAGTGAAATGGCCATAAGGATAAAATATATATCGCTTCCTCTTATGTCTTCTATATGCTAGAGAAGTTGATACTTCCCCTACCTGGAGTTTAGCCGTGTGCACATGTTTCTAATAAACTATGAGGGTACAATACAAAAGGAGAATAGAAAGAGAATAGAAAGAATACGGAGAGAAAACTCATGGTTCTTGAGATAACTATCTTCAATTAAGAATGTTCTTCTCAAGGCTGGATGGCATGTGCAGTGATATTCCAAAGTCAGGGTGATGTTGTTCATGACCCCAATATCCCTAGAAAACCTCTGTGATCCATGAGAGAAAGATATAGAAATAGGATAAATATGTCATTAGAAGCCCCCCCAAAAAAAATCCTAAAAAAAAAGCAAACCAAACCTTTAAGCATCTCACAGCTCTTGGAAATATTCAAGTGAAGGAAAAACAGAACAAAACACCCAACTGCTAGTTAAGCCAATAGGTGAGGAATTAAAGAACTCAGACTTATTTCTGGGAGTATTACTTAAAAGGTGTTATAGGTCTCAAAATGTTTATTGTGACATTATCCATAATTGATAGCAACATTCTGTAATAATTGAGCAAAATATGGTACATCAAATCCTTGTGTCCTCATGACATCTTGTGTATTCTTCTAGTCTAACATTCTTTTTAACCATGCAGTTGTTTCTTACCTTCTCCCTCGCCAGACTGAGCCCGCTGAGAACAAAACTATTATGATAGGAAAAGATAGGATAAAATAGATGGAGAGGACAGATGAGGACCTGAGGTCCCTGGGTGGGGAAAAACGCATATTTTGAAACAATGCTGGGAGCTTCTGGCCACGGCAAACCCCCTTAGGCATAAGGTTCCTCTTAAAAATGTAACAGATACCACTTACCTTACCCCTCAGTTTTCCCTCAGGAATTTGACAAAAGACCTAACTAAAAACAAGTAGTAGAATATAAAATATATGGCCCACAAGGAATGATAAGGCCAGAGACCACCCCTCCTACAATGGAAAGAAGCCAATCAGGAATGGACAACCCAGCACCTAGAGCTATCAAGTCAATAAGAGTAGAACCTGAGAAGGAACAAGGGGGAAGGGAACTGGGAGGGCTGACCAGAACCTTATAAAACAAGGACTTTTGCCTACAGTAGCAGCATTCACTTTCGAATGTCTCCTCTCGAAAGAGAGTTTTCCTACTAGTCTTCCTTTCTGATTTTCTACTCTAATAAACTTTTGCCTGCTGCTCATTTTGTGTCCACTTCTTCATTCTTCGACGTGGTGAGACAACAAAACCTGGGTATTGAGGTAAAAAATCCTGCAACACTCACAAATACCCATCATTAAAATCGCTGCCTTGGATATTCCACCCCACCTCCCCCCCCCAACCCCCACCCAATGACTTGTCTCCTCTCTCACTCTGTAATCCTGACTTGTCAAAACCACAACCCTGATTAAAGCTAACTTTGAACCAACTCCGTACCTTCATTCATGTTGCTAAAAATGGCTGGAGAAAATATCGCCAAAACACTGACAGGTGTCACTTTTCATGACCACAAAGAGCCAAAGGGCCTTTCTTCCTCCCAGCAATCACACAGCGTTTCTTGGGCCCATTCATTGGTCCAGACCACTATTTTGTACTTTCACTTCTTTATTCAAACATTCCCTACCTTCTCCAACATCCCCACTCTTTGCTGATCACTTTGCTTCCTGATTTTCTAGTTATTGAGAAAACTGAAGCAAGTAGAGGAAATTTCCCACACTCTCCCACTCACATATACTCGCCTTCTAGTCTGTCCCTCACACTCTCTGCCTTCTGCCTCTCCTGTGCCCTCAATTCTTTCTCACTCCTTTGACCCAGGATATCCCTCCAGCAAATCCTTCTCTCTGTCCTACGTCCTCATTTTTTTTTCTCTCTACTACATCATTCTCATCAGCAGACAAATGTGTTTTCTTTTTTGCTTGCAATTTAAAAAATGAAATAAAGGGGCGCCTGGGTGGCGCAGTCGGTTGAGCGTCCGACTTCAGCCAGGTCACGATCTCGCAGTCCATGAGTTCGAGCCCCGTGTCAGGCTCTGGGCTGATGGCTCAGAGCCTGGAGCCTGTTTCCGATTCTGTGTCTCCCTCTCTCTCTGCCCCTCCCCCGTTCATGCTCTGTCTCTCTCTGTCCCAAAAATAAATAAAAACGTTGAAAAAAAAATTAAAAAAAAAAAGAAATAAAGCGGGGCTCCTGGTTAAGTGTCCCACTCTTGACTTCAGCTCAGGTCATGATCCCAGGGTTGTGGGGTCAAGCCCCGCATCAGGCTGTGTGAGAGTGTAGAACCTGCTCTCTCTCTCTCTCTCTCTCTCTCTCTCTCTCTCTCTGCCTCTCTCCTTCTCTCATGCATGCTCTCTCTCTCTCAAAAAAAAAAAAAGGAAAAAAGAAAGAAAGAAAAGAAAAAAATGTTTCTAATTTAAAACAAAACAAGACAAAGCAACTCCTCTTGACCCCATTTCCTCTCCCATTTCAACCCCACCTTTTTGTTCAGTATCTTCCAGATAAATTGAGTGAATCTTTGCTTCTCTGGTACATCCATGGTGCTTGGCACGTTAGACTCCTTCAATAAGTGTTTTGGAAGATGCTATTGTGTAGTTATATAAAATGATAGCTATAAGTACCACGTAGTTGTTTAGGAAATTGTGTGTAATATTCTGCTGAATGAAAAAAATCAGCAAATATATGTGCACCATTTATATAGAAGTTTATTTATTTTGAGAGAGAGAGAGCACAAGTGGGAGAGGGCAGAGAGAGAGGGAGAGAGAGAATCCTAAGCAGTCTCTGTACTGTCAGTGCAAAGCCCAATGTGGGGGCACAGACCCATGAATCATGAGATCATGACCTGAGCTGAAATCAAGTCGGATGCTTAACCGACTGAGCCACCAGGTACCCCAAAAGTGTGAACGTGTTTTGACAAAGAACAGAAGCTGTTACACAAAAATGACACAGTTTTGTCATATTAGAAAGATTAATATTGATTGCTTGCTATTATATGGAAAGTCCCTCTTTTTTTTTCAACTTTTTTAACTTTTATTGTTGAAAGAGAGAGAGCGTTTGTGGGGGAGGAGCAGAGAGAGAGGGAGACACAGAATCTGAAGCAGGCTCCAGGCTCCAAGCTGTCAGCACAGAGTCTGCCCGACAAGGGGCTTGAACCCACAAACCACGAGATCATGACCCCAGCCGAAGTCAGATGCTTAACCGACTGAGCCACCCAGGCACCCCAGAAAGTCCCTCATTGATTTTTACATTTACAAATGTAAGTAAAAGACAAAAGAGACTCCATCATGGCCAGTCTTTAAAAATGAACCGTTTGGGCACTTGGTGAAACCATGTGCAGGGGGAGTCAAGCTACCTGAGTCTCGGCCAAGTAGCCACAACTCACAGTTTCATGCATGACCCATGGCTGGCTAGCACTTAGCCCTCAATCTATTTTTCAAGACTTATTTATTGAGTTCCTGTTGAATGCCAAGAACTATGTTAGGTGTTGAGGGGACTGCGATAAACTTAAGTATCCATGACATTTGAGAGATAAATGGAAGAGTTCCGAAGTAGGCTGGGAAGGGGCGGGGGCGGGGGCGGGGGGGGGTGTGGGGAGAGGGTGTATGGCTTCTTTAAGGAAGGGACCTTGAGCTGCAAGCTAAAGGATGAAATGAAATCAACTAAACGACATGGTGAGTGAGACACTCGCAAGGTAGAGAGAGATGTGCGCGCACAATGTGTGTGATTGAAGGGAGCAGGCTGCTTTTAAGGAAATGCAAGAAATCAGGGGAATGGAAATGCACAGAGTGAGAGGAGTTGTGGCGTAAGATATCACTAGAGTGGAAGTGTGGTCAGACATGTAGGGTTTGTAGTCTGTTCTGTGTATCTTGACCTTCATTCTTACCGCACTGTGAAGCCATTAGGCATTTATGCAGAGGCGTTATATAACCAGATTTGCTTTGTTTAAGCTTTGTTTGCTTTGACTATAGACAGGAACCCTGCTCTCCCAAATTGCCCACGTCACGCCACACGTATAGAATGGTGATATTTCCCCCATGCCCTGGTGAAAGCAAGAGGGGACTTGGGGATATTTAGGTGACAGATGATAAAAAATAATCCCCTGGTCTTTATGTAATATCATTAAAATAATTAAAATAAAATACAAAGAACTAGGATGTAAAATGAGATACAATATATTAAATATATTGTATATAGATACAATATACATACATATATATATACACACACACACATATATATGTATATATATGTATGTATATATATATAAAGTTGAATTTGTGGAAAAAATCCCCCATAAAGCTGAAGCTTTAATTTGTGAAACACGCTTGCCTGGATGCATTACTAAAATCGTCATCTTGCATTTTACTCAGACACTATATGATTCCGTGTCAGACAGAGGTAAACACAAGTCTATTTGACTCAGTGATTTGGGTCATACCTTAAGTTGTACCTATAGAAGCTTCCATGTGGTCTATTCTTTAGGCCCCATAGGCTAGACTTTTGCTTGTATACCTTATCTCCCTGGGCGCCTGTAACTCATACAGGTCATTGCCTGGGGAGCTCTGCATTAGAGAATGGGTTGCAGAAGAGTCTAAGGGGTTGTGCAGCTGGACAAATTCCTGGGCCATTTTATAGCACAGCCAAAGAAGAATAGCAACTTGGATGGCAAACATATCGATGCGAACGTGTATGGATTTGACAGGGATTTTGGAGGTGAAATTGATGAAGTTGATGATGGTTTAGCTGTGGAGGACAAGGAACAAGATATCAAGGATGACTTCTAGATGTCTGGTTTGCCCCGCGGATGGGGGTGGCCTTATTATAGGTAGAGGAGCATCGAGAGGGTGGGTTATGAAATTAGTCTTACACTTGTTACATGTGAGTCATCCATGTGAATATGTGGTATAGACAAACATTACTATCTGCTAGGGACTCTGTTAAGTACATTATGGTTTAACCCATATTTTTTTATCATAACATCCCTATAAGATAGATTTGTTTGTTAAATCTATTTTCCAAGCGAGGCAATTGAGATCTGGAGTGACCAAGTAACTTTCCATTGTCACAATCAAGAAGTGTTGGAGCCTGGGGCGCCCGGGTGGCTCAGTCGGTTGAGCATCCGGCTTCGGCTCAGGCTATGATCTCACGGTTCGTGAGTTGGAGCCCTGCGTCACGCTCTGTGCTGACAGCTCGGAGCCTGGAGCCTGCTTCAGATTCTGTGTCCCCCTCTCTCTCCGCCCCACCCCTGCTTGTGCTCTGTCTCTCTCTGTCTTTCAAAAATGAATAAACATTAAAAAAAATTAGAAAAGCAAAAAAAAGATTTGTTGGAGCTTGACATGGGGCCCAGGCAGTCTGTTTCAAAAGCTCACTATTCCACACAGCTCGTCTATGACTTACCTCGGTCGGGTCTTCATCTTAATTTCAGCCCACCTCTGTCTACACCAAAATATATCTTGACTTTTTTTCTCTATGGACTTACCTTCTAGAACTCTCCACAGATGACTTTTCTGGGTGTCCCCTTAGACCACTCAGATTTTTTTCTTTACTCTGACCTCCATGAACCCCCCTAGGTCTGTCTGGTCTTCTGGTCTCCTATTCAAACTACATTCTCAGGTTGTCTTGCGTTAGACTCCTCAGCAACTACCAGTGTGCTCTCTTTAAGGGACGCTCAGTGCCAACTATCTGAGCCTCCCACAAATACTGACTCCAGCTGGGGACACCTGCGCTTACAGCTGACCAGGACCTCGAGTCATAGAAGACCCTGCAGGCTGGCCTACCCAAACCAACAGCTCTGTGATGGCGAGATCCAAAGCTGAGGCCTTTATGGACTCACAGAACGTCTCCCTTAGAGACTTTTGGCTCACAGAGAAGTCTTTTATTCCACATCTAGTTTTGGAATGTGAAAGGCATTTTGTTTCATTTAACAACAAAACTTCCTTTGTTCTCTTCTCATTTCTCTGGACCAATCTGGTGCATTGGATGCTGTTCCATAGATAACTCCTCTAAAATTTTCCCTTTCCTAGCTGCATGGCATAAATCTTTCCTGGATGTCACTTTTTTGTTTTATTCTTGTTTGGTTTTTCTTTTATGATCATGAAATGGTATTTCTCTTCTCCCCTTGCTTTTCCTTTGTGACCCTTGGTTCCCAGTATTAGATTCTCATCTCTCCCCACTTGTCTCTTGTGTTCTTTCTCCCAGGGGTTTATTTGTTCTCCCAAGTTCCAATTATAACTTTGTGGAGGAAAATTAGGAACTTCAGTCCTGTACCTTTTGTTACAAATTTCCCTCCAGGCTTTGATACATATGTCCGATTTCTTTGCAAGTTAATTCCAATGGAGAAATTATTTCTCACATCAGGTATGTCCTATATCAGAGCCCCTCGCATGTGTTCTTCCTTGCAGAAGTACGAACCACTTCCAGAACAACACGATGCCCGCTTGCCATTTGCCCAGGGAGCGCCATTCCTTCCCTTTGGCTGCTATCCCTGGTTGACCAGCTGTATACCTAGAATTTCAGGCTCCCTTGACCATATCAGATCTGAGATAAAACCCCGCACGGCAGGTTATGGCTTCTGGCATCCCAAGTGCCTACCAAAAGGCCAAGTGATGAAGGAGTTAATGCTTCTTGGGGTGAATTTTGACAAATGAGAAACAAGAGTCTGAGGGGAGCCAAGGAAATTGATTTCCCATCTTCCTATAATCTACAGACTAATTCAAAATATGATTTTTCCTCCTAGCCTGTATGAAATAGTTCTGTAGCTGAGAAAAACACCCGGTAAGCCACCTTCGTGTCTCTCCCAGGCTCACTGGGAGAGGATGGCCAGTCCAGGAATGGATCATTGCATGGCTCACTTCCTTCCCCACCTCACTTGAGTGTATTTTTACCTTCATTGCTCAGGGTGTACACTTACAAATAATGCATCAGCACACTAATCATTGCCTCAGGCTCTGCTTTTAAAGAAACCAGGTTAAGAGAGCTCTTCACATTCAATGTGTGTGTGTGTGTGTGTGTGTGTGTGTGTGTGTGTGTGTGTGTTTTAAAGAAAAGGAACATATTTTTCATCAATCAGTTTAGCTCCTGTGTCTATCAAAAATAACATGATTATTGTAGCCCTCAAGATGAAAATCCTGTGGTCATTTAGCACTGCTCATTTTTTTCTTTTATTATGAAAGACTCTAAGAAGGCCTGTTGGTTCCCCCATCACAGGAGGTGTTTCTTGTCCATTGCAGACCAGTGACACTTTCCGGTCCAGTCATACCTCATTTAGTGCACAGACTCTTGCTTTCTCCACTGGGATCTCTGACTCCAGTCTCTCCTTCCAATAATCCAGTCCATCTTGCACACTTTACCTGTATACAGTACTGACCTTCCTTAAATGTCGTTTCCATTCTCCAAAAACCACACACGTGCGCGCACGCGCGCGCACACACACACACACACACACACACACACACACACGCAATATAGTATTCAAAGACCTACTACAAAAACCTAAAACTCTTTCTGGATTTATAGTACTTTAAGTTATCCAATATTGCCATCCATCCCTCTCTGGTGTAGTCCCAAGCCAATTTGTTTTTAGCCTCTGTACCTTTGATCACATTATTTCTTTGGCCTAAAGCACGGTTTCCTCTTAAATAATTCTTCCCTAACTTTCAAACCCCCAGTTAACACAATCTCCTTCCTGAGGTTTATGATAAAAACTCTAGAACACACTTCCCTTGATTTCTTTTAACATTAATCATCTGTAAAATTTAATTGCTTAATTGCATACTGCTTTGTGCTGATCATAAATTGTGTGATATTTTAGTCCTGTTTTCTGAACTAGGTGACATTTTTTGACCATAGAAAATGTGTCATTCCTTTTATGTGGTCTTAATTATATAAGATACAAAATAGATGCTCAAAACATTTCCATAGTGATTGTGTCCTTGAAAATGAGTAGTCCATGAACGGTAACTAGAAGTGCCTTGGTTAGTTGAGGGCTAGGTAACCCTACAATCGGTAATAAGGACAATTCAAGTTAATGAACGAAGTGATACCAGATGCCCATCTTACATACTTGTGAATGCCACTCTAAAGGGGATTCAGTGATTGAAGACTAAGCATGTAGAGCTCACTGCTGCAATTGAAAAACACTACTCTTCCTTCAGTCTGAGTGATCCTGCCCCTGCTAGGCAAGTGAGCAAGATGGGATAGTTGCCTATTTGGACAGGCGGTATGGAATTAAGGGAGCAAATCACATCTCAGCCTTATATCTCCAGTGCCATTTTAGACCTAGATCAAACTTTTCTCGGCTGAAGTACTAGAAGGCACCAAGCAAGAAGCAGGAGAGTGGCCAGACAAAAGGTGAGGGTGGCTGACGTGCACATCGAGATGAGATGAGTGATCGGACATATACCCAGGCCGTGAAAGGTACAAGTTTAGTTTGAAGCGTTTAGATTTCATCCCACAGTTAATGGTGAACCACCAAAGCTTACTAGGTGGAAATCTGACCACGCCTATGTTTCAGAAAGACAATTTTTACAGCAGTTTGGTAGATGGAAGCAATGGAGGTGGGGAAGCTGATTGGTAGGTCTATATTTATGTCTGGTTTTCAAACTGTGTTTGGGGGAAAACTGTGAGTCCCTTTGAGATGAGCCACCTCAGAGGATAATGAGGGTGAGTGGGTAGGAATCTGGGTCTCTCATATAATGTGAACCTGTTTATATCTGTTGCAACTAGGTTTCTAAGTAAAATTGTTAAAAGAAAGTGTTCTGTAGCTTAAAAAATTGGACAACTCTCAGCTTACTTAACAGGCTGCATGGGAATTATTAGAGAGATTTCAGAAATATCTTGAGGTAGTTTCAGTTGACTTACTTATCATTAAGCTCTGTGAGGTTAAAAAAAATGAAGAGTTAAAGATTATTGGATGACTACAAAGAAAAAGATTGCATTAATCAAGGTAGAGATTATTCCAGATGGAAGAGGTTTACACACAGGGACATTCTCATCGATTCACCCATTGTGTAGGGGGTGCTCTGGGCAAGGATTTGCCAGAGAGGTAATTAGAGATTGGGCTCTGGAGCCCAGCAGTAAGGTCAAAAATATGTTTGGAAGTCATAAATGTTAGGTAAGCACTGATGCCAAGGAGTGCATGATCTCATCCGGTAAGGAAGTAGAGACCAGAACTGAGATGACAGACTGAAGACCAGATGGCATCCAGGCCCCAAGTATGACCAACCTGCCTACGTGGATACTTTAGCCTTTCCAGTATTTTCTAGCTGGTTTTAAAATTTATTGTCAAATCTTAAAATTTGTTATTTCTGATTTCCCTGGACAAATTAGAGGGTCAGAGAACAGGGGACTACCCTTTCCTCATGGCTGCCATAGGCCAGGGATGCTATGGAGGGGCACCCCCTGCAGAGGGGCACAGGTTCTCTGGTTGAGTGCCTTTCATCCCCCCAGCGCTCTCCCATCTATCTGCAGTCCTGTCAGTTCCTCCAGGCATTTGGTTCTCCAACCCCTGAGGGAGAACGCTGACAATGGAACCCAAGGACGATGGTATTTATTCATAATAAATACCATCAAATGCCGAGCCATCAAATGCATTTCTTACTGTTCTTTTATTTTCTTATTGCTTTTGTTTATTCATTTATTTGTCTGTTTGTTCTTGGTTTTTTGTTTGTTTTTATTTTTTTAGCGTTTTATCTATTTTTGAGACAGAGAGAGACAGAGCATGAACAGGGGAGGGACAGAGAGAGGGAGACACAGAATCTGAAACAGGCTCCAGGCTCTGAGCTGTCAGCACAGAGCCCGACGCGGGGCTCGAACTCACGGACCGCGAGATCATGACCTGAGCCAAAGTCAGCGGCTCAACCGACTGAGCCACCCAGGCGCCCCTGTTTGTTTGTTTTTAAAGGTACGAGCCCAGGAGGCAAACAGAAGTGATGTCATTAGGGTTAGGGGAGAGAAGAGGGGTCCTGCCCCCCACTGAACCGAAATGATACTGTTTCTGAATCCAAGTACCATCATATAAAATATAACATCACATAATGTCTTACCATGGAATCATATACTGTTAACATCCGGGAAGCACATGATACGTTCACCGATAACATAACCCGATCTAATATGTTAAAGTGTATATTAGATTAGGAGTTGGTAAGGATAACAATGTCAAGGCTAAGGGCCTAGACGTCCAAAGTCAGACAGTCTGCATTCAAACTGTCACTGTGCTGATTACCACCTATGTGACTTGGCACACATTATTCTGTCTTTCTGTACCTGGGTCTCCTGACTTGTAAAAGGCAGTCATGAAGATTAAGATTAGGGCATCCCTGGTGTGTAATTAGTGATCAATAGAGGATAATTGGTGCTGCTCCTTTTCCCAAAGTGTTTCATCCCTTAGCATGCACAGACCTACTAAATGTACTGAGTCTTTTTAAATCCGTAACTAAACTAACTAGCAGGAACTAATGAGAAATTAGTAGCTCGCGTTTAAGTATGATGGGTAGTTACTACGACCATAAATCTTAAATCTCTCCTAGAAATAACTGAGCACCTTGAGGGTTAAATACCTGATGTCCTGAACAGATGGACATTGATATGTTTCTATTTCTAAGATGAAGGGCATTTATTTCTGTTCAAGAGCTGTTAATGGATGTTCTAAAGTATCCGTTATTCTGTAAATTTATAATTTTGTGTGATTAATTCAGGATGAAACAACAAGTTGGAATTTAGATTACCAGCTCCATCAAGATTTATTGTCAGAAAATTATGTGGAATTTATAGGAAAAGGAATATTTGTAGAAAGGGTTTCTCCTCTGTGAGGAATGCTAAGTGATTCAGTTACACACTCCTGTAAATTTTTATTCAGAAGCTGGATTAGCTGTCTAGCTTCATTTAAACATCAGTCTCAAAATCTCAGAGTTTAATTTTGGGGTCCAAACCTCATGCATATTTATCTTTCGGAAATTGATGGAGATGTTAGACATTCGCAGTGAGATAAATAATTAAGTTAGAAAGAGACTTGGGATTAAAATTTTAAAGACCTTGCTCCAAAGTGTCTGTCCAGAGAGTTCTTGAATTTCTGAGAGACTGAGTTTTGTTGCAACCAAATGAAGAGAATTTGGGAGGATTTTTTTGGACCAGGTCTGCTCTTGAGATAGATGGATCTAAAGGAAGTCTTGAGGAGGGCACATTAAATCATGTTCCCTGCTTTTTAATATTTGATAGCAAATGTTTTGTTCCGAAGAATCCTTAAGTTACCATCAGAATCATAGGATTTTAGAACTGGAAGAGCCCACAAAGATCATCTAGAGCAGGCCCTTCGTTGTGGCATGACATGTCAGTTAATGTAAGGATAACTTACATATCATCAGTCACAGTCCAGCTTTTCAAAGAAAAGCAAAGTGCAGTGATGAGTTAGAAACTGTTAGAAAGAGAAACTTTGCATTAACCAGTTACGTACAAATTGGCTACTCATCCAAAGATTGGCCCCAAATCTGGCAGACAGCTTGCTATGGAAGCTTGGTGTTTTGGTGGAAAGCATTTAAATAGTCAGATAGCTTTTATAATCACTACAGGACCTTACTGGAGTGAATAGAACTGGGATGGGACGCACACATATGGGTGCGTATTATGTTCATGTCTAGTTTCCCCTCCTTAGGCAAAGGTATCCGATACGAATACAAATGAGCAGAGAAGATTACTGTCTCAGGAATATGGGGAAATTATGACTAGAGAAGTATGAGGAGGAGTAAAAACAGAGACTAGAAATAAGAGAAAGAATAGGCAGAGATTACCTCCATCTGGCAAAGGGGAGCTTGAAACACAAGGATGCTGTGCAATTTGTCAGCTAGTAAGTGGCAGAGTCAGACATCTAAGCCAATTTTCCATATCTTAGCCTGTCTGCTGAGCTATGCCTTGATTCTCAAATGTAAATGTGTTGGCATGTCTCTTGAGGACCTTGTTAAAAGGCAGATTCTGATTCCACGGTTGTGAAGTCGGGTCAGGTTCTCATTCAAGACAACCCCGCTGGCAATAGGGACATTGCTGGTGTGGGACCCGCACTCTTGGTAGCAAAGGACTACATTCTATATGCTAGGTATGGACAGGCACAAAAAGCAAAACAACTTGTTGTCTAGGGAATAATCTCCTTTAGATGCTCATCTGCAGCTCTCAAGAAAATGCAAAGCCCCCACTGGGGCAATTGGACAGGTTTAATCCAGTGCCTTAAACTTGTTGTTGTTTTCGTTTTGTTTTTCATTCACTTGTGGCCCAACAAAAGCCAAAAGGAACCAGTTCTGATTTTTGCTTTTTCCCTAGGAAGGCCTACTATTAGGAAAAGTCAGAAATTATTTTGCACAGGTGAAGGAACACTTTTAACACTTTGCTTGGAGTATTTTGGCATTCCTGGGTGGCTCAGTCAGTTAAGCTTCCTACTCTTGATTTCACCTCGGGTCATGATCTCATAGTCTGTTGAGTTCAAGCCCCATGGAGGTCTGTTGTGTTGGCAGCATGGAACCTGCTTGGGATTCTCTGTCCCCCTCTCTCTCTGCCTGTCTCTCTCTCTCTCAAAAATAAACCACCACCACCACCACCACCAACAACAACAACAACAAAGAGAACACTTTTCTAGGAGTATTTGAATTTTGCCAATACTCAAAGCACCTTAGTTGTGGAACATAGTTTTTCAGTCACTGGGTGAAGAATATCCATTTTGGGGTCTTAAGGGATGTTCTCTACTCACTAGTAACCTTGAAGTCCTTCCATACCAGGGAATTTTTGTGTCTTCAGTTTATATGAATTTCTAAACCACAAAATTCTCTCCAGTTTTCTTTTTTATTCCCCTCATCAGGAAGGACTAACCCAGGAATCTCCAAGATTTGGGAGCTTGTCAAAGGCTAGATAACTTCCATTTTCTCCTGTCATTAACTTGCTAAGATGTAAAAAAAAACATCTGTTGGGGTTGCCCTACCTTGGAAATCAAACACATGAGAGTTTTGAACAGAGATCAAAGGGTGAACCAATTTCAAATCTGGGTAAGGAAAAAGATTTGTGCAAGACCAGTGCCCTAGCAGGAAAAAAAAAAAAAAAAAAGAGTGTTCAATGAGAATTTGGAGCAGAATCAGCCCTCAGAATAGTACACAAGAAGGCCTCCATTGTATGATGATTAGTTGGCTAAAAGCGAGAATTAATGAATGAGTTATTCTGTAGCCGAGGAGAAATGGGCCGAGGTGTAGTGATTCCAAATATTATTCATCCATCATTTTATTTGATGCTATCGCAAATATGGCAGCAGGGAAATTCCAGTGGCATTTTGTAGAAAATAAGAGGGAAGTCAGGGAGGAGGAGAAATATTTCTCCCTCATTTTTCTCCTCTCGTCTTCTTCTAGCTATCCAGGCACCTGCCATTTCCTAGATTTATTTTTTTTTCTGCAGCGTTATCAGCAAGACTAGTTTTATCTTCTTGTATTTCAGTCTCTCAAGCATCTCTTTCTTTGTGTATATTTAGGAGCCTATTTCACTGGAGAATAAACGAACTCCTCTTTTTTTTTTTGCTGGTATAAACTCCATGTGCTGGTGTAAGCACAGCCCGAAATGTACAAAAACAAAACAAAACAAAACAAATGACAAAAACAAGGCATGTGATATTTCCTGAAAGACTGGGACAACTTCCCTGCCCAGAAACAGACAAAAAAAAAAAAAAAATGTGTGCGTGAACTGGAAACCTATGTGCAGTGTATCGCGACCCTCTTGAGCAAAAACAAACGAAAAATCTTGTGTGTCCCTGGCTTCGTGACTTTGCTCCTCAGGAAAGTAGATGCAACATTGAATTAGACATGCCAGCAGTGACTGGAGGAAGGATATGTGAAGGATACGAGGAGAAAGCAGGAGTGTGTAGGGAGAGGCTTCAGACTAATACAGGTGAAAGGAGAAGAGGAAGGCAGGAGGCTGGGGCTAGGAAGAACCTCAGACTACACAGAAGTTCAAATGAAAGTTTCAGTAGACCAATGGAGAGCGCGGATGGCCAAATCATTGGTGCAGGAACGGGTCTGCTAATACCCTCACCACCACTCACTCATTGGCTGGGAGCACACAGTGTCCTCCGCGTGAACACAATGGTACATCCAGAGAAGTAGTGGCTGGATCAGTCAACTAACTCTGTTCCCTGCGTAAGAGATCTGGGTAGTGTGTTTTCATGGCCTGATATCGCAGTCACCCCTGGAGTTGCTCAGATCTCCATCTTCTCCACGCAGGCTCAGGGAACAGCTTGTCTGTGTTTTCCACCCCTCCTGCAAGGTAACTTCGAAAGGGGAGATTAGTGGCTCACCCTTCAGCTTCTGTGGATGTAGTGGGTCTGGGGTTCTCAACTAGCGCTCATCCTTGGCCTCAGCGGTTGTCTACTCTAAATTGCCCTCCCCCTCAGCTGTCACTTTGGCAGGTCTTGGTGGCTTATTGGTGGCAACAAAGTTTAGCTGATGTCAACTGGCTGAGTCATTTTGTCCCTACTTGGTTGTTCAGCACCTCTTTTATTTTGAATGGTTTCTGGTGGTGCTTTGGATTTCTGAGTATCGATATCAGTTTAGGCCCTGGGTCCAAAATTCCTCATCGTGTCTGAGTAATTCCCTCTCTCCGATACAACCACCAAAGCAACAACCATAGATCCCTTTTGGCAAGAGATAAATGGGGAATCATTAGAGTAGATACTGGCCGCGGTTTTGCAAACTTTTTTTCTTTCTAGTCAGCGGATTCTGGATCTGAACAAGTGGTTATGACATTTTATTGGCGCACTGCCCTCAGCCTCTTGCTCCTTGATTCTTCTGTCTCTGGCCACAGATACTAAGCAGGAACCTTGTTGATGACCCATGTGTTTCATTTCTAGGGCTGCCATGATTATTGACCATCTCCATCGCTCTTGTGAGTCATTCTGCACTGACTGCCCCTATGACTTTTCCAGTTGTTCCAGGAGTGTCAGCTGCCCAGCTTCTGATGGGTAGACATCACCACATCACCACGTGGTCCTTCTGGTGGGTAGACATCACCACAGCTCTGTGGGTGTTGATGAGCCCAGCCCTGGACAGCCTCTCTTGTTCTCAGAACTACCACTGCCATTCTTGTCGGTGTTGGTGCCTCTCTTCAGCCGCTCAAAACCCAAGGGCACTGAATTGGTCATTGCTTCTGGATGCAAATTAATTTTTTTCAGGTCTTTTAAGATATGATATCCTTCCTGCTTTATTAGCCCCCAAATATTCCTGGTTGGATTATCATTCTAGTTTTCAGCCTGGTTCCTAGGGGAAGATATGGGAGCAGCTTTAAAGGGAGGTACCATGCACCTCACTGGGGAGAGGGCGCTGTGTCATTTTCCAGCATGGGGGAAGATCTGGCTCCTGGAAGAGAGGGGTGGGCCACATCCACAAGCTCGGAGGGCTAGGGTCCACAAAGCCAAATTCCACTGGAACACCCATCCACATGCCCTGTCCTATGTTTCAGGGTCCAGAGTTTTCTCAACCAGGGCTCTAAACATAGTAAAACAGACTGCCTTGGCTGAACATTTAAACTTCTCTGGAGTTCTGTGTCTCTATCGTGCGGGTCTCTTCTCGACTGGGTCAGACCTCCCACCACAGGAGTTAAGGGGCTCTTTGGAAGCAACTACAAAGGCCCTCTGGCTCTCACTCGTACCTTTAATTGTTTGTTCATGACCCACAGTTTCTCATTACGCTCCTGTGGGGTCTCTGCACAACTTAGCAATAACCAAGCAACGAGCTCTTCTGTCCTTATAGTGATTACGCCTTCATATCTTTCAAGTGCGTGGACCGCTGACTTTGGAGGGGCATTCCCTCTGCCAGGACGTTTTTCCAGGTCACCAACAAAGAACCCTCCAGCAACTGGGCCACACACAGCTCAGGCTGGCATCCTCCTTGTCCTCCAGGTGGTGAGTGAAGCAGAGCCTTCCACCCCTGCTTCCTTGCTCCAGCCCTGGTACCACCTGTGTTAGTTTGAATCCTCTAAAATGCAGACACCAGGATAGTGTCAGACATGAAGGGCAGTTGTTGGACGAACGCCAGGGAGCAATACTAAGAAAAATTCTACCTGCTGAAATAGAGGACTCATGACAAAGTTGCATGTTAAAGACGACTCTCCTGTTTGGAGGAGGGGCCCCGCACTGCCCCCCACTGCCAGGTCATTGGCTGGAGTGTCTGGGAGAAACATGAATCTTGACATTCACATGGTGTGGTCCAGGGTGGGGCAGCCAGGTCAGCTATACGCCCCATTGCCATCAACAAGGACTTCCTAATTAATAGTTAACATTTGTGAAGCTTTTGTTATAGGCCGGGCACCGTGTAGGAGCTTTTGAGTGCCTCTTTCCACTCAATCTTTGCAAGTGTAAAGATTCTCCCCACTTTTCAAAATCAAACTGGGGGTCAGAGAGGTTGCGTAATCTGCCAAAGGTCATAGGACTCGGTCCCCTTAACAAGAATCCTATACAATTTCCCAGCAAAGCAATTTTGTATAGATTGACAAAACACGCCTTCTGTTTCTCAAGGTTCGCCAAGTTTTTGGACTATAACAGCAAACCGGGCAGCATGGCCCCTACCCTCACAGAATTTAAACCGAACTGCGGAAATTGATGTGCAGACACGTAATTATAGTATGGCTTTTCAACTTCACAGAAAGGCCATTGTGAAGCCATGTAAGGCTTCCTGGGGAGTGTGGTGTTAAGCTGTGACTGGAGGATGGTGACAACAGTTGGTCAAAGAGAGCAGCACCAAGTAGAGGAAACCCTGTGTGTGCAACTGCCATTGACCAAAGGAAGTTGGCGCCTTCAAGATAATACACAGTGGAATACTACTTGGCAATGAGAAAGAATGAAATGTGGCCTTTTGTGGCAACGTGGATGGAACTGGAGAGTGTGATGCTAAGTGAAATAAGTCATACAGAGAAAGACAGTGAAAGACATACCATATGTTTTCACTCCTATGTGGATCCTGAGAAACTTAACAGAAGACCATGGGGGAGGGGAAGGGAAAACAAAAGTTAGAGAGCCCAACATAAGAGACTCTTAAAAACTGAGAATTAACTGAGGGTTGATGGGGGGTGGGAGGGAGGGGAGGGTGGGTGATGGGCATTGAGGAGGGCACCTTTTGGGATGAGCACTGGGTGTTGTATGGAAACCAATTTGACAATAGATTTCATATTTAAAAAAATAATACATTGAATACATGAAAAAAATAATACTTAGAGATAATGGGCTTCATAGCATGTGGGAGAGGTCTCCAAACTGTTAGGGATTTCAAGCTTTGTTCTTTGTGGACGTGCACAGAAGCAGAGTGACAAGCAGAAAAGATAGGGTCACATATCCTCCAAAAGCATATATTCAATACCATGAAAATTGCAACAGGAGAGGAAATAGGACAGACTTTAAACAACAACTATGGAATTGACTTGCATTGCATTTGATTGACTTTAAGATTTTTTTTAAGTTTATTTATTTATTTTGAGAGAGAGAGAGACAGAGAGAGCCAGGGAGGGACAGAAGGAGGGTGGAGAGAGAGGAATCCCAAGCAGACTCTGCACTGTCAGCACAGAGCCTGACGCGGGGCTCGAACTCACGAACCGTAAGATCATGACTTAAGCCGAAACCAAGAGTGGGATGCCTCCCCGAGCCACCCAGGTGCCCCAATAACTGACTTTAAGATTTTTAAAAACCTTTCTGTTTGATTAATGCAAGAGTTTCCCGGTTGAAATCTTTCCCTTCCAACTGCTTCCCATGCTGTTCCATTGCTGCCATCTCTGAGGATCACATAGGTTGTCTCATTCCTAAACTTTGATGTAATGTTTTCCTCTTGGTTCTCACAGCGCATCAGGTCTTGTGTCCTGATTCTCAAGATACTTCAGAAGATAAGGGACTTCAGGTTGTCGTAGCAGGCAGAGGAGAGGTCAGTGATTTCTTTGCATAAAACTGGCCCAAATTGCCAAAATCCACCACAGTGGGGGCACTGGAAATTTTGTTCCCCAGAGAGGAAAACAAATTGAAGCACTTATTCCTGAAAAACTGCTAGACCTTTGGATCGGAACATGTGATTTCTGGGTCTGGGGCACTTTCTCCCACCTCAGGTCTTTCAGGCAGGAAGCATAGTTTACAAGATGGGGCTGCCCACAAAATTAGCAGCTTTGCTGGAAGGAGGGGTAGGATCCACTGGGATCAGAGGCTGATATCCATGCATTATCAGGGTAAAAGAAGCAGATTTTTACCCAAGGGGGAAATATTCCAACCACGAACTGATGAACTGAGAGATAAAACATGGTATGTGCACACCGTGGATCGCTACTCAGTGGCTCAAAGCAATGAACCGCGGATACGTGCCGCAACTCAGAAACACCCCCCCCAAAAAAGGCTGCGCTACGTGAAAGAAGCCAGTCACAAAAGGACATATACTATATGATGTGAAATATCCAGAAAGTGCAAAACTACAGAGGCGGAAAACAGATCACTTGGTTGCCTGGGCTGGGATCAAGGAATGCCTGCAAAGAGGTATGAGGGAACATTCTGGAAGTGTTGTAGGACTGGATTATGGGAATATTGGCACAGCTGTATAAATATACCAACACTGACCAAACTGTACGCTTAAAAATGGGTGCATTTTATAGTATGTAAATTCAACCTCAGTAAAAGTGTTAAAACAAATTCTCCAAAGTCTTGCTCCATTGCGCCCACGCCAACAGATTTCCTGATACTATCCACATTTGTTGTGCAACAGAGCCTCGGCCAAGCCTCGCTGCTATGTCCACACATCCTCAGTGTGCCGCTAAGCTGAGCACGGGCTATAGCTGACATCCAGTAACTCTTCTTCTGGGCCCAAGAAGCCCTTTGTTGGCCCCAGTGGGCTGAAGAGATATTATCACTTTGCGTATTTCCCCTCTCGTGAAAACTTCAAGAAATACGGTCCCGGTCCCAGTTTCTTCACTCAGCCTTCCCCGACTATTCTAGTTCATAGTTGTGTGTGGTTTAATAATTAGTTGTTCTTCAATAATTTAATTCAACAGTCTTTGAGCAAACATTGTCCAAAGCCTACCGGGTGCTTTCAACATAGCACGTACGTGCCAGAGAAGGACCAAGGTCTTAATTCCATGGAACCTATATTCTAGCAATTATACATGATACTGTACCCATGTAATTAAACCTATGTTGGTTTCGTTGCCTTTGTTATAGTATAGTTCATTCTTTGAGGGTAGGGAATCTCTTCTACCTCTTTGCGTAATCTCTACACAATCTTAATATGGTTCAGGTTAGTTAGTCAGATGAATGTGTTGTCTCTCTCAAGGATATTTGCATTGCAAGTCTTAATTTTATATGTAAGAAGGAAAACCTGGGGACAGCAATTTAGAAATTTGTGTAAGGGAGTGGGTAGACATTTATTTGTACCATGTAAGTGAGAAGGGGTGACTCTTTCTCTACACTTATGAAATTGAAACACTGAATGAGTTTCAGCTCTGCCTACATTTGAGGAGAATTCTGGACCTACTCCAAGTTTGAATCTACACTTGTCCCATGGAAGAATTGTTGAAAGTATCACTGATTAGGGTAGGTGAAGCTAGCCGCTGTAATCTAAACTTCTGACATTCGGTAGCTTAGTAAAAGTTTATTTTTTGTTGACGTCAAGTCCAACGTGTGCTTGGCGGGTGGTCTACCTCATGGTCATTCCTTCCATCCACATTTATAGGCTCCTTCCATCCACATATCCCTTCCACACATGTCTATTGGCAGGAACTCAATCACACGGCCACATCTAAACACAAGGGAGTCAGCAAATATAGGTTTGCTATGTGCCCAGGAGGAAAAGGAAATGGGTTTTATTGAACATGTAGCAATCTCTGCCTCAGAATTTGTACCCTGTTGTTCCAGAATAGCTCAGTAACCTTGGATATTTCTGACAAATGCTTATGAATAATTCACTTTGACGCGGTGGAGAAATGCCATATGCTGGTTATATTTGTGCTGTCTTCAATTTTCATCTGGGCTACTTTCTTTTTTATAGTAAAAAAAAATAACAACTCACATAGTTTCACATGGCATTAAATAAAAATTGCATTTTACAAGCAATTAGTATATTATGATGGCCATTTGGGAAAATGGGAGTATGTACACAAGGAACATCTAGATGGAAAAATATCAAAATGTTAGGAGTGGTTATGCCTTTGGCAACAAACACTTTTCATTCTGTTTTCCATTTCCCTGTATTTTCTGAAAAGTGTTATAATAAGCAGAGATATCGTTACTATCAGAAAAATTTTAAAAAATTAAAAAGGATAAAAGCAGAGAGGGAGGCAAACCATAAGACACTCTTTTTTTTAAAAAAAAAAAAGGTTATTTATTTTGGGAGCAAGAGAGCATGAGCAGGAGGAGGGGCAGAGAAAGAGAGTCCCAAGCGGACTCCATGCCATTAGCACAGAGCACAATGTGGGGCTCAAACTCACGAACTCACAAACTGCGAGATCGTGACCTGAGCTGAAATCGAGAGTTGGACGCTCAACTGACTGAACCACCCAGGCACCCCAAGAAATTCTTAACTATAGAGAACAGATTGTGGGTTCCTGGAGGGTAGGTGGATGGGAGGGTGGGCTAAATGGGTGATGGGCATTAAGCAGGGCCCTTGTGATGAGCGCTGGGTGTTATATGTTAGCGATGAATCGCTCAACTCTACTCCTGAAACCAATAGTACACTATATGTTAACTAACTTGAATTTAAATTGAAAAGAAAAAGAAAACAATTTATTTAAAATCATGGGGACCAACGTACACAGTGTGTAGCTAGTCACATAGGGTACTAGTCATATAGGGTGTGTTACATGCTTTATTTTATTGCTTTGGGGGTTAGTAAGGCAGTCATTCCCATTTTGCTGATGAAGGAAGGAAGCAAAGGTGAAGCAAATGACTGGCCCAAGGACACACAGCCAGCACCAGCTAATCTGAGACCAGAACCCAGACTTCTTTCAAATTCTGTGTTTTCCCCATAATAGCAGGTTGGTTTCAGGAGCCCAGAAGTGAAATACTGTGGGGTCGAATGTTCCCAGCCCTAGGTATTTAAGAAGAAAAACACGTGGGAACTTGTTTGGGGTTTCTTCTAGACCCCTCTCAGAAAGACACAGGAGAAGTTTCGTGGCGACTCTTGCAACAAAATAACACAGAACTAGGAAAAGGGAAGTGTTGAGTGCATTTAGGTGAGGGCTTTCTGACAGACAAATTACAGTGGAGGGTGACCTTTGTCACCTCTATCTGCTTGGACAGAGTTTGCTTTCTGGGCCCTTGGCAGCTCTCTTTTCATAACAAGTATTGAAAAAGTTTCCAGGCCATCTTGTCGATGCCACATCTGATGCAGATGGCTTTGCACACTCCAATTTTAGTTCCTATTTTGTTTTTACCTCTCAGGGTAAAAAAGAACAGCCTGTAACATTGCCGTGGAGAAATTTCTGGAGCAAACACTGCACGGTGAGTGCCCAGGAAAAGCAAGGTTGCCACTGCTCTGGTGAGCTAATTAGCCTTTTGTAATTGTCACAGCCATCAGAGGCCCCAGCCTGCTGTGGGCTATTTCAGGGGCATCTGGTAGGACCCGGAGAGGAGGACTGGCGTGTGGACAGTGAAAAGTGTGCCACAGCCTGGAAGTCTCATGAAGAAAGGTTGTACACGTGCTGGAGGGCAGAGACCAAGAGAGATCCATTTCCTAAGCACCAGTGTTTGGAATGGGCTGGAGGCTGGTCATTACGTTACGCAAATGGTATGTCCGATGTGAAGCTAGTGACAGGTTAGATGAGCGCTAGATAAGCAAACCCAAGCTATTATTTCAGCTGCCCCAGACTCCCTCCTCCTCCCTCAACCACCGCCCCCCCCCTTCTTTTTCTCTCTCTCTCTCTAACCTTCTTACCACTGCCTCATTTGGTGTTCCTCCTTCACTCTTTCCAACACAGCAAGGTTGGAAGAGCCATGATGGCGGTGGTTGGTGGTGGGGGAGGAGGGTGTTATCTTAGGTGGCAGAATCAGTTTGGGCGTGAGAGTGCATTCTCTACTGTTTCAGCAGAACTTCCTGACGGCCTGGACATAAGGGACCAAAACGAAGAAATCAGAGCTTGGTTGGCTTTTATCAGCCCAAATGCTGTGGCTGAGCAGGCAGCTGAGGGATAAATTCTCTGGGTCACAGGGTAAGCATCCGTGTGTCACAAGAAGCAAGGAGGGCATAGGCCCTCTTCTCTGGAGAAGACACAGGGTGTCTGACCCCGTTCTTGAAACTGAGCTTGAAAATCGTTGAAGGTACTCCAAACGCTTCTGTCCTAGCTAATTAATTGTCAGAGCCTTAAAAGAGTCCCAGTAGAAAGTATTCTCTGAGGAGAAAATGGAATGCAACCCACACAAGCCAAGAATGTTTCAAACCCTGTCACTCTAGCCACTTGCAGCATTCCGTACTTTTTCCTAAATAATCCGAGGACCTGTCATTAAGTCAGAATCCGAGGAAGAGAGGCGCCATCGCATGTGCTGATTTCTAAGGGAGCTATTCAAGGCAGATGTGCTCACCAGATGTTACAGAACAGTGGCAGTTCACAGGCATATTTATGGGAGACTGTTCGATTTTATGATTACAAGACCTCTATTTACAGAGCGTAGATGATGTGACGGGAGTCTGAAAGCAAGAGCACAGCTGGACAGAGAGCTGGGGCTGAGGTGGGGCAGAGCCCTGCCTACTAGGAAAGGCCCTTAACCCTTATTTGCAAGAGGCCCAAAGAAGATCAGAAATTCCCTAATCCAGTTCTATTCCCTGGCAATTAGTTGGCATTTGTAAGAAGAGGGTACCCCGAGATAAATAAAGGCAGTTAACAAGACAGACTATGGCAGGATTCTTACACAGAAAGCCATGACATGGAGGGTTGTTTTGTTTTTTGTTTTTTTTCTGGGAAGCAACTTTATTCCTGCTAGCACGACTCAGTTCGGTTCGTACCCAAAGAACTAAGCCTGAACACCTCATGGCCTCGTGGGGTAGTTTTTTTTTTTTTTAAATAGATTTTCTGTTTATTTGTCTCCCATATATTGTAACACAGAAACATGCAGTCTGATTAAGTGGTCTCATGTTACAAGGTCATGAGGGAAGTCACCTATGCTTACAGCCAGGTTGCCTTGAGTTTTTTTGTTTGTTTGTTTTTTGTTTTCTTCACATTCCTTAGGGAGGGGACCCTACCACAAGACAACGAGGACAATTCAGGTATACACGGAGTCTTTGGAAACTGCCAGGGTGGTGTCCCCACAGTTGACAGTGCCCTGGACAGGAATCTAGGGCCCTCAAAGTCTGGTTTCGTAACTTAAGAGCTGTGTGACCCTGGGATATGCCACGGAAGCCTTGTGCCTTTACGTTGTACAACGGGTATAAGGTAGTGATGCCTTGATAGAGAACCCGAATTCAATCTCTATAGGTTAAATGAAACATTCTAATACAGGAAATGTTCAGTAACATTAAAAATGAAGAGGGGTGCCTGGGTGCCTCAGTTGGTTGAGCGTCCGACTTCGGCTTAGGTCATGATCTTGCAGTGTGTGAGTTTGAGCCCCGCGTTGGGCTCTGTGCTGACAGCTCAGAGCCTGGAGCCTGTTTTGGATTCTGTGTCTCCCTCTCTCTCTGACCCTCCCCCGTTCATGCTCTGTCTCTCTCTGTCTCAAAAATAAGTAAACATTAAAAAATTACAAAAAAAAAAAAATGGAGAGATATCCCATTGGATTTTTTTTTTTTTTTTTAGATTTCTCCTGGAAAAATATTGTAAGCCCCTGTCTTAAATACAACTGTCATTTGAATAATGATTAAACTTTACAAAGTGAGGAAGATCAAGTCAGAAGTTCAGAGAAAATGGATTTCTAACACATGCTCCCGGAAGAAGCGTATGTAGACACCCAAATGCTCAAGATCGCCTCAGCGTTTGGCTGGTCTTATCACTTTTTTTACGTTGACTCACGTTGTAGCTATTGTGGTTGTTCAAGGTCAGTCCTGAGCAATGGTACATAAGCGTGCTTTTGCCTGTGAGGTTAAAAGCACTCAGCTCAGGAAGTATTTGCTCATTTCTCACTAGCTTCCTAGAGTCTGGCAGAGATCAGGGCCCTGTATTGGGGGGAATGGAGAGGAAAAAAGAACTTTGTGGGATTTTTCTGAGTGTCAGCAGGTTGCTCTGCAGAGAAGTAAGACAGTATAAAGATCTTGAGGATTTAAGGGAGAAAGAAGATAGGAGACGTGGAAGGAAAGGTGTAGTGGAACTCTGGAATGAAATAAAAAATTAAACTTCCCTATTTCCCAGGAGCCCTAAAACCGCAGTAATCTGTAAAATCAGGCCCCTGTTTTTATTCTAGTTCTCAAATACTTAGTCTTTCTCATCATGACCTAAGGTTTTCGGGCTGAATTTGTTCCTTTGACCCCTAATTGACCTCACCAATTCTTCTGTGCAGCTTTTGTTTTAAACTTTGCATTCAGATAATTCATGAACACCCATTTGCCCTTGACTCCTTGTCATTACACTTTCACCTAGCAGTAACTGGCTTTTGTTTGTTTCCTCAGAAATAGTTTACTCTTCGGATGTAGCTGTGAACGTAACTGTTTCCATATTCGTTGGGAACATCTTTAGCACTTTACGATGTATCAAGCTTGTTGGATGGAGAATGCCAGCTCTCTTGCCTTGTCGAGACGGCTTCCTCATAATCCGCCCTTCCCTCTTCCTCAATTTAGTGGCATTTATACTAAATCTCAATCCCCCTAAAATACTTCACCAATTGCTCCTTTACATTTGATCCTTAAGGCTTTATTTGTTTCTCTCTGCTTCCATTTAACTCTCCCGAAAGTGTTCTCTCCTTCCTAAGGGCCTCAGGCAGTGCCGGTGATGGTAACTTCTCAAAGGGACTTTCTGCGACCTTGGCATGCTGAATCAGGCCACCCCGCAAGCTCGTGTGTGAGGCTGTTGATGATAGTGAGCATGTATTTGGCGCTCACCAAGTGACTGACACTGTTCTCAGTATTTCGCGTGCGTTCAAGCCAGATGACAGCCCTCTAAAGTAGATACTGTTGTAGTTATTGGCTCTATTTTGAGGACCAGAGTCATAGAGCTAGCAGGTAGAGGAGTTGGGATAGGAATGCAAATGATTTGGCTCTCACACCAGAACTTTCAGCTGTTACATTTTTTGTATGAATACATTTTAATGGTCTGCTATTGTTCCTTGTCTCCAAAAGTAGATTTCAGTTTGCCTCTGGTCCGATCTAGTCCTGCCACTTTAGGAAGGCTTACTTTGCCTGACTGTGGAAACATACAAGGATACAACCTTTGGCAAACAGCCGGAGGCAGAGGAAATACCAAGAAATGAAACTAAAGAGCTACTGACCTCGTGGGATACTTGAAACCTTAGAGGACAAACTAGACCCATATACAAAGGAGTTGCCTGATCTTAACCACTTACAGAAGTACAACTACACAAAAAGAGAGACGGAGCGTTACTGGCACAGAGTGACCAGGTAACAAAGAAATCTCACAGAGGAAGATAGGCAGAGACCCAGAGAGCAAACTGAATTATGCTCCATTTGCTCATTCCCTTAACAAACGCTCTGTGCCAGGGGAAAGTCAGACTAGGGGAAAGCGGGGAAAACGGGCAGGAACCCGTGCCCTCTGCACATGTACTCCCTAGTGAGAGTATAGATAAGACAAATAAGGCACGTCAGCATAACATACAGCATGTCAGATGGCAATGAATGCAGTGGAGGAAATTAAAAAAAAAATAGGGAATGATAAGGGAGTTGTGGTTTAAAGAGAAGGTGAGGGAAGTATCTTCCTGAAAGTGACAGTTGAGTAAAGACCTAAACGCATTAAGAAGGGAGTCCTATGGATAACTGATAGAAGATCATTTCGGACAGCAGACTATCAAGTTCAAAGCCTTGCTGGAGGAACATGCCATCATGTTTGAGAAATACCAAGCAGCCAGCAAGGCTGAAGCAGAAAAAGCATGGGTGAAGTCACAGTGGATGAATTCAAGAATGGTAATGAGGTCCCGGTATTGTAACATCTTTAGGCCATGATTAGGGCTTTGATGGAAACTGATTCTCCTAGACCCATGTTAGATAAAACCATTTATCGAGAAGTACTCCCTTAACAATGCAGAGAGTATATGATAAGAGCAATTGTGAGAACTATCCTCTGACGATAACTGTGGACATACTGGGAAGATCAAATAAGGCACTTCAACAATTATTAGGTGAGCAGCTTCCAGTTGTCTGATTTTATCAGCTTAATCCGGCAAATAACTACTCTAAGTTCTAAATAAAATATAAAAGGCAGCAATTTGGAGATAATGGAGAATAGAAAAAAAAAAAAGAAGGGAAGAAACTGAAGTGGAATCCACCATTAAAAGAAGGTAACAGGAGGGATTGAGATTCTTATCTATAGTTCACCCCTCCCCCGCAACCCCCTGAGGGCATTTCCAGGTCTCCTGAAGCATTCGAGATAGAGCTCAAGCAGAAAACCACACTCCTATTGGCCTTGAGGACTCAGAAGTTGGAGTGTTGAGGCTGCCGGAGTAGCTGGAAATTGGGGGAGGAGAAGAGAGATCCTAGGAAGGAGAGAATGGCAGGGGGAAGCCTCCACATCAGCATATATAAACCCCCCTTAAATCCCGGCTGACCCCTGATCTGGAAAAGGATCCTAGGGGAGGAAACAGTTGGAGAGCTAAGAGGTATTTCAGTAACTACCCACTGCAGCAGTGCTGGGATATCTGAGTCCCAGCAAGATAGAGACACTTAGAAAACATCTTAGGGGGCTCCTGGGTGGCTCAGTTGGTTAAGCATCCAAATCTTGATTTTGGCTCAGGTCATGGTCTTGTGATGAGTTTGAGCCCCTCATAGGGCTCTGCACTGACATCGCGGAGCTTGCTTGAGATTCTCTCTCTTTCCGTCTCTGTTTGCCCCTCCCCCGCTCATGCTCTCTTTCTCTCTCTCTCTCTCAAAAATAAATAAACTTAAAAAAAGAAAAAGAAATATCTTAGGATTTACTTTGAAACACTGGAAGGACCATATCCTGGAGCTAAAAGATTCACTCTAGGTAGAGTTTATTATGATGACTAATGCTATAATCGGGATGTCCTGAGAAAGAGAATGACACAACCATGTTTGGTGAAGTCATCACTCATCTCCTATATGGAGCCTGGGATGTGGGAGACAGAAGTGACAGCAGGAACCTATTGCAGTTGTCCAGGCAAGATAGGATGGTGGTCAGGACTAGGAGAGCAGCTGTGGGAAGTGGAGAGGAGGGGTGGCATTTGCGTTGAAGATTGACAACCTTCTGGGGACTTGGGTGTGTGTGTGTGTGTGCACACACGAGCACGTGAGCTGGCGTGGGGAGAAGTCAAGGATACTTCTTGACATTGTCTGGCTTGGAAATATTCACTCCATCAGCTTAAGACAAACTATAAAAGGTGGGATCACACAATCCAGCGGACTGCCGAAGATGGGGACAACGCAGGTGGATGTTCAAGATAGACACGGTGGCAAAACCGTCCAACCGGACAGGCCAGCATGCTCTCGAAAAAGATGGCGATGGGCTGCAGCCCAGACAAGCCTTCAGTCATTGCCAGGGAGGTCAAACAACAGAGGATGGAGCATCACAGTTGGGACTGGAGCCTAGCTCATGAGAATCAAGGAGCAGATGACATTTTAAAAAGGGTAGCAGGAGCGAGAAACGGGGTCAGGGCCAGAGTCCGTAGTGGTGACTGACAGGAGGAAGAGAGGGCCTCTGCCTTAGTGGGTCTTAGGTACCAGCAAACTAGCTGCACAGGGAGCAGACGGACCTGACTTCCCCAGTTTGCTGGAGAATATGGGAACTTTGCCCTGGGAAGGGAAAATGTCTAGTTAATGGGCCTGAGGCACCTGCCCAGACTGAAATGATCAGAAGAAGGTGATTTGGTCCCCTCATAGGGCTCTGCACTGTTTTTGACCTGGATTACCTGAGTTTTGACCTGGAAAGAACCCTTAAAAAAAATATATATATATATATATTTTTCCCCCCCCAGGATAGTTAACACACAGTGTTATGTTAGTTTCAGGTGTACAATATAATGATTCAACAGTTCTATACATTACTCAGTGCTCATCATGGTAAATGTCTCTTCATCCCTTTTTATCTATTCAGTCATCCCCCCCTTATGTTTCTTTTTCTTTATTTGTTTTGTTTCTTAAATTCCACAGATGAGTGAAATCATTAGGTATTTCTCTTTCTCTCACTGACTTCTTTTTTTTTTTTTAATTTTTTTTTTTTCAACGTTTATTTATTTTTGGGACAGAGAGAGACAGAGCATGAACGGGGGAGGGGCATCGAGAGAGAGGGAGACACAGAATCGGAAACAGGCTCCAGGCTCCGAGCCATCAGCCCAGAGCCTGACGCGGGGCTCGAACTCCCGGACCGCGAGATCGTGACCTGGCTGAAGTCGGACGCTCAACCGACTGCGCCACCCAGGCGCCCCGCTCACTGACTTCTTTAGGTTAGCCTAACACACTCCAGATCCATCCATGTCGTTTCAAACGGCAAGATTTCATGTAACTGGACAGAGCTCTTGAAATGCCCAGTCTAGAGAGCACAGGGCAGGTCCCGATGTTTAGAGTAGCGCCATCTGCAGGCAAGCCCTTGGAGTCACCTGCTATGGGTGTCACGGCCACAGAAAGACAGGGAACCAGGGACTCAACAGACTTCATCAGGGAGATTCTCCCTGTTGGGAAAAATGAGAGGAGAGGAGCAGAGCCGAGGCAGGTAAAGAGGTCAGCCATCTGCTGCTGGGAAAAGAGGTTATGCTCCCCCCTCTCCTTGGCTCATTACACCTGGCTTTTGCATTTCCTTATTTACCCGAGCTCCTGGCCTCTTTCACTAGCCCGGATGATGGCCTAAAATGCTGGAAAGTGTGTCTTTCCTGCTGTGACTTAGTCACACTGGACTGAAGAATTTCATTCAAAACGTATATCGGTTTACTTTTTTTTTTTTTTTTCCGGAATATTTTACTCACTTGACCAGCCCTTTATCTCTGATTTTCTTTAGACTTGCTAGAATGTAGTAAACTAAAAGATATCTTGGAGTCCTCCAATGTAAAATCGATAGAATGGGCATTTGGTAGTTGGTGAATTTGGGGGGTAATGTTGAACTTCAAGCTTCTTATGTCAGCTTTCATTCGCATAAAAGAAGTCTTGCGATTGACTTGGGTTTCCTTCTTCACTGGTCTGTAAGGTCTCAGAAGCCAGGATTTTTACCGTGTTTGTCTTTCCTCCCCCATGATCTAATAAGGTGACCGACTACATGATGACTGATAAACAAATAATCCTTGAATTAAAACTGGTGTTCACATTGTTCTGTTTTTCTTAATTTCTCTTAGCTTGTCTTCAAATAGTACTTATGGTTTTGATTTTTTTTTCTTTAATCATATATTTCATGATTTCTAAGACCCATATAATTTAGTCTTCTTTGTTCTTCGAGCAACTTTGTATGCAATTGGACTTCAATACTGTTTATTCAAATTTAGTTTCCCTAAACATTTAGAAGGAGAGTGAGTTTGGAGAGCTTTCGCGAACTACACCGAACTCTATTACGTTATTTTGTGTAGTGTCAAAGCACCTTGCTTTCTGAAATATCTGGCCTTGTCCTTCTCCCTCATTTTCTGTGGACAATCCTTTTCTTTTTTTCTGTACTTGGCCTATCTTGCTAAATTTTGCTTTCACTCCCAACACTTTTTTTCTGTAGTGTGGAGCCTTGTACTGCAAGAGAGGCCCTGTGGGTCAGTGTTGAGAGTTCATAAAAGGCTACACAGCTCCAGCCCCCAGGCCTTAGGGGAAAGCACAGGTAGGGGGGCAGGGGGCTTGCATCCACCTGCTTTTGGTAATGGCAGCACGGTTCCCAGCTTGAACTGTTGCTCTCAGATTAGACTTTCACATTTTTCAGTGGAGCTCCGCAGCTATTTGGAGATTCTCTTGTTCTCGAGTCCTTCAGGCATCCCGGTGGCTCCCTCTGTTTTCCCTGGTACAGACACTAATACACACAGGTATGCCACTGGTGATTTGTCTGCACCTCCTTGTATTTCAGGGTCGGCAAGGACACCTTATCTCTTGGTTCTGTTGTCACAGATGGGTCCATGGACTTTTGGTTTTGCTACTTCATTACTCTCTTGGGGGAGAAGGGTCTGTGTGTTTGTCAGTGAGGAGTGGTGAGTAAGGAGTTGGGGGATCGGGGATTTGGGAAAATCCTGAAGCTATGTCGCTACCACAGCCGCCATTTTTCCAGAATCTCCTTCGAGAGGGTTTTAAATCAATAAACGCCCATCCAGGAAAAGAGACACTTCCATCTTGCTGGCCTCGCCCGTCAGATTTTGGACTCACTGAGCCTCTGCAGCTGTATAAGCCCCTTCCTTAAAATCTCTTGATAGCTAGATACCAAGGTGGGTAGGTAGGTAGGTAGGTATATATAGATATCTACCTCCTGTTTGTTCTGTTTCTCTAGAGAACCCGGACTAAAACACCACACCAAATTGAAAGCCCCTGAATATTTATAAAATGTCTTCACGCTTGGTCTTACATTTTTTTCTTTCCGCTACTGCTTGTTTTCATTCCGGAGCATGTCTAGAATGTATTTCTTTTTTTTTTTTTTTAATTTTTTTAAATGTTTTATTTATTTTTGAGACAGAGAGAGACAGAGCATGAACGGGGGGGGCGGGGAGCAGAGAGAGAGGGAGACACAGAATCAGAAGCAGGCTCCAGGCTCTGAGCCATCAGCCCAGAGCCCGACGCGGGGCTCAAACTCACGGACCGCGAGATCGTGAAGTCGGACGCTTAGCCGACTGCGCCACCCAGGTGCCCCTAGAATGTATTTCTTTGAGCAGTGCCTCAGAGTGGAATCTTTCACTGAGACCTCAAGACTTTTCTTTTCTATGTTCCTATGTCTTTAAAGTTCCAGAAAAGCAACAGGACACAAACTGATATTTTAATGTTTTTTTTTTTTCCAGCCTGCAAAAATTCATGAAACATCAAACCACAGAATGGCAGCGCTTTCTAGGTTAGTGCCCATTTCCTTCTACCCTCATAGAGCTCACATGAGGAATTCCTCCCCCCAGCAGCCAAACGATCTTACGAGCTAGGTCCTCATTGTTATTGGCAACTATAGGGCACAGCAGAATATGAGTATTATCTGGAGAAAATATAAAGACTTGATAGAGTCTTTGTCCGGATGCCTGTTAAATAGTGCCATTAGTCCAACATCAGCTTTTCAACCCAACACTCACTCAGGACAGCGATATTCATGTTCTATGAAGAGGTTAATGGTGATATCAGAAGTTTTGCATCTTGATGGGGAACAAGCCGGGGTCTTCTTTTTCAGCTTCCAGAAGAGATCGTCCCTTCTTCTGGAGATGAGCATCTAAAGCATTCCTATCTCATAGGAAGGTGTAGAAATGAGTTGAGGAGGAACTTCCAGCTCCTGGGCCTTACCTACAGGCCACCTGCCTTGTGCAATTTTCCCTGTAATCTCTCCTTATTTCACTTACTGTCTCACATTAGGGCCTATGAATCTGGTACTTTGGGGCTGAGTGAAATATAGGTGTCTTCCGGAAGCATTAATAACAGATAACTTTCCAAGTAAAGAATATTCCTATGCTCTTTGGCTTTTTATCCTTGCCTTCTCTATCGTCCCAAATCCTTCTACTTCTCTTCCTCCATGTAAAGTTACATCAACCCGGTGCTGTGGTTAGTGCTTCTTCAGCTCAAGATCAGTTCCTTTGGAAGGGACTGTGTCTTGTAGATCCTCTTCAAACTTTGTCTCTCTCCAGCGGCTGAATTACTTGGCCATGGACATACACGCTTTTCTTTGATAACAACATAAACAACTCCTTCGTCATTGTTATATCCGGGGAATAAAATACAATTCACAGAAAGCCAACACAGACACAAGAAAAGGAGGGAAAGAAAGTCTGGGGTATTAAACAGTGTGCTTTTGACCAAAGCATAGCACCACCAAGTCAAAGGCTTGCCTTCCTTGACTTGCCCATTTAGAAGTGAGCCTGCTGTAGGCCCGGAGATGAACTTCCTTGACCACCATGAGCTATTATACTCCCTAGTGAGGGAATACAGCCTGCCATGCATCAGGTGTACTTCCCACTGAGCCTGGCATGGTCCCAGCGTGAAGCCAGATTACTCTGGAGGCAGGAAATCAACACACCCTTCCAGGTCAAGAGCTTTACTCTCCATTTAGTGGGCTTTTCCCAGGAGAAATACATGGTCATGCAGGCACAATATAAAAACAAACCCAGCAACAACATCTTACTTAGAAGCCTAAGAGCTCCTGTTTTGCTATGCTTGTCTTGACATTGCTGTGCTGTGGTCTGGACCCTATGGTATACAAGAGGGAACGGAGCGTAATATATGAGAGAAGGTAACTCCACAAAAAGTAACAGGAAGGGAGTTAAAGGTGATAACCAAGGGGCACCTGGGTGTCTCAGTCCATTGACCGTCCAACTCTTGATTTCAGCTCAGGTCATGATCTCGTGGTTCATGCGATCAAGCCCTACATCGGAGGTGCTGTTAGTGTAGAGCTTGCTTGGGATCCAATCTCTCTCTCTCTCCCTCTCTCTCTCTCTCTCTCTCTCTCTCTCAAAATAAGTAAATAAACATTACAAAACCCCCCCTGACAATCAAAATTCTAGTGGACTTGCTCTTTCTCTCCTTCGTGTGAAAATAGAAATGTTATAATGTGAATAAAACAGAATTCTAAGAGAATGAACTTTCCCACAAAGTTTATTTATTCGTCCATGTATACACTCCACAGATACAGGCCATTGCAGTCAGGGTCAACGGAAAAGATTTGAACCCTGTATTCATGGAGCTTATAACCCCACCCAGCAAGTGTGCAAGCGCTTTCTGTATGTTGAAGAGGGTGAAGTAAGAGAGTAGTAAAATGAAAGTGGTACAAATATGGTCTGTGGCCACTTAAGCAAATCCACTTCCACTTCAGCACAGCCCTCATGGTGGGGAAAATGGAAGGGGAGAGGGAAGAAGGGGAGGATGGAAGAATGATAGAGACAGGGTTCTTGAAAATAGAGTGGCATTGGAACAAAAGTCGAGTTTCTAGTGGGACAAGACCATGTCTTGTATCACACTTCAGAGTCATTCCCAATTCTTGGAGAGTGCTGAAAAGCTACTAATTGGCTAGAATTGGAAGCTCTGTAGAGCAGAGACCCTTTATCGTCAGCGACCGTTATAACTTTCAGAACAATAAACATAGCATCTATAGAGTGTCATCTGCAGTGAGAAGTGGAAAGTCACCACATAAATCCCTCCAAATATTCTGATGTCATGCTTTACTATAATTCGGGGAAATGGTGGTAAGAACAGCTCATTTTCCTATCGCAAAATTTGCACTTAGAAGGTATTATCTTGCAATTTTCTAGATTCTATTTTGGTCATCCTATTTAAAATTTTTCACTATAGTAGAAATAATAGCCAGTTCGTTTCCTGAGAACTTTTCAACCTTCTAGACTGCAGGTAATTGGTATTTTCCTACCCAGTGGAATTCTCTGTAGGTAGTTGTGAGTATGAGTTAGTTATTTGATTCTTTTCTTTATGCAACCTACAAAATTAGTTATAAATTATGGTAAAGAATTTAAAAAAAATTCCCTGTTTCTATAGCAATGTAAACCCTGGAGATGTGTTTCAGCAAGTCGGTCTCCTCAATTATTCCCTGGTTGTGACTTAGCAAGCTCAAGAAGATCCATTGATTCAATTAGTTTACTAAGAAGGTGCTTAGTGCTCTGATGGAAAAGATAACTGAACCACTGTAATGCAGCATCCCCATGACTGAAATTGAACAACTCTTTATTGAGCGAAAGACGCCACACAAAACTCTTTGAGAAATGGCAGACTCAAGGGTCCTATCCTTCTCAAGGAAAAGCTGAAAGTAAACGAACGCAGGAAGGAAATGAATGTAGGAGTGAAACGGTGAGAGTAGGCAAAACTCAGGAGGAAGAAAAAGAAGAAAAGATCCGTGTATTCTGACACATAAAATCCTAAGGAATTTCCAGCAGAGGAAGAGCAGTTTACTAATTTTTTTTTTTTTAACTTTAGGATACTGAAAGTAATCTCATGTAAAAATCCCCATGCTTAAATCTCATTTAGCAGCAGCTTCAAATGCTGGCTTACGAATGAACACAGAACTCTCTAGTTTTATAAAGCTCCCCCATCGTATTCTGTTAGGTTGCCAAGTTGGGAACCACCACTGTAGCATCCGGCTAAGGGAAAAACCAGCCTAATATCAAATTCCGCACTAGCCGAAAACTCACTACCTTGCCAGGAAGCATACTCCTTCCTTGGGAAACTGTAGCATAGAGTGTTTTTTATGGTTCTGAATGAAAATTTGCCCATGAAATTCCCATTTATTCATCCTTGCTCAGTGCTTGAAGTCAGATCATGCAACCTCAGTTCTTGTTTTGTCCTGTGATGTCTCCTATCAGGTTTATAGTTTTGTGTTTTCCTTTAGGTCTATGATCCAGTTTTAGTTAATGTTTGTGACAAGGGTGAGATCCATGTATTGATGCATTTATTTTTGTACGTGGGAGCCTAGTTTATCGAATGTCATTTGTTGAAAGGATTATTTTTTTCTCCATTGTTAAAGAACAATTGACTGCATTGATGGGGGGCTATTTCTGTCCTCTCTAGTCCAACTCATTGATCTTTTCGTCTGTCGTTTTGCCAGTACAACACTGTCTTGATTACCGTAGCTTGCTACTGAATTTTGAAGTGCGGTTGTGGCAATCCTCCGACTTTGTTCTCCTTCGAGATTGTGTTGGCTCTTCTGGCCTTTCCCAATAAACTTCGGAATCGGTTTGTCAATATCCATAAAATAACCTACTGGGATTTTGAATGGAATTGCATTGAATCTACAGATCAAGTTGGAAAAACTGACAACTTGACAATATTGAGACTTCCTATCCGTGAATATCAGATATGTCTCCATTTACTTAGTTCTTCTCTGATTTCTTTCACCAGAGTTTTGTAGTTTTCCTCACATAGGGCTCGCACATATATTTTTTAGATACATACCTAACTATTTAATTTTGGGCAAGTGCTAATGTAAATGGAATAGCGATTTTAATTTCAAATACCACTTGTTTATTGCTGGCATGTGGGGTGGTAACTGATATTTGCATATTAACCTGACATCCTGCAACATGACTATAATCACTCGCTAGTTGTAAGAGTTCTTTGGTCAGTTCTTTCCGATTTTGTCCCTAGATAATCATGTCATCTGTGACCAAAACAATCTTATTTCTTCCTGCCCAGTCTGTACACCTTTAATTGGACTTTCTTGTCTTGTTGAATTAGTTAGGACCTACAGCACAATACTGCAAGGAGGGGGTGAGAGGGAACGTCTTTACCTTGTCCTTGGTGTTAGGAGGCAAGCCTCTGGTTTCTTACCATTAAGTATGTTGCTAGTTGCAGGTTTTTGTTTTGATATTCTTTATCAAGTTGAATAAATTACCTCCTATTCCTAGTGCGCTGAGAGGTTTGATCATGAATGACTGTTGGATTTTATCACATGCTTTTTCTATGTTATCAAGAGGGTCATGAGATATTCCATCTTTAGCTGGTTGATGGGCTAGATTACACTGATTCATTTTCGAATTCTGAACTAGCCTTACGTACCTGGGACAAATCTCAATTCATTGTGGTACATAATTCTTTTTTATATAGTGTTAGATTTGATTTGCTAAAATTTTCTGCAGGATTTTGCATTGATGTTCATGAGAGATATTGGCCCGCAGTTGTCATGTGGTCTTTGTCTGGTTTTGGTGTAATTGCAATGCTGGCCTTGTAGAATAAGTCAGGAAGTATTTCCTCTGCTTCTACCTTCTAGAAAAGATGGTAGAGAATTTGTATCATTTCTTCCTTAAATATTTGATAAAAATGAAGCATCTGACTCTTGATTTAGACTCAGGTCATGATCTCATGGTTCGTGAGATCAAGCCCCACATGGAGAGTCTGTCTCTCCCTCTCTCTCTGCCCCCCACCCCTACGTGTGAGTACTCTCTCTCTCTCGCTCTGAAAAAAAAAAAATATATATATATATATATATATTCTTGGTATATATATATATATATATATATATATATATATATATATATATATTTGGTAAAATTCACCACTGAATCCATCTGAGCATGGTACTTTCTGTTTGGGAAGGTTATTAGTTATTAATTTAATTTCTTTAAAAAACATAGGTCTATTCAGATTGCCATTTAGACTTAGTTTTAAATGTTTTTCTTTTATTTATGTTTATTTATTTTTGAGAGAGAGAGAGAGAGCGAGAACTCAAGCGGGGCACAGACAGGGGGACAGAGGATCCGAAGTGGGGCCTGCAATGATAGCAGAGAGACCAATGCAGAGCTCAAACTCACAAATCATGAGATCATGACCTGAGCTGAAGTTGGACCCTTAACCAACTGAGCCACCCAGGTGCCCCTAGATTTACTTTTTATTTTATTTATTTATTTATTTATTTATTTATTTATTTATTTATTTATTTATTTTTAAATATGAAATTTGTTGTCAAATTGATTTCCATACAACACCCAGTGCTCATCCCAACAGGTGCCCTCCTCAATACACCTTACCCACCCACCCCTCCCTCCTACCCCCCATCAACCCTCAGTGTGTTCTCAGTTTTTAAGAGTCTCTTATGTTTTTGGCTCCCTCCCTCTCTAACCTCTTTTTTTTTTCTTCCCCTCCCCCACGGTCTTCTGTTAAGTTTCTCAGGATCCACATAAGAGTGAAAACATATTGTATCTGTCTTTCTCTGTATGACTTATTTCACTTAGCATAACATTCTCCAGTTCCATCCACGTTGCTACAAAAGGCCATATTTCATTCTTTCTCATTGCCACATAGTACTCCGTTGTGTATATAAACCACAATTTGTTTATCCATTCATCAGTTGATGGACATTTAGGCTCTTTCCATAATTTGGCGATTATTGAAAGTGCTGCTACAAACATTGGGGTACAAGTGCCCCTCTGCATCAGCACTCCTGTATCCCTTGGGTAAATTCCTAGCAGTGCTATTGCTGGGTTATACGTTAGATCTATTTTTGATTTTTTGAGGAACTTCCACCCTGTTTTCCAGAGTGGCTGCACCAGTTTGCATTCCCACCAACACTGCAAGAGGGTTCCTGTTTCTCCTCATCCTCTCCAGCATCTATAGTCTCCTGATTTGTTCATTGTAGCCACTCTGACTGGCGTGAGGTGATATCTGAGTGTGGTTTTGGTTTGTATTTCCCTGATGAGGACTGACCTTGAGCATCTTCTCATGTGCCTGTTGGCCTCTGGATGTCTTCTTTAGAGAAGTGTCTGTTCATGTTTTCTGCCCATTTCTTCACTGGATTATTTGTTTTTCAGGTGTGGAGTTTGGTGAGTTCTTTGTAGATTTTGGATACTAGCCCTTTGCCCGATAGGTCATTTGCAAATATCTTTTCCCATTCCGTCAGTTGCCTTTTAGTTTTGTTGATTGTTTCCTTTGCAGTGCAGAAAATTTTGATCTTCATGAGGTCCCAATACTTCATTTTTGCTTTTAATTCCCTTGCCTTTGGGGATATGTCTAGTAAGAAATTGCTGCGGCTGAGCTCAGAGAGGTTTTTTCCTGCTTTCTCCTCTAGGGTTTTGATGGTTTCCTGTCTCACATTCAGGTCCTTCATCCATTTTGAGTTTCTTTTTGTGAATGGTGTAAGAAAGCGGTCTAGTTTCATCCTTCTGCATGTTGCTGTCCACTTCTCCCAGCACCATTTGTTAAAGAGACTGTCTTTCTTTCCATTGGATATTCTTTCCTGCTTTGTCACAGATGAATTGGCCATACGTTTCTGGGTCTAGTTCTGGGGTTTCTATTCTATTCCATTGGTCTATGTGTCTGTTTTTGTGCCAATACTGTGCTGTCTTGATGATTACAGCTTTGTAGTAGAGGCTAATGTCTGGGATTGTGATGCCTCCTGCTTTGGTCTTTTTCTTCAAAATTACTTTGGCTATTCAGGATCTTTTGTGGTTCCATACAAATTTTAGGATTGCTTGTTCTAGCTTTGAGAAGAATGCTGGTGCAATTTTGATTGGGGTTGCATTGAATGTGTAGATTGCTTTGGGTAGTATTGACATTTTAACAATATTTATTCTTCCAATCCATGAGCACGGAATGTTTTTCCATTTCTTAGATTTACTTTTTCAAAGCACAATCTTAATCTTGTCATTGTTGTGCCTAACATTTTCAATGACTACACATTGATCTTGGGATAAAGTCCCAGGCCCTTAAGATGGACAGTACCCTATATGATCTTGCCCCTCATTCCTCTATAGGTTCTGTTTCACATTTGCTTTCCAGATCACAGCTACGTACATCTTTTTCAGTTCCTTGAAGATGGAATCCTCAGAGGGTTTGCCCCTGGCCTTTCATCTTTCCACAGTGCCCTTCTCCCAGATTCCTTTACCTAGCTGATAAGGCATTGACTCATTCTTCAGATATTTGCTAGGCTTTCTGTGTATGTCTGCTTTGTGGTACCTATCAAAATGGAATTAACTCTTGTTATTACCTGTTTACTGCTTATCTTCCCTATTAGGCTATAAGTTCAGTTACTGTTTTGCTCACTTGGGCATTGTCCTAGACTTGGCACAAATGACCATTGTATGCCAGTCATGTAACAAATATTTACTGAAAGTATAATTCTCATGCTGTTTCTATGGAGAAGGTACTTATATTGTCTTTTTTATGTGAGTGAGGAAATTGAGGCACAGGTGAAACAGGCAAATGGTTTAGTTGCGTTACCAGTAAATGAGACAGGCTGAAAGCCAAGTCCGTGACTCTGGTCCCCATGTTATCAAAAACTATCCTGGAGAAAGGCTTCACATAGACTCAGGACATACTGTCCCTCAGGGGATCTTTAAAATCCTGAAATTTCTTTATAAATTATTTTAGATAGGTGGATCTTGAGAAAATGGAGGAGACATAAGTATTATTCATTTCTTAAGATGTTCTGGTTCACGAATAATTTCAAGAACCACTTTCATAGAGAATCATTTTAAGGTGTCATCATTTGGGGGCACCTGGGTGGCTCCGTCAGTTAAGCGTCTGAGTCATGAGTTTGGCTCAGGTCATGATCTCTTGGTTCATGAGTTTGAAGCCCTCATCAGGCTCTATGCTGACTGGAGCCTGCTTGGGATTCTGTCTCTCCCTCTTTCTCTGCCCCTCCCCTTCTCCTGCTTGCTCTCTCTCTCTCTCTCTCTCTCAAAATAAGTAAATAAACTTAAAAAAAAGCATCATCATTTGTTTTTCAACCTGCGTACATAAGGCTTGTCAGTATTGTGCTTGCAACAAAGGAAAAACAAAATTTTACTGAGAAATAACCATAATAATGGTTTTGACTTTGGGGGGAGATAGGTGCAAAACTCGTTTATCTTCTTTAAAAGAATTAATCTCAAATGCTACTTTAAGAAGGGGTGGGTTCTTCTCTGAAAATTTTCAGTAGTGTTTCAAATTAACCAAAGCTAACCAGCTATTGAAATCACATAAAGAGCTTCAAGAGGAAAATTGTTGAGGGTTTTTAAAAAATCTGTTTTTCACCATTTCGTCAACAAGTGAGGCTTGGTATTTGTTAGAAAAAACTGACATTTTATATAGAAAGAGGTCAGAGAGAGCCATATCTCCTCAGCAGTTAAAAGCATAAACATTTTAAGCAGTAATTATGAGCAATTAAGTAATTGCCTTAGAATGTTTGGACCCTGGCCTTTTTGTATAAGCTCCAGCAAAAGCCTAGCTAAAGGGGAAATGGTTTGGCGATAAGTCTTTATTTATTTATTTTAAATATATTTTTTTTAACGTTTATTTATTTTTGGGACAGAGAGAGACAGAGCATGAACGGGGGAGGGGCAGAGAGAGAGGGAGACACAGAACCGGAAGCAGGCTCCAGGCTCTGAGCCATCAGCCCGGAGCCCCACGCGGGGCTCGACGCGGGGCTCGACGTGGGGCTCGAACTCACGGACCGTGAGATCGTGACCTGAGCTGAAATCGGACGCTTAACCGACTGAGCCACCCAGGCGCCCCTGGCAATAAGTCTTTAAACCAAATTTAGGATCAAATCCCCTCAAGAATCTGGGAATGCACTGCGGCAAAATGGATTTCTGGGTCTCTGGAAACAAGCCAGAGGCACTGAGATCGGATTCTGATTTTTCCTTCCAGATGAGGACGTGACTTTGCTAATGGTTGAATTGCACCAAGAAAACATTAGTGTCTTACATACATAAACATTGCCCTGAAAGGAAACACATATATCGGGAGCGTTTGGCCTTTCAGGATGGAAATAGAAATCCCAGGCATAAAACTTCTGTTGTATAACAAGAACCGTGATTTCTTCACTTCCGGCAGATCCTTACCTAGACTGAGAATGTTCCCTGAAATTTGTCTAATTCGGGCGAAGCCATACGGAGACATGTTGCGTTAGCTCCTGCACTATGAGGCCTCCTCTTTTTCAAGTTTTGGAAACTTGACTAAATAAACTGGGCAGTTTATAGGGAGATATGCGTGTTATCTCTTTCTGCTGTATGTAATCCCCCTGAAACCCTGCGGAAGCCAAAGTTCAAAAGGAGATCCCCTGTGTCTCTCTTCTGCCTGTTGCTCAGCAAGCACATTCATAACCAGAGAAAGAATTCAGAGTTGTATCTGCAACATTCCTAAGCTGGTTACAGTACCACATCTGTTCCCTGGGATCTCCAGGGATTGTTACAGTGGGGGACAAAATGATTTGGAGAGATAGTATCTTTTTCCAGGTTCCATCTGGGGACTCTGTGTTTTCCTTCAACCCACAGACCTTGGCTACGGTGAACCTCAAATGCAGGAGGGAGAAAGCTATTTTGCAACGTAAGTTACAGTTAACGTTATCTGTGCTTTCTAGGGGTGGAAGCTTTGAAACTGAAATTCTCAATTGCCAATGTGTATAATAGTTTACAACTATGGGTACCATAATTTACACTTCAGAATAGTTAATGAATGAAGAATGATATTAGAGAGGCTGCAGGATGGGGCTTTGATGGTTTCACAACTCCTAGCACCTCAGAGATGAACTAGGAGAATCAAATGGAGGATGGAAAGTGCCAGTGTGGGCAGGCAGCAAAATGCTGCTAAGAGACAAAAACGAGATAAAATAGACATCTGAAAATAGTAGAAAAATCGATTGCATGCACGACTGGTGAGACAAAGATCTTCCCAAAATGGATTCCTCCCATAACACTACAAATAAAAGTCATTAACTATTTCATGTGTATAACATTAGTGGAAGTGTCCAGCTGAAAGCAGTAAGAGGATTTTTTTGGGGAAAAGCCAGTTATCTCAACAGTTTGTAAATAGTCCCTAAAAGAACACCATAAATCATCCATTTTTTATTTTATTTTATTTTATTTTATTTTATTTTATTTTATTTTTTTTTTTTTAATTTTTTTTTAAAGTTTATTTATTTTTGGGACAGAGAGAGACAGAGCATGAATGGGGGAGGGGCAGAGAGAGAAGGAGACACAGAATCTGAAACAGGCTCCAGGCTCTGAGCTGTCAGCACAGAGCCCGACGCGGGGCTCGAACTCACAGACCGCGAGATCATGACCTGAGCTGAAGTCGGCCGCTCAACCGACTGAGCCACCCAGGCGCCCCTAAATCATCCATTTTTTAATCCATCTTTTTGAGGGAGGGTAATTAATTTAAAAAAAGTTATTATTGTTGGGTCTCCAGAGTGACTTGTGGACTAACAGATCAGTCTCCTCACTGGGCTTTTCCTCTTATATCGGGTTGTAAAACGGGCATTTTTGCTAAACACAAGAAAACAAGACCTTGTTAAAAAATGTGTGTTTATAGTAGATTTAAAACGTGGCAGGAGCATGTTGAAAAACATCCTGGAGTTATCCAGAGGTATGTATTTTGTTTTGACATGCTTAGCTTGCGTTTTGGATGTTTCCCCTGTGTTTAATAGAATAAACGGAGGAAAATCCTCTAAAACTAAGGTGAACTGAGGTAGGCGTGCATTCGTGTGGCTATGTGGTGAATGAAACTTACCTGAATTGTTTTTTAAAAAGGGGTTAGGTGTCAGGGCCTGAAAAAGAATTCAACACATTTCACATCACTTGCGGTATATTGTAGAGGCATTCATCAGATGGGAATTTTTCTCTTCTCATACACATCGTAACGTTGCTTTTATCTCTCATGTTCAGCAAGGTATAACAACAAAGCCTCCAAAGATATAGAAAAGAAGCCACGTCGTTAATTTTGTTAATGAAGGAGTATCATCAGTGTGGAGGCTTCTTACTTTCACGTTACACCTTTGCTTAAACTTGCTTTCCCAGCAGCCTTTTTGGGGTATTCCTGTGACATTAAGGGAACCGCGTGACGGAAGAGTTTAGGGGACGGGGAATCCCCTGGTCTGTCTCAAGTACATTAAACAGCACAGGCTATTTTCACAGTTTGTCAGGCTTTTTCTGCTTTGTCTCCTTGGCGACTCAGCTCAAGCCTTACCACGTCTGGACACTAGTGGAGACTATAAATCTGCCCCTATTGTTACTGCGGTTACCCTCACATTTTTAAATTACAAGTTAGAGGGTGGGGGCGCCCGGGTGGCTCAGTCAGTTAAGACTCTGACTTCGGCTCAGGTCATGATCTCACAGGTTGTGAGTTCGAGCCCCACGTCAGGCTCTGTGCTGACAGCTGAGCCTGCAGCCTGCTTCAGGTTCTGTGTCTCCCTCTCTCTCTGCCCTTCTCCCAATTCACACTCTGTCTCTCTGTGTCTCTCAAAAATGAATAAATGTTAAAAAAAGTTTTTTTTAAAGTTAGGTGATAGGAATAATTCCAAACTTGAAAAGATTGCAAAAATAAAAATAAACAAAGAGCATCCCTATACCCTTTACCCAGGGTCACCTATTATTTTTTAACCCATTTGATTTATCATTTCTCATTTGTTCTTCTCTCTTTTCCTATCTATCTATCTCTCTATCTCTCTATCTCTCTATCTCATATACACATGCATAATCAGTTTACTGAACATTTTGAAAGTAAATTACCTATATTAGAAGCTTTTGTTCCTCAATACTTGAGTTGTTAGAGATAATTCCCTTACATAATCTCACTACAATTGTCAACTTCATGAACTTACACTGATGTGATATTTTGATCTACTCTATCCAGATTCCAATTTTGCCAGTTTCACCTAATAAAGTCTGTTACAGCATAATTGTCTGCCTCCCTCTCCCCGCCAAAAGAGGATCCAGTCTGGAGTCAGGTAGCTGTCCTGATTCCTTAGTCTCCTATAATCAGAAACATTTCCACAGCCTTTCTTTCCTTTGGTAACAATGACATTTTTGAAGAGTATACTTCCAACCCCATCTTTGTATTAATAGAACATTCAGCAATTCATTTTTATGGTATTTCCTTCTAACTGCATTAACATTTTACATTCATGGCCAGAGTCCGGCATGGATGACGTTGTATCCTTCTCAGGATATCACCTTGGCAGGTGCATGGTTTTTATCTATCCCTTATTGGTGCCCTTAATTGGTCAAGACGTGGCCTGATTTCTCCACTGTAGAGTCACAGTTGGTTTTTGTCCCTTGCAAGTAATAAGTGGTCTGTGGGGAGACCTGCTGATCATGCAGATAGGCTGCTCTACATGACAACTTCTTCCTAGACTGTACTTCCATCGACGGTCCTGATCTAATCTAATCCTCACCACGATAGTTGCAAAGTGATGTTTTTCCTACTCTAGGACTCCCTCTTCAATTACCCATCAGCTCTTAGCACTCTACCGCAAGCAAGAGCCCTTCCCTATCTGCTTATTGTCGACACGGGCTCAAATTTTATAACTCCTTACTGTATATACTGTCAAAGAGAAGGAATTTGAAAATACAACTCCTCTTACTTCTGGTTTTTCTCTCACCAACTGTTCCAAATCTTCAGCCTCCATTTCAACCAGCCATCGCTCTCATCCGATATTACCTCGCTTCCCGCGTAATCGAGGAAATTGGGAACATCAGCTGTAAATGACTCAACCTCCCTTCTCTCACCTTGCATATAAAAACGTGTTTACATCTACACCTATTCGTGTCTCCTTTTGTCAAGTCACAGAAGATAAAGCAGTCTTCTTCATGATTAAGGTCAAATGCTTTATCTATGGTTATTTTTTTTTCCTCCTCTGTTCTCTCTCTTGTTGGAACTCTGAAGTACAGAATTTGATTAATTATATCTTTGTTCCATGAAACATTCTTTGCATTGGTGTATATCCCTCTAGGTATATACCTCTATTTCTATCATCTCTCTAGCTAAACTATCCTTTATCTCTTTGAACTAATGTTATGAGTTCCTGTCAACAGACCAGCTTTTTTTTTCAACTTTTTTTTAATTTTTTTTATTTTTGGGACAGAGAGAGACAGAGCATGAACGGAGGAGGGGCAGAGAGAGAGGGAGACACAGAATCGGAAACAGGCTCCAGGCTCTGAGCCATCAGCCCAGAGCCTGAAGCGGGGCTCGAACTCACGGACCACGAGATCGTGACCTGGCTGAAGTCGGACGCTTAACCGACTGCGCCACCCAGGCGCCCCCAGACCAGCTTTTTTAATTCAGCCATACTGAATTAGGATTCCCTTGTCCAGTGACCTCATATAACCTCACCTCTTTAAAATACCTCTCTCCAAATACTGTCGTATTTGGAGATACTAGGGTTTAGGATTTTGACATGAGTTTTGGGGGGTACACAATTCTCATTTCACTTAGCATCTCACAGGAGGCTTTTAACTGTCCTCACTGCTGGCAGTCCCAGCCACCTGAAATGCACCAGTGTCCCTAATGTTATCTAACTAAACTACAGAGCAGACATGAAACAATTTGTATATTCTAAATACCACTTCCTTCTATTGCCATCTGAGTTTTTAAAATGTTTATTTATTTGTGTGTGTGTGTGTGTGTGTGTGTGTAAGAGAGAGAGAGAGAGAGAGCAAGCATAAGCAGGGGAGGGGCAGAGAGAGAGGGAGACACAGAATCTGAAGCAGGCTCTGGGCTCTGAGCTGTCAGCACAGAGCCTGACACGGGCCTTGAACCCACAAACTGTGAAATCATGACCTGAGATGGTCAGATGCTTAACCAATGGAGCCACCCAGGTGCCCCAACCATCTGATTTTTAATAGCATCACTGGCGTAGGAGTTGTGGTCTTGATGGATCAAAGAGGTGCTCTCAAAAGTGATGTCATCTGCATACCCTTTGACTACCGCGCACCAATCCTTTTTCAACTTTGTACTTTACTACTTTCAAATTTGATACGTATTTTCTTTTGAGTTTTTTTCTATTGATCACACGTACAGAAATAACCTCAGCTTAGTCCATAGATTATTCTGAATTTCTCTTCTCATTCATGAACTAGCACAAAGATGCTAATTGTACCAATGTATGGTAACTTCACATATCCATTCAGTGCAGTGAATATCTGTAAAGAGCTTGCTATGTTCTTAGCACTCAGCATCCAACGATGAATAAGACATGATTACTGTCCTCTAGGAGCCGAAGCCTATATGTGGATACATACATGTGAGAAATAAATGGCAGTTTGGTATGACGAATGAATAATGGATGTTTCAGCAACTTTTCCGGTAAATCAGGAAAACTGCCGTGTCCAATCATAAGCCTTTTTACCTCTCTTTCTTCTTTTAAACTGTCTTTACTTAAAACCTCTTCCCATGTTAATAGTCATTTACTTATTCTTGCATAAACAGCCTGTATTGACGCTTACATGTCAATACTGATGCTTTCTGTTAAGCTCTGTGTTTGTTGTTGTTGTAGTTTGTTTTGTTTTTTGTTTGTGTGTTTCTTTTGTTGATATTTCACCTTTGACCTATACTATTTCCTCTTTATTTTTCCTTCTCGGTAGTTGCATAAACACTTTTTTATTAAGCGTACTTTCTCTTTTGGTAACATCTCCTTTTTTAAATTTATTGGAAGTACCACCAACCATCCTTCTCTCGTTCTTGTTCTTTGTGTCTTTTCTTTTATCATGTGTCCGTGTTCTGGTCCAAAGGCACACCCTCGCTCATTGATTTGCATCCAACTCCAAATGCAGCTGAAAACCCTTTTCCCTTTTGCCATAAGTTCTCTACATTAATGACCATTTGATACTCAAAATAGCCATTTTATTTTCCGTTGTCATTGGCACTCCTTTCTCTCAGATATAATTATCTTAACACATTGCGACATCTTGAAAGGAGGCAAAGCTTTCATAATTTCTCATGCAATTGTTTATCTTCTAGGAATTTCCTCATCCTGGCTATGTCAATGCCATATTTTCTTCTGAGAAACCTATCCTACTTTTAAACAGTTTGATGCATTTTATTCACAACGTTTATTAGTTTCTGTAAATAAGTCTCATTTGCTAGCTTTTTTCCTTTTTCTTTCTTCTTTCTTTCTTTCTTTCTTTCTTTCTTTCTTTCTTTCTTTCTTTCTTTCTTTCTTTCTTTCTTTCGTCTTTCAGGAGTTTTAGGCAGTAGTTTAAGAATATTTGGAGCCTCGATTTAGGTGTCTAGGTTCTTAAAAACAAGATCACTAAGGTTTATTCTCTCCAACTCAGAATACATTGCCATTCATTCTGAGAATTTTTATCTTTCAAATGCCCGATATTTAGTGTGGTGAACGGGAAAATACGCCCTTATGTAGGGAGCCTTTCCTCAGTTGACTGATGTGAAAGTTCAAACGAATGCAATATGGTTTTATTATATTGTTTGCAAATAAATTCAGTCTGCTTATCTTCACTCAAAGATAACTGTTTACAACACAGATTCTTATTCCTGTTATGTCTTTCACAACATATTTATGCATTTTCACAGCATACTCCCATTTTCTTTCCTCTGGTAGCTTCTCTCATTCAGATTCCCTCTGTCCGGTCCCTATGGTAGTAGGGTACAGTTTCCTCTCTTGTAAATTCCCTGAGCTCTTTCTCCACTAGATTTGTTTTCTTTTCCTCTATGAGCTTCAGGCAAAACTGAGTCTCCTAAGGTTATTTCTTTTCTATATGCTCCTCTAGTGTAAGAACAGTTTTCTCCCTGATGAATTCTGGTGGGATTGAATTTCGCCTTAGGTGCCTTATTTTGTTCCTTTCCTTCCTTCCTCCCATCTCTTCAACTGTTGAATAAGAAACATCTTATTTCTCTTTCCTGAGGAGTTTGGAACTCTGATAGATTTACCTCCATCTATGTATCACAGGCACTGTCACGGTAGAAGCAAAAACCTATAATTTGGCAAGAGGCAGCACTAGACTTGAGACCTACACCCACAGCTGCATTGAGTAGCTGCATGATCTTGGGAAAGTCACACAGACCTCTCTAAGCCTCAGTTTCCCCATCTGGATAACGAGTATATGATAATAGCACCAACTTCCAAGAGTCTAAGAGGTTTTTAAAATTTCTTTTTAATGTTTAGTTATTTTTTTTGAGAGAGACAGATAAGCGCGAGCAGGGGGGCAGAGAGACAGGGCGACACAGAACAGGAAGCAGGCTCCAGGCTCCGAGCTGTCAGCGCAGAGCCCGACAGAGGGCTCCTACTCACCTACTGTCAGATCATGACCTGAGCTGAAGTCAGACGCTTAACCGACTGACCCACCCAGGGGCCCCTAGTCTAAGAATTTTTGATGTGATATATGGTAACATACTCAGTATAATTCTTTACAGATAAAAACACTAAATAAATAACAATAGCTTAATTTCCTCCACGTTACCTTCTTCCCTTTTATTCGTGAACTTCCGAGCTGTTTCTATGGTACCTTGCAACAATGCCATTTGTACTATTATACATTTGTGATCTAAAAAATGTGTTTCCTTTTTTTTGTCTTTTGAAGGCAATATAGTATCCCTTTTCTCCACACTAGAATGCTTTTCATGACTAGATTTTTTAAAAAAATATTTATTTATTTTTGAGAGAGAGCACACGTGCGTGTTTGCATGAGACGGGGGAGAGGAAAAGAAAGAGGGACAAAGGATCCGAAGCAGGCTCTGGTGACAGTAGAAAGCCCAACGTGGGGCTTGGATTTGCAAACCGTGAGATCATGACCTGAGCCGGGGTTGGATGCTTAACTGACTGAGCCACCCGGGGGGCCCCTTTCATGACTAGATATTACCCAGAAAATATCGACTTAGTCATGTCTGGCGTAGATTTGATACTGATTGTGAACCCCAAGTTTTCTTTCATCCCGATTGAAGGTGATCTATTATGCGGCTAAAGCCAATGCTTCAAGTTCTCTAGTTTTATTTTAAACTTTCAGTGGACCTGTTCAAAACCTAACTGGAACTGATCATTTATCACGATGGAGTTGAGGGCACAGTATTCCCTACAGTCACCACCTCAATTCTGAAGCTATGGAGCAGAGTCCTTAACACTGTCCCGTCCTTGAAATCAACACTAGTAACTTCTTGCGGTTCAGTGCATGAATATTTTAGGGATCAGCAGAAAACCAAACAAAACCCCTGCTTCCATAGGTCTTATATTCAAGTGGAAGAGGAGGGAAGGAATAAGCAGCAAATGTGCTAAATTATGCCGTATATGCACACAAATATGCACGTTACTATCGTGAAAACAAGTGAGCAAGATAAGAGTTATGGGGGGTTATGGGGCTAGAATGTTGAATAAGACTGTCACAAAGTGACATCTGACCAAGATTTGAAGGGGTTGAGGGAGATATATATGGACGTATCTGGTGGAGGGATGGCTCATGTGGAGGAACTAGTTAATGGAAAAGTCCAAAGGTGAAGGTATGGTTAATGTGTTGAAGGACAAGGAAGGAGGCCAGCGCAGCCAGAATGGATTGAGTGATGGGGACGGTTAACAGAGGAGATCAGATAGGTGATGTGAAATTGACGGTGTGGTGTTTTGTGGCCCGGTGAGGACTTGGGGCTTTACTCAGAGTGAACGATGGCTGCTGTAGGGTGCTGAGGAAACACAACGACATGTTCTGACATAGGTTTGAAAAGATTACTCTGGCTGTTGTATTAAGAATAGAAAATCCAGGGGCTCCAGGGCGGCTTAATTGGTTAAGCATATGACTCTTGATTTCAGCTCAGGTCATGATCTCACAGTTTCTAATATCAAGCCCTGCGTCAGGCTCCACGCTGACAGCACGGAGCCTGCTTGGAATTCTCTCTCTCTCTCTCTCTCTCTCTCTCTCTCTCTCTTTCTCAGAACAAATAAACTTAAAAATAAAAGAATAGAAAATCCAATTTTACTCTTCCTACAACCTATGTTTGTGTGTGTGTGTATGCATATTTTTAACCACAAGTGTGATCTTTATATCTAGATTAATTTTAGTAATCAAGTTCTCTACAATATTTAAAAAGTTTTTAAAAAATGTTTATTTTTGAGAGAGAGAGATCTCTCTCTCAAAATACTTATTGAGATATTTATTTTTATCTCAAAAATAAAGAGAGAGAGAGAGAGAGAGAGCAAGCATGAGCAGGGGAGGGGCAGAGAGAGAGGGAGACACAGAATCTGAAACAGTTCCAGGCTCTGAGCAGTCAGCACAGAGCCTGATATGAGACTTGAACCCATGAACTGTAAGATCATGCCCTGAGCCCAAGTCAGAGGCTTAACCAACTGAGCCACCCAGGCACCCTAAGTTCTCTACAATTTTACGTCCTGGTAGAAAGTCTAAACAGAAGTCGTAAAAAGGGGGTGGTGGGAAACAGTGTAGTGAAAGCTTTCTCAGTTCTTATTCTTTTTTTTTTTTTAATTTTTTTAATGTTTATTGATCTTTGAAAGACAGAGAGAGACAGAGCATGAGCAGGAAAGGGGTAGAGAGAGGGAGACACAGAATCCAAAGCAGGCTCCAGGCTCCGAGCTGTCAGCACAGAGCCCGATGCGGGGCTCGAACTCACGAACCGTTAGATCATGACCTGAGCCGAAGCCGGACGCTCAACCGACTGAGCCACCCAGGCGCCCCACTCAGTTCTTATTCTTAATAATTAAAGAATATAATTCTGAGAGTGTTTTTGAAAAACAAAGTAATTTAGTAAATAATATTTAAAGGATGTATGCTTTTTTAAATCAAGAGAAGACTGAAGCAGTCAAACCAATATAGAACAAATTGTAGGAAAAAAGGAAATTACCAATAAGCATAAAAACAAAAAGCAACAAAATGATAAAATCGAAATAGGCAAATTATAAGTTACTACAATTGCTCACTATGAGCAAATGAAATCATGTTCAAAGTATCCAATTGTCACATTTAAAAGGATATAGATGCAGTTAAAAAAAGACAAATATTACACAGTGGAAAAATTATCAGGCAAGGCAAGAAATAAGGGAAGGAGGGAAGAGAGAGGAAGGAAGGAGGAAAAGAGAGAGACACGGAGGAAAAAGGGAAAGAGCAGTCAGAATCGACCAGTCAATAAGTATTTATTGAGTATGTAAGTGTTGGCAGTTGATATACAGTATTCAAGACAACTTTTCTCTACTTTCATTGATATTTTCATGAGAGCTGGAGGTTGGGTATTTGTGGGACTGATAGCTAAATACTGTTTAATTTTCATGTTGCTCTGAAATATGATAAGCAACATGATATGGTAAAAATCATGAGCCAAAGAGTATGGTTGACAGGGCTTTCAATCCAGACTTCAGTCCTTGCTGGCTTTGTGACCTTGGACAAATTTCCAGAACTTTCTAAGTCGTAGAGTTCTCTTCTGTCAATTAGTGATACGTAGAGCAGCTTTGCAAAATTTGGTGGTGGTGGCGGGGGAGGGGCCGGAGTTAAGCAAATAATGAGTACCATGCCTGACACATAGCAGATACTCCATATTTATCTGGTGAAAGCAAAAGTAATTTACCAACAGAGAAAATGGTGCTGCTTAATAATGGTGTTAAGTTCCTCAAGTGACATCTTGTATTTGGTGGAGCTCCATTTTTAAGTCTTTTTTTTCTGCTATACTACACAAATATCTGTTAGATAACAGAAGAGACAAACCAGCACATGGCATCTAATTTTTGTTTTTTCCCACTTCCTTCTTTCATTTCTTTTCATTTTTCTTTTCTTTTCTTTTCTTTTCTTTTCTTTTCTTTTCTTTTCTTTTCTTTTCTTTTCTTTCTTTTCATTTTTCTTTTCTTTTCTTTCTTTTCATTTTTCTTTTCTTTTCTTTTCTTTCTTTTCATTTTTCTTTTCTTTTTTCTTTTCTTTTCTTCTCTTCTTTTCTTTTCTTTTCTTTTCTTTTCTTTTCTTTTCTTTTCTTTTCTTTTCTTTTCTTCTTTTCTTTTACTTTTTTTTAACTTCCAACCTTCTTTCTGTCCCTAATCATCAGAGTTTTTGTTTGTTTGTTTCTCTCCAGACTCCCTGTTACCATTGGCTGTCGGGCACATACTACCTCGTGGGTTCAAGAGGAGCAAAGTCAAGGGCTCACTCGTTTGAACCTACAGGCTGTGTTCCCTTCCTTTTTGCTCACACAAGTTCCTTTTCTAATTTTATTCTCCGTGTTCTATACTCTTAATAGTATGGCATAGTGAAAGCAGTATGAATCAGGAGGTTGTACTATTGCAAGCATTTGACTAAATAACTTTATCTTTTAGACCTCAGATTGCTCATCTCTCAACTGAAGAAATTTGAGAAATGCTAAAATTATCACTAGGTGTTTTCAGCTTTCTCATAAAGAATATAAGGTCACATATCGATGGTGCTTTATTATAGCATCTTATTTAATTTTTATAACAATCCCATAAGGGTTGACCCTTCTCTTATATTTTTACATAAAATGAGGTTTTTTTGCCTCATTGTAAAATCAAATTCTGCCCATTGCAAAATGTTTAGAAAAAATACATTAAAAACACATATAGCAGAAGTTGCCCACATTTTCATTATGAAGAGAGGAAAGCCCAAGATTTTAACTCATCCATGGTCCACATTTACCTACATGATACAGCTGAATCTCTATCCTAGGTCTCTTTACATTCTCTACTTCTTTCTGTCCATCTTCAGTCTGCCCATCTGAGATTAGAGCTAAAAGTCTCTGCCTTTGGGGGAACTTCTCTTAAGCTGCTGGCTTGAACTACATACTATTATACTCGGGTTCACTCCTTCCCCCCACCTTCACTTCCAATGACGCTGACATCCTCCAATGCACATCATGTACAGTGTAACTCATCTAACTTTTTTAATGACTCTGAGAAACAAGGTAGGGATAGTATATGCCCCCGTTTATTGATGAATTGGCTGAGGTTCAGAGAGATTAACACTATTCCTGGAGTCATTTAAAGACATTTATCCAAGACTAGATCCCAACCTTCTTAAGTTACAATTATCCTACTTTTAAAAGGCATAAAGTAATTTCTTATAGAACAATATACATAAGATAATAGACTAGAAGACAGATGTTTTAGATACTATTAGTTTTCCATCTGACAAAGGAACAACTAGTAGGCTTCTGGCAAACATACCCCCCCTTTTTTTTAGTGTTTATTTTTGAGACAGAGAGAGAGCATGAACGGGGGAGGGTCAGAGAGAGGGAGACACAGAATCTGAAGCAAGCTCCAGGCTCTGAGCTGTCAGCACAGAGCCCGACGCGGGGCTCGAACTCACGGACTGTGAGATCATGACCTGAGCCAAAGTCGGATGCTCAACCGACTGAGCCACCCAAGCGCCCCTAAACATACCCCTTTCGTTTTTACTATCTCAATTTAAATTTTAAAGTATCAAAAGTCCTTGGTTAGGAATATATTCTAAAATGTTGCTTCAAGAAATTACAGAATTTCACAGAAGAAATACAATGGAACCTCTCAAAAACTAGGCAAGCCTAGAGTAAAAATATTGAATTATAGTGTCCCTCTTCCTTCAGCCTATTTTTCAAGCTACTTACATCGCATCTGGAGTATGAAACAGTTCAGAATGCCCCCAAACACACACCATTTCCTGAAATCGACTGTGGACTTTGAATGCATCGTGTCCATAAAGCAGGGGAAGTCCAATAACCATCCTCAGACCTGAATAGACCTTGCAAACTGTCGATTATAGTTCAGTTTTGAAGACCCTAGTCAAAAGCAACAATGTGCTGCTTTCCTGTTGTGACTTAAAGCTTTGTGTTAAGAAATTCAGTCTCCAAAATGTATCCAGTATCTAATCTATATCCAATAAATGGTTGAAAATCTTAAACATCTGTTTTCAACTTTCGTTTTTGTGAGTTAATATGTATTCTTTTCATTGAAAAATTTATCAGGATATTATCGACATAACCACAGTATACAATACAAGCAACCAATATTCTAGAAAGATTTTTTTTTTAGAAACACTTTTTCTCCATTTGATAAATGGAGAAAAACTAATGGGTTTGAAAATTCATTCTTATTGGAAATGATTAAAGGTTACTAGCTTTCATTGAAAAGGATCCCTAGGGGTACCTGACTCAGTCAGTAGAACATGCAACTCTTGATCTCAGGGTTGTGAGTTCCAGGCCCACGTTGGGTATAGAGATCACTCAAAAATAAAATCTTGGGGCCCCTGGGTGGCTCAGTCGTTAAGTGTCCAAGTCTTGATTTTTAGCTCAGGTCATGATATCACAGTTCGTGGGATCAAGCCTCATGTCAGGCTCTGCGTTGATAGCGTGGAGCCTGCTTGGGATTCTCTCTCCCTCCCTCTCTCGCCCTCTCTGCTCACGTGCACATTCCCTAAATAAATAAATAAACATTAAAAAATAAATAACATTTTTTAACAAAGAAAAGATTCTGAGATATTACATAAATATTTTTAGTAGAAACTTTTGATAGTTTGGTACCGATATTTCAATGTTACCTGAAACAAAATATTCTCAAATACAAATAAAAAACTGAGGGTTGCTGGAGGGATTTTGGGTTGGGGGGGGATGGACTAAATGGGTGATGGGCATTAAGGAGGGAACTTGTTGGGGCGCCTGGGTGGCTCAGTCGGTTGAGCGTCTGACTTCAGCTCAGGTCATGATCTCTCAGTTGATGAGTTCAAGCCCCGTGTCGGGCTCTGTGCTGACAGCTCAGAGCCTGGAGCCTTCTTCAGATTCTGAGTCTCCCTCTCTCTCTGCCCCTTCCCTGCTCATGCTCTGTCTCTCTCTGTCTCAAAAATAAATAAACATTAAAAAAATAAAAAAAAAAAGGAGGGGACTTGTTGAGATGAGCACTAGGTATTGTATGTAAGTAATGAATCACTAATCTACTCCTGAAATCATTATTACGCTATATGGCAACTAACTTGGATTTAAATAATAAAAAAGTACTTCTGTTACACTAACCTTTTTTTTGGGGGGGGGTGTTTAATTTGAAGAAGTCTTTTTTAGGAGATTGAGAAGAAATAGATAAACCCTTTGAGAACAGGCCCTAGGTTATCTTCACCCTTAAGATTTTTTTCAGTGAAGGTAAGTGGATATTGACATATCAAAAAGGAATAAATAAATCAGAAATGCACATTTGGCAAAATCAACTTACAAAAACAGTTAAGTTACATTATAGTGGATATGACCAAAATATTATAGTTATTACAAAGACTAATTTTCATATGAAGCCATTTTATAGATTCTAAGTTTATACTGTTTTCATTACTTTATGCAAGAATTTCCTGGAGAGTCTCTTTATCTAGCAAGGAAGTATAGTAATTTTATATTGTGATTGGTTTTCAAAATTTAAATTTTAGGACTCTGTTTCAAAGAAAATAAAGTACCCAAGATCCAGCACAATTTTCACTTAAGAAATGAGAGAAAAATTGTTTACTTTAAAGTACTCTGGCCCGGGGCGCCTGGGTGGCACAGTCGGTTTAAGCGTCCGACTTCAGCCAGGTCACGATCTCGCGGTCCGTGAGTTCGAGCCCCGCGTCCGGCTGTGGGCTGATGGCTCAGAGCCTGGAGCCTGTTTCTGATTCTGTGTCTCCCTCTCTCTCTGTCCCTCCCCCGTTCATGCTCTGTCTCTCTCTGTCCCAAAAATAAATAAATGTTGAAAAAAAAATTTTTTAAAAATTAAAAAAAAAAAAATAAAGTACTCTGGCCCAACTCTGCAGGCATATCCACAGGAAAAAGGTGCAAAAGATGAGAAAGTATATGATAAAGATACAAATTAAAATATAACACCTATGGGCTCAAACAAACAGAATGTTCATATACTTTTAAGCAAAAAGAAAAATGGACTTTAAAACATTTTAAATTACTGTCATCGGAGGAAGGAAGCCTTTTTAAATGGCTCTGTGCATTTTACCAGTATTCCCGTTTAGACACAATCAAAAGTTATGTGAAGACACTAATATAACAAATCAGGGCAAAGGCTGGTGGAGGCCAAAAGATTCACATATTCTGAGCAGTAGAATAATTTTACCTCTTAGGACAATGGAGGTAAAAATAGATGACCTCGGCATCCTGAGAATTAATTGAATCAAACCAATCTGTTCCTACTTTCCCCCTTTCTCCTCTAAGAGACATTCTAATTGTGTCTGAAAATAGTTTCTCTGTAGTCATCTCTCTGCCCTCTTAATGCTACTTCTTTCACAAATCCATGCTAGCCCTTCCTCTTATACATGCTAACTAGACAATTTCCAGTCCACATGTTTGTAATTGATGGCAGAAAAGCTTTTCACAAATGGAGTTTATATGATTCATTCATTCATTCATTCATTCCTTCATTCATTCATTCAGCTAGTATTTCCTGAATGTTTGCTATGTGCCAGGGACTATTCAGCAGATACACAGCTGAAGATGACAGTTTCTGAATTCATGAATAAGTAAGTTGCCATATAAGTAGGTGCAGAGACATACAGGAGGAAGGAAAGATTGGAAGAACAGAGGGGACTCACACACAACCCACTACATTGGCGCAGAAATGTCCACATGAAGATGTTCTGAGGGTCTAAGAATACAGTATATAACTGTATATAGTCATACTGGGGGAAGTTTTTTGAGTTAAGAGCTATTCAAAATGTCTTTGGGTCGAGCTGTGTATCCCTTAGCCCAGAATGGTGGCCGATCCTACAACTGGCATAAGGAAGGCCCAGGCCGGGGTGCCTGGGTGGCTCAGTCCGTTGAGCGCCCGACTTGCACTCAGGTCATGATCTCGCCGCGGTCTGTGAGTTCAAGCCCCGCGTGGGGGCTCTGTGCTGACAGTTCAGAGCCTGGAGCCTGCTTCGGACTCTGTGTCTCCCTCTCTCTCTGCCCCTCCCCCACTCATGCTCTGTCTCTCTCTCTCTCTCTCTCTCTCTCTCTCGCTCTCTCTCTGTCAAAAATAAATAAACATTAAAAAAAAAAAAGAAAAAGAAAGGCCCAGGCCTCCTGCCACAGGTACCAAAGTAACATCATGGTGTGTGGCAAAGACAGCAAGGGATTGATTCAGGATGTTAAAGTGGATAGAGGAAAAGAGATATTGATACCCTCCCCCTGCTCCAGAAAAGAGCCATAGGTCTACCTTGTGGGTGAAAGATCATGAGCTAATTCCCTAGTTTCGATTTGTAGAAATGCCTTTTGTGTTTAGACCTTAGGTGCAGAAATTAATAGCACGTGGATTGAATTGTCAACAAGTGGAGAACCTTCTCTCACTTCACATTCCCCTCGCCCCCCAGCTGTAGCTAAACTTCCAGGAGTTTAAGCTGCCAATGAGAGACAGGTGATTAGGTAGTCATGTGAACTGCAGATGGAGAAGGTTGAATGGATTATCCTGTCTCAGTAGGAGAGAGAAGGATGTAGAGCGTGCTTTGATTAGGCCCCTCAATTGCTGCAGGAGTGGCCTGCTTCGCAGAAGAGCTGGTGGTGGCCGGGAGTTAAGGGATGTCAAGGCTGTTGGAAGTGTCCGGAAGGAACATAAGACAGTGTTTAATGCTGGGGGATTCAAATTCCAGTTCAAAACCAAATGTCAAGAGAAGAAAGGGAACCGTTCCACTCACAGTTGCCTCGGGATTGTTGAAGCACATCATCCAGCAAGATGCAGCACACTCTTTCTTGACAAATCAGTAAAGCCTGAATCCAGTTAGTGTCAAAATAATTGGTGGCCCAGCATTAGGGGGCGAACCGGGACTCTACCGCTAACTTGAGGGCCCTTCTGGGTTCTTGCCTTTGTGACAGTAACTACAGAAGTGAAGGAGACAGACACAGCACTGGGACCCACGGAAGCTCAGCAAACATGGCCGACACACAGACCTGGGAGTCAAAATGTCAGAAGGATCATGAAGCGCTGGAGATGAGGGATGTCAGACACAGAAGAGCCTCAGTGAGACGACTAGGGAGACTTGTGGGAAGAGAGCCTTTAATTTGCAAGGTACCCTTTACATTTTTACCTCGATGAATTTATTATTCTTTGTTTTCGTTCATTTCCTATATGCATAGGGACTCTTTGCCTATGCCAAGATCTGTTAAATACACAATTTTTCTCACTTGTTGTGTTTTTCATTTAATCCTTTATGTTAGAGTATAAAGCGAGACGTGGATTTATTATTCTCCCCAAGGGCCAAATTCTCCAAGTTATTTTTGGATAACCTAGCCCCATTAGTTTGTGAAGGTCCGTTCTGACTTACATTTTATTACGGAGTTAGGCTGTGTTTCAGGATATCTTTCCCATGTCACTCATGACAGATTTGCAGCAATTCCATACTATTTCACCTGTGGGTACTTTTAGATGTTTCATATTTTGTGGGTGATTTACTATGATAACATTTCTGTTTGAGACTTTTGAAGAAAATTACTGTTATTCTTCCTAACAGACTTGAGAATACTTTTTGTCAAAATCGCAAAAATATCATCAGGATTGTTTGTATTAAGCAGTATGTTAATTTGGTGTTATTTTTAAATAATACTGAATTGTTCTAGGAAAGCATGTGTAACTTAATATACTTGAGCTCACTTTTGTCAACCAAGAAAAGAGGCTGAGCTAAAATAAAAGCATTTGTTTGGGGTGTCAGAGTTGTGATGTGGGGAACACAGATTTGGGCAGCAACCTACATCCTGTCCCCCACCTTCAGAGAATAAAAGTCAAGGGTTTTTAAAGACAATATGTCTTTAAAACATATTCTTTGTCTTTAAAACATATTCTTTGCGTATGTTGTTTGCAAAGAATTTTGATTGGTGTTGGGAGCAGAAAATTAATCTTGGCTGAATATAATTGGTTACTAAGGCTACCACTAAGCAAATTTCCTTGTTGCAGGCAAATTGCAGGTGTTCAGGCTGAATCCTTAGAGTTTTTCTCGGTTTGGCCGAGTTCAAAAGTTCATGGTTCTACTTGGTGAGGATGTGAGGCCTCCTTGATGGCCTACGGCTCCATTTTAAAACCTCTTGACATAAGTGACCCCATTGCATTTCACCTTTCGTTTTCCATCTTCAAATGAAATTCTATAGGTTTTTTTCCATAGGAGTTGCAAACTTTTCTTGATAATTCTAGATATCTCATGCATTTTTTTCTTCTATGAATGAGAAATATTTTTCTTTTTTTTAATCTTCCAATCATTGCTGATAGAGAAAAAATCTAGTAATTACTACATTATATATGACAACTTACTAAACTAGTTCTGAAGGGTGTTTTTCAATGTTTATTTTATTTTTGAGAAAGAGAGAGTGAGTAGGGGAGGGGCAGAGAGAGAGAGACACACACAGAACCCAGAAGCAGGCTCCAGGCCCTGAGCTGTCAGCACAGAGCCTGACACGGGGTTTGACAGGGTTTGAACTCACGAACTGCGAGATCATGACTTGAGCTGAGGTCAGACACTTAACTGACTGAGCCACCCAGGCGTCCCTTAAAGTTTTTAAATTGATTTTTTTGTTTTAGATTTTAAAGACACATAATTATATGTTCTACAAATAGCAATAATTTATCTCCGTTAATTTACTGAGCGTTTTTTTTTTTTGCATGTTTTGGCATCTTTGGTAAATTATCATTGTTAGTGTTCTGTGTTGTGGTTATGTTTATTACTGTAAATTATAGCTAGAAAAAAGTCATGTATAATATTTATAGATTGTATCGGGTGGAAAATTGAAATTTTAGTTATATTTAATTTGGCTGCCTTTTTAAAAAGAACTGGAATTTTATTTCTTTTTTTTAGTTGTTTTTTAATGTTTATTTTATTTAGTTAGAGTAGGGGAAGGGAAGAGAGAGGGAGAGAGAGAATATCAAGCAGGCTCTGTGCCATCGGCACAGAACCTGACGTGGGCCTCGAACTTACAAACTGTGAGATCATAACATGAGTCAAAATCAAGAGCCAGGTGCTTAACTGACTGAGCCATTCAAATGCCCTTAGAATTTTGTTTCTTAAGAACATGTTTTGGTGTCACTAGGATTCAGATTCTGTCCAAGAACCAATAAACGAAATGATTGTGTTTTTAGTGGCCTGAAGTAAATTTTCATCTTTTATGGCCAGTAGAACTTCATTTAAATAAATTGTTAGAACTTCTATGATGAGTATTATAAAAGAGTATAAAGATAGTGGTGGTTTGCTTTACGACATATGACGTAAAAGTGGGAGGAATCTTTCAAAATGACTCTTAGCTTTCTTAAGAGAGGGGGCTTACTGTTTTTTAAGATGTATTCCAAAAATAGATTTGATAAGTTTCTCAGGATCCACATATGAGTGAAAACATATGGTATCTATCTTTGACTGTCTTATTTCACTTAGCATAATAGCCTCCAGTTCCATCCATGTTGCTGCAAAAGGCCAGATTTCATTCTTTCTCATTGCCAAGTAGTATTCCATTGTATATATAAACCACATCTTCTTTATCCATTCATCACTGATGGACATTTAGGCTCTTTCCATAATTTGACTATTGTTGAAAGTGATGCTATAAACATTGGGGTACAAGTGCCCCTATGCATCAGCAGTCTTGTATCCCTTGGGTAAATCCCTAGTGCTTTTGCTGGGTCATAGGGTAAGAAGACCAAGGGGGGTGGGGAGGGGAAAAAAGTTACAGAGAGGGAGGGAGGCAAACCATAAGAGACACTTAAATACTTAGAACAAATTGAGGGCTGATGGGGACGGGGGAGAGGGGAAAGTGGGTGATGGGCATTGAGGAGGGCATCTGTTGGGATGAGCACTGGGTGTTGTATGGAAACCAATTTGACAATAAATTATATTTAGTATAAAAAATGCATCTGCAACTACCATATAAGCCAACAAGTGCATGCCTGGGCATTTACTCCAGAGAAATACAAACTTTTGTGGACAAAAACCTGTACATAAATGTTTATAACGGTTCTCTTTCAATAGCCAAAAACTGGAAACTTGGATAAGCTTCAAAATATGAAAAACAAGTGGTGGTGTATCCATGCCATAAAATATAACTCAAAAATAAAAAGGGATGCACTATTTAAAAAAAAAGTAGATTTGAGGTTAGCTTTTGTAAACGTCAATGGAGAGGCCAGCCAGTCATTCATTCAGCAAGCTTGTACTAAGTGTCTATTCTGGGTTTAGTACTACCCTATATTCGAGGAGATTATAGAAAATCTCCCCTTGTGTTCAGCCTGTCGGTGCTAAGAACACCCTCCTCTTTGTCAGGTTCGGTTTCCTTTGACCATACTTGAAACGTGAGTCTTCCTACTGGGTCCATCCTTGGTCCTTCTCTTCTCACTCTACACTCTCCTGTGCCTCTAGCAAACTCCACCAACACAGAGGTGGCTTCTGAAATAGCCAGCTTGAGTCCTGATAGCTTTCTATCCTTAGCTCAGCAGCTAACTATCAGGTCACCTACCAAACCCGCTCCATTTGTATGTCCAAAATGATTCGTTGTCTCTCTTGACTTAGACTCTTTGCCCCCAGTTTACGTACGTGCCTGGCTGAAAATCAAGTGGAGCCTCAGTTGCCTCCTATCCCTTATTTCTAACGGTCAGTTAAAAAAATCTTGCTGATCCAGTGTTCACACCTTTTTATTCTTTCCTTTCCATGCTCTCACCATTGCTGTTACCTCAGTTAAGACTCACAACTTAGGTCACCTGAGGTACCACCATAACATTTTTGGTGCTTTCTGTCCCCCTCCCATAATTTCCCCAAATTTTCTTAATTCTGTGTTGGGTTTTAATATGACCAAGTCCCTTTTCCACTTAAGATTGCCTAATGGTAGCTGACTGACCCTTTAGATGGAACCTATGGCCACATCGTTGTCTGGCATTCTCCCCTTACAGCCACACTATCTTAAGCCAGATAATGTGAAGACTTCCTATTATGCAGAGGTCTCATGCTCTCTCATATTTCTTTTTTTTTTTATGGTCTTCTCTCTTTCCCCAAAATGCTTTTCTTCTATCCTTTCTACCTAACGGATCTTTTAAAATTCAGTTTAGTTTTCACCTCCTCTAAGAACCACGCCCTCACTTCTGGTTTTAAAAATATGTCCACAGATTCTTTGGTACCTCTCCCTCTGAGAGGGGAAGCTACTTATCTTCCAGTGAGTGTGGACTGGAGTGGGGACTTGCTTCTAACAAATACAATGGGCGGAAATGACGGTGGATCACTTCCAAGAGTAGGTTCAGAAAGACTGTGGCTTCCTTCTTGGTTGCATTATCTCTGTCTCAGATAACTTTTTCTGTGGGAAGCCAACTGCTCTATCATGAGAACACTGGGGCAGGCTGAAGTAAGGCCAGTAGCCAATCAGGAGCTGGGGCCATCTAACAACTGTGTAAGTGAACTTGGAAGCTGCTCCTCCCCAGGTTGAGATTTCAGATGAGGTTGTACCTCCAGCCAACAGCTTGACTACAACCTCATGAGAGGCCTTATGCCCGAACCACACATCTAAGCCGCTTCCAGATTCCTGACCCACAGAAACCAGGCTTGTTGTATTATTTATCAGCTTCCACTGCTAACTTTTGGAGCAATTTCTTGATCTTATCTACGCTGTCCTTATTTCTTCTTATCTCTGCTCTCCTAACACCCTGCGCTTACCTGTATGGGGCTACGTATTACGTTATTAAATTGCCTGTTAATTATTTTAATTTCTCTATCAGATGGTAAATACGTTGAAAGCAAGAAGTATGTTTTTGAGCTACAGATTGAATGTATAAATGAATATCACAGATGTCCCAACTCTTAAAATTGCATCCTGTTGAGAATAAAAAGACATAGAATAAAAGCAAACAATAAAAGATACTCTATAAAAGACTGTAAACTTAGCACAGATTCTATCCTATCAGAGTTCAGGGGGAAAAGAGACATGTGCAAGAAAGCCTCCTGGGGACTGGGTGGAGCTAAGGTCCTGAACTTGAACACGATGTGGTTAGACAAAGGAAGGGAAGGCTTTCTTCGTACAGGGGCTACATTTATCAAAGTCATGGTAAGATGATCGTGTTCACAGAAATATTTGACAGTTAGCTCCAGATAATCTGAAACAAGGAGGCCCATGTGGACCAACATTCAATGTTGAACAAAAAATAAATTAAGCTGGGACCAGACTGTGGGAACCTTGAACTACAGGGGGAAACATGGCAGAGAGGGCCCCTGTGATGGTTAATTTTATGTGTCAACCTGACTGGGCCACAGGATGCTCAGATATTTGGTCAAAGATTATGCTGGATGTTTCTGTGAGGTTATTTGTAGATGAAATGAATATTGGAATCAGTAGACTAAGCAAAGCAGATTACTCTTCCTAATGTGGGTGAGCCTCATCAAGTCAGTTGAAGGCCTCCATAAAACAAAAGGGCTCAGCGAGAGACAACCTGCCCTGCCTGACGATTGAGCTAAGACATCAATTGCTCTTTCCTGGCCTTTGGACTTGGACTGAAACATTAACTCTTCTTGGGTCTTGAGCCTGCCAGCCTTCAGATTGAAACGACACCATCCACTCTTGGGTCTCCAGCTTGCCTACTCACCCTGCAGATAGTGAGAGTTGCCAACCTCTATAACTGCGTGAGCCAATCAACTCCCTAAAATAAATCTCTTTCTCTCCATGTATTTATATATCTGATTGGTTGTCTTTCTCCAGAGAACCCTGGCTAATACCCTATAATTACTTTCTTCTTCCTAAAGGAAGGAGGCGTAGGTCTTCGTTCACATTTGAATTCTGAGGCTACACTTTGGCACCCCACAGAAAATGAAAAAAACAAATAATAAGAGTGATAGAGAACACTTTGTCTCATACTGAGAAAATACCCCTAAGAAGTATTTTCTGTAATACCTAATGCCTTTATTAGATTTTCTTAAATTTCTTAAAATAACACATTTTTAAAAATGTGCAGCAAATACTAAAGTGACTGGGTTTTAAACTTGGTTTCCCAGGGGTGCTGTAGAGTTCATGTTTCCAGTCATCTTTGTGATCATGCTCTCTGCATTACAAAACTGAACATTCTATTTCAGTTATAGTTTAAATGTTTAAAAAGTCTCAATGGTGATGTGTCTCTTTTGCATCATAACTGGTGTAGGTGGCCCATTACAACTTTAATCATAATTAGTTGTGCGTTCTAGATGCACTGCCTGAGATAATAATAGAATTTAAGGAAAAACCCCATAGATCTACACTTGGACTTCCTTTTTCAAAAAATCTATTATAAACTATTATAGAGCCCTTCACTTCCTCTCCAGCTCATTCCTTTGAGGAGGCTTCAGCAGGTGCCGACTTTGATGGGCAGTCTCTAACCATATTCTTTTTAAAACATTCCCCACTTATGAAATTACATTTTATTTTAGTGCCGGTTGTCATATTATAGTGGTTGCATAGCAACACTATTGGCAAAAACAAAAAACAAAAAACGTTATCTTCTTTTCCCCTACATACAAACGAAATCTCTCCATGCTAATCAAAACTTCTTTGCTAGGGGAGAGGGGAAGGGGGAACAAAAAGTTACAGAGAAGGAGGCAAACCATAAGAGACTCTTAACTACTGAGAACAAACTGAGGGTTGATGCGGGGTGAGGGAGAGGGGAAAGGGAGTGATGGGCATTGAGGAGGGCACTTGTTGGGATGAGCACCGGGTGTTGTATGGAAACCAATTGACAATAAATTATATATGTGTGTATATGTATATATGTATACACACACACACACACACACACATACTTCTTTGCTTTAAGAACATAAAAACTTTCATTAATTAATTGAGTGAATTGAGTGAGGTAGCAGATGTAGTTTTCAGAAACAGAGGCACCACGGCCAGTAGGAAGTAAATTGGTCCAGAGAAGACAAAATCATGCAGACATTTGGGAGATATAAGGACAATTTAAACAATGGAATGCTACCACCTGAATCGTGTGGGAGCAATTACTGTTTCGTGGCCTCAGTGGGGTGGTGGAATTAAAAGTCCAATCAGAACACTGATGATCAGCGGTGCACTGGGACACTGTTGTATGTGTAGGAAGTAGATTTCCTTTATCTTCCCTTTTTGAAGATAAAATAAAGCTTTAAGACCCAACTAAAGCCTGAAATTTGTATATCCCAAATAAGACATGAGCTTTGTTTTCTAGATTACTTAAAAATGGACACTTAAAACATACCAGGTAGAATAGCAAAATACTACGGTAGGAAGTACAAGAAATAAAACCATGTGATCAGACTTAGTTACTAACCTTAAGGAGCTTCCAACAATTACTTTTTTATTTGTGTTTCAATTAACTTAAAAATGTTTGCCTCCAAGGTTATCTCCAGAAGCTCTCTATGAGCTTGACTTTTCCTACTGCTTCCCCTAATGTCCCGCTAAACTTCCTCCTCTCCTGTTCTCCCCCCTGAAGTCCAAGTCATTATCAGTTACAACTAACACACGTACACAAACAGTTGACTTACTGCCTTGGATTTTTGCCATTGTACTCCTCCATCGCAACTTACAAAATGATTACCTTTTATGTACGTGATCACATTCAATCACCCCTGTTGGACCAGGAGGATGTTGCTCTTATCTGAAGTTACAGCTTTTAGAATTGAAAAACAGCTAGTAAGTAACAAAGCCTACAGGGGCACCATTTTGCCCCCACCTGTGAGCTTTTCTCCCTAGACCCTCTGCCCTTTATGAAAGAGGATCATAGCTCTGTGGCTGAAATTGTAAAAGTTAGTTGGGGAAATAGCTCAAAAATGAATACATATTTGTTAACACTGTTGTAATTTGTAGCCTTCTAAAAAAAAAAAAGACACAAAATTTGTTAAAGTCACTCTCGTCATCATAAACTGTCAAACACTTAGGCACTCAGCAAAAGGTAAAAATACGCAGCCCCGGGAGTCATCATTCTTCAGGGTATTATCACGCTTTTGGTCTCTGCAGATAAAGATGATTGTTCTGTATACTTACAATAACAATAGCGCAACAGACCAGATGGAGTTGTTTTGCTACTGATTTTATAGTATAATCTTCATTCGGAAACAAATCCTGTAACTGGCCTTCACTTTCGATCTATTGATTGTGCTTTTGTATAATATTACAAAGGTTTGCAGCGAGAGAGAAAATAAAAGCCATTATTGTATATAAGTTATATTCTTAACACCAAGGCTACATTATAAAGCATGGCACAGAATGAATTGTAAGATGAATGAATTCTGTGCCATTGATTATTTTTTCTTTACCGTTAATGAGTGAACTTTAAATTTTATAATTTACTGTGTATATTAAGGAAGAGGTAATACTATTTTCTGGGTGGCATTTTGTCCGGCAATATTTATCTTTTATAGGAAATCGAAAAGCCTTGTGCTGCAAATAATAGAACACCATTTCTTCCTCTTGTGTTCACATGAAGAGAATTAGAGCTTTTTCTGTGTTTACACCACTTTGCGGTGCAATAAAGGCAATTTGTGCTATAGTGGACATAAACTCTTGATTGAGAGGTTTTTGATCCTATTTCTATCAATAGTTATCCATCAGAGTGATAAATGATTTTTTTCTTTTTTTAGTAAAGACTTTCACAGTGGACTTGTTGACTTATCCAGCAATAATCATATGAATGACCCAAACCATGAATTGTTTATTCCTGTGTCTACATGTATTCATTAAAAATGCTATAAGATTACTGTCTAAACTATAAGATTACTGTTTAAATGGGATCTCTTGTATCCTCTCTCTGCAACATCCATCCTTTTGGATTAACCTTTTTGACCATCTCTAAAGAATGACTAATTTTGTCAGCCAAGTCGCTTTCTCAACTTGTTGCTCGTAGCAATTTGGGAGCCCAGAGGCCTTACTGCAATTTGAACACTCAGTCCTTTTTAACCCAGACCTAATGACTCCTCTTTTGGTATTAGGCTTCTATGGGACTATGCCCTCAAATTTCCTAGAACCCCTTTTGTCCAGCTGAGAAGGCCTAGCAGGAAAAACAAATTTTTTGAGGGTTCTTCAAAAGGGTCTTATGACTGTAAGACACTTGGTTTGATCTTAGAATCCTTGGGATTCGTTTTATGTTGAGAATATTTACTAACTAGGAGACTGGAGGTGAAAAACATCTTTTTTCCAAGTCCACAGTCTACAGGAACCCCCTATGTATCTTTCACATTATACTTGCACCTTAGTGAATTCTCTACCAGCTCATCTCGTTTCAGTTCTGCATCACTCACAGCTAAGAACAGTCAGCTGGTGCTTTCGGTGTTCTGCCCAGATACCATTTTGACCAACTTCAAAGCTCGCAGCGTACTGCTTCTAGCTTTGGAGGCCACAATGATCTGCTTCCAAGTCTTCTGTTCCGTTTTGTCTGGGCTCATTCGTGGACCCTTGGTCGTGTATGGGACAAGTAATCTGATGATCTTGACTGGACTGTCTCACATCTTGGGCTTCATTTGCCTCTAGGCTGGTCTAGGATGGCCTCAGTTGGGACAACTTGGTTTTCCTCCACCTGAACTCATCCTCCAGCAGGCAAGCTTTTCCATCTGACTGTGGCAAGTTTCCGAAAGAAAGCGGGGAATCACGTAAGACATCTCGAAGCTTATGCAGTCCTGTCATACAGGCGTGCTGTCACTTTTCACCACACGCTTTTGGCCAATGTGAGACAAGAGGTCAGCCTCTTTTCCAGGGATGGGTGAAAGAATTCCATCTTTTGATGGGAGTCTCTCCAAGGCCACGTTACAAAATGCATGTATATTGCAGCAACCTTGCATTGAGTCTACCACAGAGGTTTATCCTTTGAAATATTGCATCCACTCCGTTCTTATTTTCTTTCCTTCTGAAACTCTAATAAATTTTTCCCATGTCCTATAACTTTTCCCTCTTTTGAATCTCTTTTTCTCTATGTAAAAGAGTCTATGTTATTTCTTTTGATACATTTCAAGTTTGCGAGGTACATCTTCAGCTCTAATGTGCTATTCAAATTCTCCATGGACAATTTTAAGTTTGTTTATTTAAAACATTTAATTTTCAGATAAGCTTGGTGATTCTTGATAATTTTCTTCTCTGTGTGTCTTTTTTATAATATGCACAGTAATTTTATAATCTGTGTCTGATTATTCAAAATCTCAAACTTTCATGGCTTGCTTTCTTTTGTCTGTTTGCTGTCCCACACAGTGACTTGTTTCCTTGTGTGCTTGATGATTTTTCACTGTGAGATATTTATTTTCCACTAAAAGTGCTTTTCAGGATTTTTTGGAGTATCAGATGATGGTTCATTTATATTTGCTTATTTCGGGTGACTGGGAAAATACAGGTTAGAATAATTATTTATTTAGTTATTTATTGCAGGCATAATTTGAGCTAATATCCACATGAGGACCTGCTTACGGCTGTAACTGTCAATGATATTTTTACCCTGTTAATTCTGCCCAAGGCAAAGGCAAATCTCCTTCAGCTTCATAGGAGTTAGAACAATGGAGCATGTTTACTGCTGGATCACTTCAAACAAGCAAAAAAATATCTTGGTATATTTTACGTATCATATATCCTACCCATTTCCGGGTACTTTGTTCACTTGTAATATGTTCTTGAGGTCCATTGATGTTTTAGGACGTGTCAGTAGTTGGCTACTTTATATTGTTGAGTAGTGTTCCATTATATGTATATGCCACATCTGGCTATCTACTAGTTGATAGGGATTTAGATTTTTCATTTTTGGCGATTATGATTAATGCAGCTAAGAACATTTGTGTGTAAGTCTTTGTATGGGTGTATGTTTTCATCACCCTTGAGTAAATACCCGAGTGGAATTGTTGGTTCTTGTGAAATTGTGTTTAACTTTTTTTTTTAATGTTTGTTTATTTATTTTGAGAGAGAGAGAGAGAGCGAGCACACATGTGGGGAAGGGGCAGAGAGAGAGAGAGAGAGAGAGAGAGAAAGAGAGAGAGAGAGAGAGAGAGAGAGAGAGAGAGAGAGAGAGAGAGAATCCCAAGCAGGCTCTGAGCTATCAGCGTGGAGCCAGCTGGGGGGCTCAATCTCACCAAACGTGAGATAATGACCTGAACTGAAATCCAGAGTCAGATACTTAACCGACTGAGCCACCCAGTCTCTGTGGTCTTTTATTTGAGGAAGGAGTTAAATAAAAGACCTACTTGTTGGTATATGAGGGAAAATACCAACAAATGCTGTTTAAAATATCTTTCTAAGAGCACCTGGGTGGCTCAGTCAGAAAGCATCTGACTTTGGCTCAGGTCATGATCTCATAGTTCGTAGGTTTGAGCCCTACATGGGGGTCTTAGCTGTCAGTGCAGACAGCTTTATCCTCTATCTCCCTTTCTCTCTGCCCCTTCCCTGCTCTCTCTCTCTCTCTCAAAACTAAATATATACGTATATATATATGTATGTGTATATATACACACACACACACACACACACACACACACACATATATATATATATATGTTTTTAGGGGTTTTTTTACATTTATTTTATTTTTGAGAAACAGAGTGAGACAAAGTGTGAGCGGGGTTGGGGCAGAGAGAGATGGAGACACAGAATCCGAAGCAGGCTCTGGGCTCTGAGCAGTCAGCCCAGAGCCCGATGCGGGGCTCGAACCCACAAACTGTGAGATCATGACCTAAGCTGAAGTCGGATGCTCAACCGACTGAGCCACCCCGGTGACCCAAAAATACATAAATATTTTAAAAAGATTGAAAGCATCTTTCTAAATGAAATTCTACCTTTTATATAATCTGATAGTACTTTTCAATATCTTCAATGTACTATCCGTTAGTAAATCAGGCATAATTTTTGAAAACACTAAGAAAAGTTACATCGATGATAGAAATGTGATATTTTAAAAAATTAGCAAAGCACCTTGAATTATACTGAAAAAAGTTTACGCTCAAATCATGTAAAGGTAGTACTTTACGTTAGTACTTTTCTGAAAGGAATTCTCATGACAAGTGTAGGAAGAATGTATTCATAACAACAGCTCTTTGTATAAACTCTTTGTTTAACATACATTTGTGAACTAACATGTATATTTTGTTAACGAGATATACAAGTTTACCTGCAGGGAAAGATCAACAACATATTTTGAACAGAAAAACATAAACATGGTTTCAGCTGCTTTTATTTAAAGGACAATAGGCTGTCTTACACTACAGTTGTTTTCATAATGTTTTTATTGTGGAGGTTTGTTTTTTTTTTTTTTTGTACCGACTTTCAAGTAAGAACTCAAACTTGGGGCCTCTGGGTGGCTCAGTCGGTTGAGCATCCAACTTTGGAATTTGGCTCAGGTCATGATCGCAGGGTCGTGGGATGGAGTCCTGTGTCATGCCCCATGCTGAGCATGGAGACTATTTAAGATTCTTTCTCTTTCTCTCTGTCCCTCTGGGTCTCCGCTTGGGCTCTTTCTTTTGCTTAAATAAATAAATAAATAAATAAATAAATAAATAAATAAATAAAGCAAGCATGATAGTTAAATGATAGATAAATAAAGCATGATAAAAAAAATTTGGCAAAAAAGTCAGTAGGAAGGAAAGTAACTCCTTCCTTTTTCCATCTCAAATCCTCCTGGTTGTATAGACTCTTCTCTATAAAGCCAATCAAGCCACTTGAGTGAAAAGGGATTTCTTTTCACTCAAACTGCCAAACATGCGAATAGCATACAGAATACATGAGGTGCTTTTTGTGTTTTTAATTTTAGCACATTATTTTATATACAGATTCTTAAAGAGGTAGAATGAGGCATTGAAGATTACAGGCCATGGGGTTGGTCAGAGGCAAAGTTAGATGCTTCTGGTGCCTGTGGTGTTGGGTACATTACTCAGGGGCTCTAAAGTCTTGGACAAGTCACCGAGACTCATTTATCACATCTATTAAATGGGGCGATTATACCCCCTAGAGTCGTTCTTTATCAATTAGATAAAGTATTTGGGAAATTCATCACACATGTATGCTGAATAACAGACACCATAGTAGTCTTGCCCTTGGAAGGAGTTTCTAAGCTTTAAGGGAAATAAGCAGTTTTAGCTTAAGGGCTTTTCATATCAGAGTCAAGAAAGAGTAACAGGAAATATCAGCTGACAGGGATAGAAATTAGAATCGAATACACTGCACCTGAAATTACCTAGTTAAAGGACAAATGGGCCTTGTCCTCTCATTTTTTGCCTGAAGATATTTTTCTATTAGCAAAGAGCAGAGAGTTTCCAATGATTGCCACTAGCTAGGAATAAAGATTAAAATCTACATTCTCTCTCCGTGAAGACTGTATGTATACTCCTTGAAAATGGCTATTTCTTCTGTATTCTCCAAAGGGTCCATATCTAGGAAGCACCAAAGAAATAAGATTTTTGAAATTTAATCCAGCTACATGTTTTGAAAATGGTAATTAAAGATGTAGCACACCTAGAGAATAGCGCAATGAGACCCGGTAATGCTAGAAGTTGGCATAATAAGTCTGTCACTTGGAAAATAGAAGCTTTTGTTCCATTAAAAAGAAATTGCCCCAGCTGCTGACTTTTTGGCAGCGAGACTAAAATACTTCATTAGTGTGATTAGTGTCAGAGACACATGTGAAACTACATTGCATATGACCATAATGAAACTAATATAATTCTGTTTTTCAAAAATTAATCATTATTATACATGTTTATAAAAATAATTACAGTAAATGGCTACTCTGCACGGGAAAGAAAAGTAGACTTAAAATGAGTATCCAAAAACTTCTTGATTACTTCTAATATAATATTTCTCCCTGATGTCTAATAACCAGTCCTGTAATTATTAGTCTAAATTCACTGGGTGGCAACAATGAATAAGTTACAATCTCTGGCATTAAGTTCGGGGAATCCTTATGAAGTGGAGCTATATAGTCTGCTCGTTTTTAAAATGGCATGCCAAATGCTTATTAATTATGACAATAATAACCAAAGTGATTAGTGAATTTTCTTTTCAGAAGCAAATTTAAAAGTAGGTCCCGAAGAATCATACTGTGAGGACATAATAACCTTTATTCAGCAGAGGGACATGGAAGGATCATTGCATTTATTTTAGAAAGAAAGCTACTAGACAAAGGAGGATCTGTGAATGAAGATCATTCTTTCGATGGGCAGGATCTTGTACGAGCGGAAATAATGGTGCCTTCTACTCTGCACATCTAGATATTTTTTAAAGCATTTTACCTGCTTCCGTGGAATAGGAGTTTTGAAAAGCCATTCAAAGCTTAATGAAAGCCCCAGTGTAGGAACTGACCTTTTTTATTCTCCGTTTTTCAGTGTAGATATTTCAGCATTCACCAAAACCCAACATTCAAGAAACATGAAAGAAACCGGCTTTCCACTGATGTTACGGAAACATGTAGGAGTGGTCTCACGAAAAGCAGCCATACCTGGAAGGAAATGGCAATTAGGTTGTTTAACTCTGAAAGAAATTTATAATGTACATAGTGGAAATGTCACATATGCATATATATATATATATATATATATATACACACACACACACACGTGTATGTATGTGTATACATATGTATACACATACATATATATACATACATATATACGCATACATATATATACACACACGTGTATATACATGTGTATATGTATATACACACATATATACGCATACATATATACACGCGTGTATATACACGTGTGTATATATGTATGCGTATATATGTATGTATATGTGTGTGTGTACAAATATGCATACGAATGGATGTAGACACACACAGATACACATATGTTCTATCTCATTGGTACAACAGAAATCCTTCTCACTTTGCAAATCAGACGGAGTTGGTCTGCTAAGCAGCGTAGGAACGTAGTGAGGACACTTCACTTTCTTTCTTGGGAGATCAGACCCCTAAAATATGTGCTTGTTCTGTCTTAAGAAACAAATATCAGCTAATAGGTTTGAGTCCCCGATAATTTCCTGGCTCCTAACTGCTGCCTGACAGTCTGCTGCTCTGCTTGACCTCTGAGTCCAGCCTGCTTTCTACCTTTACTAGATTATCTCTGCCTGTTGCATAAGCAGCCTTTGCCTTGTCCCTTCTTATTTATATATGGCCTGATTCCCTTGCCTGTTTGGTTTTCATTTCCTTAGCTTTTTGTTCCTGTGCATCTGAGCTCTAACATTTTTATTGTAACAGAAGACCAATTTTGTCTCTTAATGCCTTAAATACATTTGTCAGCAAATAGATTTGTTGAACAATCTAGATCCTGCTTACTAAAATGAAAACACTATGAGATGAAAATATTCTGTAGAAATTAAAACGTATTTTTATATATTCAATATAAGAAAATACAATCATAACATATATAAGGATACTAGCTCCATGTATGAAAACTCTATATAGGAAGTACTTTGTATGGTTTATTTCCTCTCATCTTTCCAGAACCACATCAGTTATTGTTGTCATTGTGGTGCAATTTACAGAGAACTAAAAATTCACACTAGGTATATAGCTAGTAAGTAATTAGGGTAGAATTCCAACTCGGATTTCTCTTCCGTGTCAAGCATATGCTACATAAAATTTAGGGAGCTAGAAAACAATTACTGTGATGTTTCAGTGAAGTCAAACGTTATCAGTAAAGGTAGGGCGGAAGATAAAAGCCTCCAATTTTCTTACCAAAAGTGGACTTTGTGAACATGGTTAGCAAACTCATTCTTCTCTAGTTAACTAGACTGTTTTGTCCTTCCTAAGGATCAACCTGAGATCAATGGTCCATGAAATCCCCAAGAATTGAAGGAAGAAAAATCGTCCTTGACTTTTCCCTCTTGTGCATCATCTTCACTCTCTTGTGTCCATCCTCTTTGACCACTTGATAAACTTCAGTTCATCCTTCAAGGAAGTTCCTCTTAATCTCTTCTGTCTTTATGCCCAACTCCCAAGTATAAATACGGACAGTTCCTCTACACTGTGTTCCCACTGCATTGAGTCCATATTTCTATCATACTAACTGTATGTAATTTTTCCTTCTCCTATTATTTGCTAAACTTGAGATCAAACATTTTGTTTTTCATGTCTCTATCTCCAATGCCTGGGATATATCAGTAACCAGGCATAAATGAATAAATGAAAGCCTTGAAGAGGAACAACCTGCCAATTACTTGTCAAACTAAATGAAAAATGAAAACCATTTAAATTGTATGATTTTTCCCTAAGTTGCAAACTTCAAGGCCTAATTTTTCTCTTCTCTACTTGCAATTTCAGAGAGATTCCCAAGTAAAATTTCTAGTGCCAATATATATTTAACAATTTTATTGAGATATAATTTACATTGCATATGATTAATCCATTTAAAGTGTAGAATTCATTGGTTTTTTTTTAAATATATTTACAGTTGTGCAACCATTAACAAACACAATCTAATTTTAGAACATTTTCATCACCTTAAAAAAAAAACAAAGCTAACACTCTCTGTTACTCTCACCTTGCCCCTATTCCAGCCCTGGACAATTATTAGTACACCTTCTCTCTATACGGATTTGCCAATTCTGAGCATCTCCTATAAATGTAATCATACACGTGTGGTCCTCTGTGTCCGGCTTCTGTCCCTCAGCATAATGTTTTCAGGGTCTTTCCATGTTGTAGTTTGCATGAATAATTCATTCCTTTTGTTCCGTGGGTAATACTTCTATGGTCTGTCTAGGTATACTACTTTTGGTTTACCCATTATCAATTGATGGACCTTGGTGTTGTTACCACTTCTTGGCTGCTATGAATAATGCTACTCTAAACATTCATATGCACATTTTTTGCGAACATGTGTTTATTTCTTGGGTACACACCTAAAAGTGGAATTGATGAATCCTACAGTAACTCTGTGTTTAACTCACTGCAGAAACCATTAAATTTGTTTTCTGTGGCAGCTGCTCCATTTTATATTCTCACCAGCAATATATGAGGGTCCTAATTTCTCTACATCCTCCCTACCCTTTTTTGTATCTGACTTGCTGATTCTAGGCATAGTAGTTAAGTATAAAGTGGTATCCCCATAGGTTTTGGGTTTGTATTTTCCTAATGGCTAATGATGTTGTGGATCTTTTCATGTGCTTATTACATATTTTCATATCTTCATTGGAGAAATGTTATTCAGATCTTTTGCCCATTTTTTAATGGGATTATTTGCCTTTTTATCATTGTGATGTAAACGTTCTTTATATGTTCTGAATACAAGTCATTTATCAGATACATAATCCATAAATATTTTCTCTCATTTTGTGTTTTGCATTTTTGCTTTTCTGATGGTGTCCTTTGCAGCACAGAAGTGTCTAATTTTGAAGAAGTTCAATGTACCTGTTTTTGTTTTTGTTTTTTTCTGTTATCACTGTCGTTAGGGTGGTGTTTTTAAGAAGGCTTTGCCCAAAACAGAATCATGAAGATTTATTCCTAAGAGTAAGATTGTCTAATAAACTTTGATCCATTTGGAATCAATTTCTGTTTATAGTTTCTAGTATCAACGTTATTCTTTCCCATGTGGATATCGAATTCTTCCACCACCATTTGTTGACCAGAGCTGAATTTCCTTTCAGTTGAATTGTCTTGGCACACCAATGTAATTTTAATAAACTCAGAATATATTCATTAAAACCAGCAAACAAGTATTCTTGGCCTGAATGGTGACATTAGGCCCCCTAATTCCTTTCTCTTTCCCGTTATTACCACTATGAAACTAGGACCTTCAAGACCATAATGTGAGTTGCTTTATTAATACTTTGTGGAATGAAGCTATAAAAAACCAAAAAACTTTGTTGGTCTTTTCAATTTCCTCTTTGGTCTTGAATCCAAAATGTAGGCAATCTCTCATTTAGCAGTTTGTCCAGTAGTCAATGTATAAGCACTTAAGTGTTTGACTCTTTAATGTTATCTCTATAATTTAGTTCCACTATGTCCACATCAACTGAATATGTAATAAATATGACAAATGACTTCCAGATAGTCTGCTTTAACAGATGGGATTTATTTCTCGCAACTAGTTAATCCACAGTGACTTGACATAGTTCGTAAATTGCTCATGTGCTACAAATGCAACACGTCTCTTTGCAAAAAGACTTACCCATGACTATGAGAAATATTATGGACTATAGTCCAGTGTACCCATGTGTTTTCTTCAGAATCTTTTGGCCACTGTATATATGACCCTTCTCCAAATAAATCCATTTGTTGTTTTTTAAATTACCACTGGGCTGAATAAATATCTTTTTGGCATCACTGAAAATAGATATTAGAACACAAATTAAAAACTGTATTCCTTGAGGAATTGTAGTCCTTGGATCAATAGGTAAATGAAAGGATCACTAAAAAACAAACCAATTAAAAAGTAATTCAACTGTTAGAAAAGTATAGCATGGGGAATATGGTCAATAATTATTGTCTGGTGACAGATGGTGACTACACTTACCATGGTGAGCAGTGAGTATTATATAGAATTGTCTAATTGGCATGATGTACACTTGAAACTGATATATCATATGTTCATTATATTTCAGTTTTAAAAATCTGTATTTCATCAAAGCAAAAAAATCAACTTGTAGAAGAAAACATAGGGCAAAATCCTCACGACACTGAATTTGGCAGTGATTTCTTGGATATGACCCTGAAAGAGTGGACAAGAACAAAACATAGATAAACATGATCAAAATTAAACACTTTTATGCATCAAAGGACACTGTCCAGGGTCGACAGGCAATCCACAGAAAGGGAATAAAATATTTGCAAGTCATAGATCTACTTAGATGTTAATATTCAGGATATATAAAGAACTTCTACAACTCAACAACAGAAACAACAAAACAACAAGCAACCAAATTTCAAAATGGGCAAAGGATCTGAATAGACATTTCTCCGAAAAAGATACAAATGACCAGTAAGCACATGAAAGATGTTCAATATTCCTAACAATTAGGGAAATTTAAATCAAAACCATAATGAGATACGAATTCATACCCTTTAGGTTGGCTGTTATCAAAACACCACCAACAACAACCAAAAAAGATGGTGGTAAGGATTTGGAGATGTTTGAACCCTGTGTGTTGCCAGTAGAAATGTAATGGCTCTGTGGAAAAAAGTAGGAAAGTCCTCCCCCCCCCCCGCCCGAAATTGAAAATAGAATTACCATATGATCTAGCAATTCCGTTCCTGGGTATTCATCCCAAAGACTTGAAAACAGAGAATCCAACAAATATTTGTACACCCATGTTTGCAGCAGTATTATTCACAATAGCCAAAAAGCAGAAGCAACAGTAAATGGATAAACAAAATGTGATATATACATAAAATGGAATATTATTCAGCACTGAAAAGGAACGGAATTCTGATACATGTTACAACATGTATGAACCTTGAAGATAATATGCTAAGTGAAATAAACCAGATACCAAAGGACAGATACTATATGATTCTACTTACATGAGATATCTAAAGTACTTAAATGCATAGAAAGCCAAAGTACAATGGTGGTTTCCAGAGACTGGGAGGAGGAGGAACGGGGAGTTGTTCAATGTGTACAGAGTTTAAGTTTGGCAAAATAAAGTTCTGGAGATCAATAGTGAAGATTTAGTGATTGTATTCATCTATTTATAGATATTCATCTATATTATATTATATTATATTATATTATATTATATTATATTATATTTATAGATATTCATCTATAAATAGATTGATCTATTTATCATATTCCTAATGTTGGACTACCTATTCTGGTACTTCTGATTTGGGGGTTTTTGTCTCATTTATGATTACAGTTACTAAATATGTGGTTTGTTCCTTTACTGTTGGCTGTGTAAGTTGCTTCTTATATTGTACTGTAATAATGTGATGAATACGTTTATACACATATCTCTCAATATATTTAACCAATGCTCATTTAATATTTACTACGTATATGTTTTAAGTGCTTAACAATCAACTCGTTTCAGACTCAAAATGATCCACGTTTTACAGTTGAAGAAACTGAGAAACGAAGATATTAAATAACTTGCCTAAGATCATATAGCAGTTAGATTTAAACCCTGGCAATCCAGGGCTCCAGCATTCATGCTCTTAACCAGTACAGTAAGCTGCTTGTTATGTTTTTGAATTAATTCCCGGAAGTTTAATTATCGAATTCAAGAATGTGAAAATTTAAAACTCTTCCTCGTACCTATTCAACTTACTTCCAGAGTGTTTGGATCGACTTACCATCTCACCTAGAGTATTTGGAGATGTCACTCTGCCTTGCCAACTATGGATTTTTTTTTTTTTAATGATGGACCTAACGTTTTAAATCCACATCTTGAATTATTAGTTAATAGGGACATTTCTCACTTGAAGTTATTCTGTGAAATTTTCTGTGCCTATTATTCTATTCTCGCTAGTATAAAGACACTCTGATCTATTGAATATATTATTTTTTTTTACCTCAGTAGGAACAATTTTATTACTCTAGCTACATATGGCTAAACTGCTTTATATAATACCTTTGTAAATTTACATGTAAATTTAAACACACACAAGGTATTAAACATGAAAAAGCAAGCCAAGCCGCTGCCCAGGGCCATCATCATTTCTGGTCTGCATAACTGAACACCCTCCCAATTGTTCCTTTTCCCTTTTATTTTGTTTCTCATCACCTGCGCTCTCTCCTAAAAAAGAATGAGATGCTAGAGTGAAATTTGAAACATGCTTACATTTTTTCATGTTCTTCAGTGGTGGACAAAAAAATAGCCTAAAGTTCTTAGCAAAAGACAAATAACCTTTCATGACTTTTTTTCCTCCTTTCTAGTTTTTTGTTTTGTTTTGTTTTGTTTTCATTATTTTTGAGAGAGAGAGAGAGCGAGCAAGCCAGCAAAGGAGGGGCAGAGAGAGAGGACGACACAGAGTTTGAAGCGGGCTCCAGGCTCTGAGCTGTCAGCACAGAGCCCAATGCAGGGCTCGAACACATGCACCTTGAGATCATGACCTGAGCCGAAGTCAGACGCTTAACCTACTGAGCCACCCAACGCCCCCTTTTTTCCTCCTTTCTAGATGCATCATTTCTCAGCTTCCTGTGCCATCCCCTAGATCTGCGTCTTCTGCCTCCCATATAAATAGCTACACTGAACCACAAACATTTCTTTTTTTAATTTTTTTTTCAACATTTATTTTATTTTTGGGACAGAGAGAGACAGAGCATGAACGGGGGAGGGGCAGAGAGAGAGGGAGACACAGAATCAGAAACAGGCTCCAGGCTCTGAGCCATCAGCCCAGAGCCTGACGCGGGGCTCAAACTCCCGGACCGCGAGATCGTGACCTGGCTGAAGTCGGACGCTTAACCGACTGCGCCACCCAGGCGCCCCCCACAAACATTTCTGATGATGCCACACTGCCTTTTACTGCTCTGCTTCCCCTCATGGGCTCCAGTCGTCTCCTCCTTCCCTGTGCCTGACTGCTCGGGCCTGAAGAGTGAGCTTCTCCTCCTCGGAACCTTCCTCTCCTATGAACTCTGGCTCCCTGTCCCCACCCGCCCCACCCCCAACTCTTCACCGGGACAGAAATGAAGGCTCTTCCTTTGGAGCTTCCATTGGGCTCCATATTGGACTTCTATCGCAGAACTTCGTAGCATTTACTTTGTGTAGGGGAGCCTGCCAAGTGTACAAGAGCTGCACTAATCCCTCTGTGCTTCTTGGTCCTGTAACCAATGTCACACCGACGAGAGCGTGAGTAATGGACACTTTCTATCTCCAGTCCATCCAGCGAGGTTTGCCATTTGTTAGCTTTGTGGCCCCTCTGAGCTTGTTTCCTAATCTGCTGAAAGAAGGTAAGCGTGACAGAAGTTGATTCGTAGGCTGTTTTGACATTTAAACAGGATAATGTTTGTGGTGTCTTTTTAGAGTTATTTCATAAATATTTAACACAGTCATATTCTATAGGGGAGTCTAAGTTGCGGTGTTTTTTTGTTGTTGTTGTTGTTATGTCCTCCTTCTCTGAAATGAAAATACCATACCTCTTTGCCCCTTCAATATTATTTCCCTTTCTTACTGAATATGAAAAAAAACTACACTTTCTCTTTCTCATATTCAAACTGTAGGACCTTTATTTACCAAAGAGTTTATATTATATAGGGGTATAAAAATAATTGTTCCTCAGCTGATGTTTGGACATTGTCACATGAAACAGAGAAGCTGATTTCAGTAATTCTGACCTGCTGTAAAAGAGTAACATACTTTATTTTATTTTATTTTATTTTATTTTATTTTATTTTTTTAACATTTATTTATTTTTGAGAGACAGAGAGAGACAGGTCATGAGCGGGGTAGGGGGCAGAGAGAGAGGGAGACACAGAATCCGAGGCAGGCTCCAGGCTCCGAGCCGACAGCACAGAGCTGGACGTGGGGCTCGAACCCACAAACCGTGAGATCATGACCTGAGCCGAAGTCGGACGCTCAACCGACTGAGCCACCCAGGCGCACCTAACATACGATATTTTAAAATTCTGACAATGAAATATCTGGTTTCCTTAAATCTCCCTTTGCCATATTCACTTTGGGCTCCTTTCACGTCGGTTTGCTGCCTAGAGGATTAATACCCATTGTCACTTGGAATTTCCACAAAATAGCATAGAAGCCATCCTTTATTTCGCTACCCTGTGAGTGAAAATGATTTCTAAATATGATAAGATCTACTCCTCCTCAGAGAGCCCTCCTTGGGGGGCCCGCACATTCTAGAGCACAGTGCTATCTAGTTCCCCTCGAATCTTCAGACTCTGGGTAAGTCCGCTCCATCTGAGTGGCGGTCAATTGGGCAAATAGAAAAAAAGTTCCTACTTGGCGGTTCTGTTTGTGTGCATGCACACCTAGCAAACACTAACAGCACTAACAACATATTGGGGGCACTTGCGTGGCTTAGTCAGTTAAGCCTCCGACTTCGACTCAGGTCATGATCTCACAGTTCGTGAGTTCCAGCCCTGTGTCAGGCTCTGTGCTGACCGCTCAGAGCCTGGAACCTGCTTTGGATTCTGTATTTCCCTCTCTCTGCCCCTCCCTTGCTCATTTTCTCTCTCACTTTCTCTCTCTCAAAAATAAGCATTAAAGCCTTTAAAAAAATAAAAAAATAAAACACTAACAACATTTTCAAATGTTAATTGAGAAACACTGCCTTACTTCTGTATGACACAGGGTTGTATCACGCATTTAAGATTGACTTCTAAGGAACATAAAAATTAATATTTAAAGGGTCATTTTCTGGATAGACTTTGCCCTTTCTTTCCTCACATCAAATATGTACATGGGTGAAGCAACGATTTTATAAATTTAACAGTGAGACATATTCTGAGATCCAACTGTGGTCTTTGTTACATGATGTCACTTTGAACACTTTCCCCATGCCCAGTACTTTAGGGCTGTCCTTTTCAAAAGCAAAAGTCCTATTCTTATTGTGAGTACATAATTTTTCATTGCTTCCTGGGAAAGCTATAAGCATTACTGAAGTTATTTTGAGTCCAAATAACTCTTAAAGACATCTTTCATCTGTCCCAGCCATTCACATTTTTCTATTTCAGAATTCCTTTAATATTAGCTCCATTCTGTTGGAATTTAGATGAACAAGGGCAAGGTTGCACGGGCAAAGGTGAGGAAAAGTTAAAAAGATTGACGTCTAAATTGCTTCCTTTTCCTTTTCCGACTGCTCCGGAAAAGTCTCCTTTCTTTGAGTACAATGTTGCTATTATACATCATTTGCATTTTAGTCAGGGACTGAAATAACAGAGTGCAGAGATCCCAGAATAGTGTGAACCAGTTTTTTGCAATGCCTTGGAGTAATTTTCATAACGCCCTGGAACCCGACTTTATGGATACATTGGGGGTCTGGGATGACAGGAACCAGATAAAGATGCTTGCCTTTCGGGTTTGGCAACATTGACTTGTTTGCCTAAGGAAAGCCCTCAGAAGGCATCATCCTGATAATAACCATAACCAGATGCAACGCCCAATGACAGGACATGGTACGTACTGGAGGGCTTGACTCTTGACTCTTCCTGTGCAGATGCGCTGCGAACTTCAGCTCAGCAGAAAGGGAGACTCAGAGCGCAACAACGTGAAATGGTGGCTTCCTTCGACCATGCAGCCCTTAAGATAGTGTGACAGCCGCAAAGCAAGTTGTAGTTATTGCTGTCGGCGTCAGTCCAAGTCTCCAGGGCTAGCTTACGTCTGTTCTAACGTTCTTTACTGGGGGTCAGCAGCTCCAGAAGCAGAGGGTTAATTGGCTAACCCTTGTTTTTCTATCATGATGGTGGAGATAAATGTCATGTCCTAAAAATGAGCACGGGGAAGTCCCCTTCTCAAGATACCTCCTGTGGACCCGATCCCAATACATGCATTTGACAGATAAGCAGCCCTTGGAGGGAAAGATCAGAACCAGTGCAACTGAACCACCGTGAGTTTGCTGCTTAGTGAGTCAGAAGCTGCCCCAGGTTGAGCTGTATGTAACCCAAAGAAAACTTTATTTGTCGCCAATGAGGAGATCACGGGGAATGGCTTCCAGAGCCATGACTTCCTGAGCTAGGGTGGATGGGTTTCTTTTATTTAGGGTTAGGATGCTTATTTAGATAGGAAAGTCTTGGCATTGTATGGTGCATGGGTCTTAAGGAAACATGCCTATCCACACATTGTATATTATGTAAATGAGGCTCGCGCTCCTCCTTGGGTGGAGATTTTAGTATTATAATGAGGTAAAGGTAGTTGTTGGTCATTGTAGAGGTCACTCCATGGTCCATTGATGCAGGAGCAAGCCAGGCAGGGGTTAAAGCTGAGCTGGCCCGGGGGGTCTGGGCTGGCCGGAGGTCTTGTCAGGGCGGTTGCTATCGCTAGAAGGGCAGTTTTGCTTCCCGTTTGCCTGAGTTAAGAGAGAAGCTGGAAAGAGGTGTTGAAGGAAAAATGTGGGACAAAGGTTGGTGAGTATAAGCAGATGGGCCGTAAAGGTCAGGTTTTGGGCTCCAGCTGGTAACACGAGTCTTTTGGATCATCCAGTTTTGTGGGTGACATCAAGGGCAGATGAATATTTTGGCCAGGTCTACGTGATTTACTCTTAGCAGAACCTGGGTCACTTGACTCCGTAAGTGAGAAAAAACCACATTTTACACCATGCATTGCGTATGCTTTAACGTGATTTTGGATGACATGGGCAAGATGGGACTTCTTAGTCACCTGGTGCTGTTGTAACAAAATAACATAGGCTGGGTGGCTAAAACAAAGGAAAAGTAGTTCTTACAGCTCTGGAGACGGAAGTTCGAGCTCACGATGCCGGTAGGGTGAGGTTCTTACCTTCGGTTGCAGATGGTGCCATCTTGCTATGTCCTCACTTGGCCTTTTCTCTGTGCAAGAAGGAGAGTGAAAGCCATGCTGTTTTGGTGTCTCTTCTTACGTGGCACTGATCCCATCATGAGTGCTCCACTGCCGTGACCTCGTTTAAGCCAAGTTATCTCCCAAAGACCCTTACTCAGAATGTCCTCCATGGGAGGTTAGAGTTTCAACATGTGAAATTTGGCCGGGAATAATTCAGTCCATAACAGGGAGGGAGGAACAGTTTTGGAAAATGGGCCTCTTTAGAAATGGACAGACTTGAGAAGGAGGCTCTTTTGGACTATTACAAAGGGGACTGAGTTTGCTCAGGGGCTGCCAAAAGGGTGGAAAAGCAGGGGCGCTTGGGTGGCTCAGCCAGTTAAGCGTCTGACTTTTGGTTTCCACTCAGGGCACGATCGCACAATTTCTTGAGTTTGCAGCCCACATCAGGCTTGTGCGTTGACCGAGGGGAGCCTGCTTAGGATTCTCTGTTTCTCTCTCTCTCTCTCTCTCTGCCCCTCTCCCATTCATGCTCTTTCTGTCGCTTTCAAAAAAAAAAAAAAAAAAAAGTGTGGGAGGGTGGAAAGTAGCCAAAGCAGTGCGACAGTATGTAGGCAAAATTCGCCATTTGATTTTAGACCTACTAGAAACCACTGTTTCTCCTAACGTGGAACATCATGTCGTATGAACTGCTGCTGTCTGTTTATGCTGACGCCTGCCTGTGGTCGCAACTTTGCAGTGGCATGTGCACGGCAATTTCTTTCTCCACCCTGCTCTGTCTTCCAATGTTGGTTATGTTTTAATTAAAATAACTACTTTCTCCCTTCAACTGTAATGACAGTGCCTCCATCTTATTTTGGTCACCTTTTTCTCCACTCAGCGCATACCTAGAATGCTTTCCTCTCGGAGCTGTGCAGAATCCTCCCTGGAGGACAGCGACCGGTACTCCGTGCTTTGGGAGGAGTTGTACCAGCCAGAAAGGAACTCAGTGAGGCAGCTGGTGGCTACAGTGCAATTAGCAGCAGCTAGGAGTTCCCCTTGGGCTCTCCTCTGCCCTTTAATCCTCTTGGAGCTCCTGCCAGCCACTTTTTGGGGCTCTATCTTTGTTCTCGTTCTGTTCTAGTTCTTTTCATATACCCTGCAGTAGATGTCAGCACACTCTTGTTCCTATTGTTTGAAGTTGCCCAAAGCCTTCATCTCTGGACTTGAGATGGTGTTTGGGGGAAATAGAATGACATCAAACGTCATGGTTGTGAGACATATACATCAGGAACTTTGTACGATCGTGTTCTCCCCGAATGTACTTGTAGTGCTTGGTGGAAAATATCACTGGTAAGCACGCTCGACACTTGTGTGCCTTCCTGGGTATCCGTAGCTTTTATGTTATTTATCATTCAGGTAAATTAGGTACTGGTTTCTTCTGTTGGTGGATAGTAATTAAGAAAAAAAAAATGTCATTGGTTTTAAGTTGTCTTGACTCTAATTCCATGTACTTTATTATAAACACTGGCTTACCAATTTGTTCTTTTTATGTCACCACGTTCTGTTCAGTGACTCACCATGAAATCCCCTCAAAATGATCCAATTTTGGTTTCATTTATGTTTCCCTTTTTAGGCAAATAACCACCTAGGCCATTGCAAGTCTCTACTAATTACACTCAAGAGCATCTGTTCTTTAGTCAGTCAAGGCTTTCCCCAATTTGGCCAGTGATCACCCTTCCTTTCAGGCTGCTTCTCCCGCATGGAAAGAGGCAGCTCGTGCAAAGCATCATCCCTGTCCCAACAATTAAGGATGGCCTGCGACTGACCTCTGACTTATGGGGTCCAAATAAGTTGTTAAAATGAGAATAAACCCTCAACTGGCGAAGAACTACGATAGAGCTTTGCTTAGGAAACCAAATAGGATTCTGCCTGAAAAATCGATAGAAACTTTGCCGAATAACGGACAAAGAAGATAATTTTATTTATTTTTTTTATTTTTTTTTAACATTTATTTATTTTTGAGACAGAGAGAGACAGAGCATGAACGGGGGAGGGGCAGAGAGAGAGAGAGACACAGAATCGGAAGCAGGCTCCAGGCTCCGAGCCATCAGCCCAGAGCCCGACGTGGGGCTCGAACTCACGGACCGCGAGATCGTGACCTGAGCCGAAGTCGGACGCTTAACCGACTGAGCCACCCAGGCGCCCCAAAGAAGATAATTTTAAAGCAATTTAAAAGAGCGCTGTAATGCCTTCTAGGGAGAGGTCAGCATTCATTCATTCAATCATTACTTACTAAGTGCCCACTTTAGGCAAGACATTGTGCCAGGCATTGTGCTCCCTGCTGGGAATAAAGCTGCGAACGAATTCCCAGAAGAGCAGGGAATGCTTATCACCGTCAAATGTTTGTGGCCTGCTTTCAGTCCTAACCAGGGCGTTTGTGTTTCCGTGGACGCCAGAGAACCCAAAGGGGAAGTAGCGAAGCGTGGGAACACATAGGCTGCTTGACTTGAAGCTCGGGCACTCACTAGAGGCCAAGTTTCGGGCCTCGTTTTTCTCATCTCCAAGATAAGGATATGAATTGTGCATACCTTGTGTAGTTGCGCCATAATGAACTCAGCACAGGTAAGCGTTGGAAATAGTGCCTGGCATAGCGCAAGCATTCAATAAACAGGTAAAATCTCATCTGGGAATATGCTGTGAGGGAAAGGATTCCAAAGCCATACGTGAGATCAACAGCAAAGAGTTTTTTATGCCTGTCGAGCATGAGAACACTTAGATCTTGCCTGCTCTTTGCCTTCCTTTGCGGCTAAAGAAGTTACAACACAGAAAGGGTAAGACATAGAACTAAGGGCAGACACCTAGTTAGGAACAAAGTTAGCATTGCAACTCATGCCTCTACACTAATTTTCTTAGCCCTGCAAATCATTTATCATGTGTAAAGAAATGCTTTGTTTTCTTTCCTTTTGTTTTGTGTTTCTTAAAGTTTTTATTTTAATTCCATTGAGTGCACATTACAGTGTTATATTTGTTTCCGGTGTGCAATATCGTGATTCAACAGTTCCATACATCACCCGGTGCTCATCACAACAGATGCAGTCCCTAATCCCCATCACCTATATCACCCCCTCCACTCTGGCAACCATCAGTCCTCAATAATTACTAGTCTGTTTCTTGCTTTGGCTCTCAACGTCTCTCTCCTATTTTTTTTCCCTTTGCTTGTATGTTTCATTTCTTAAATTCCACATATGAGGGAAATCATGTGGTGTTTGTCTTTCTCTGACTTATTTCACTCGGTATTATACTCTCTAGCTCTATCCATGTTGTGGCAAACAGCAAGAAGAATATTAGCCCACAAAACAAGACTCAACAAATTCAAGAAGATTGAAAAGCAATGATTTTCAAACAAAGATATATGAGCAGTTTTCAAATGGAGAGAAAATCTTACCAAATGTCTATACGGCAGCAATATCCAGAGGCGATAAGTAGAAAATAATTTACTTGATTTTCTGTATTTATTATTTTCGAGAGGAATTCGATGAGTTTATTGTTGAGTTGGTTCCTTACAAACTCTATTTATATTCTCTTTTGCTTACTAGTGACTTTTAAACATAACTGGCTAAAGTCAACTTAAGGTCATTTTCATCCACTTTTCCATAGTGCCATAAAATGTTTCTCAAATTATATGCATAAGAATTTCTGTAGTCATGACAATGCACAAACTGGTTGGTTCTAATAGACAAATTTATGTAGGTTGGCATTCTTGAAATTATGCACCTTTTTTTTTGGCAAATTACAGCGTATTTAGTAACAGATCTAGGTAGGAAATTAAATTAACCCATTAAACCTAGTCATTGAAACTTTACTCCTATATTCACAAAATAGTTTCTTCTTCCTTTGTAGCTGGGGAAATTAAGACACAGAAAAGTAAATTTTCTGTGAAATGAACCGTGAAAAGCAGAAATAAGGCCACGAGAAGTGCCTTCCCATCCAGTGTGCTAACTATGCACCCTCTTACAAGTTGCCCTACATTGTACTCTTGGCGGAAAACCGGAAATTTATGGGTGAACATTCCTAAGACAGGAGTATTATGTCCCTTTGTTTTAGAGACAAAGAAAAACAGCGTAACATAGTGCCATCAATGTGTGGCGCTCAAACATTTTTAGCTTGTGGTGTGACAATGGAGCTGTTGTAATGTCAGGTACAAAGTGAGTGCCAATAAATTGTTATTAAAGCCAGGTGACTAAGGAGCGCTGGTGGGTTAAAGGACGAACAAACATACAAACGTTTTTACTTTATGAAGAAGCAGTGAACAACGAAGCACCTGGTTCTAACATCCATATTAGCTCATTTAGGGGATAGATATTGGTGAACACACGCCCAGGCACACACAAATAGAAGTGTGCTGCACTGTAGCAGAAATTCTCTATAAAGTCTTATTAAACAATAAATAATGTGGGGACTTCACACTTAGAGCAACAGCAACAGAACCCCTCAAAGTCCTGCGTGCCTAGCGGGATTGTTTCTTCATTTGTTTTTCTTTTCTGCAGGCATTTTCTCTCCAACCCCCCCCCCCGCCCCAGTTTATGTGGAGGCGTTACCTTTGCCTTCCGTTTGTCAGCTTGGAAGAGAGGCTCATTACGGGTGTGCACCCCCCCCCCCCCCATGGCGGAAATGCGGCCTGGCATGTGACACTAGCTGAGCCAATCAGATTCTCTCTCCTAGGATCCTTGATCTGTAGCCGCAACTGTGTCAGCAGTGGCTTGTCCTGTCTGCTGAATTTGAGACCTCTCTCTGCTTTCTGTTTTTTCCCCTTTTGTCCATTTCCAAGCCAAATCTCTGCCAGCTTCTTTCAATTTATTAATATCTTTATTGGAGGATAGTAAGCATACGATTTAGTACACACTTTAGACATTTGACAAGTTTTGACACGTTCTCTGCCACTTTTGGTTAGTTTGCATCTTATGAAATGTTGCATTCATAGAATCAATGAGTTTTTTTTTTATTGTCCTCTTTGGCTCAGCACAAGTATTTTGAGATTCTTCTATTGTTGTAGCACACATCAATAGTTTGTTCATTTTTACTACTGAGCAGCATGCCATTGTATAGATACACAATGATTTGTTTATTCACCCGTTGGTGGAAATGTAGATTATTTTCAGTTTTGATAGATGTATGTTTAAAAATATAAATTCCAAAATGATTCTCCCAGTTTATATTCCTGCCAGAAATACGTGAGAGTTCTAGGCTCTCCACATGTTAACTAACACTTGGTATGGTCAATCTTCGCTAATTTTAGGTAATCTAAATGTGTAGTGTTACCTTGTTATGGTTTTAATTTGAATGTCCCTCATGACTAATGATAACGCATTGTCTTTTATGTGCTTACTTTCATTCTATATATCGTCCTCCAGGAAGTACCTGTTCAAATCATTTACCTATTTATTTATTGAGTTGTGTTCTTCTCTAATTAAGTTCTGAGAGTTCTGTAGCCTTGTTGACAGTTCATTTTTAACCCAGTTAAAAACTGTGTTGAACATTTGACCTGCAGAGCTGCAAGACAACGTTTGTGTTGTTTATGCCTCTAAAAAAAATAGTTCTGAGAGTTCTGTATATATTTTGGATACAAGTATTTTTTAAATCAGGTATATAATTGGGAAGTATTTTACTTTTGATAAACCCCAGTTTAGCAAATATTCTCATAATGACTTGTGGTTTTGGTGTCATATTTAAAAACTCTGTGCCTTGGGGCACCTAGGTGGCTCAGTCGGTTAAGCAGCCGACTTCGGCTCAGGTCATGATCTCCTGGTCCATGAGTTAGAGCCCTGCGTGGGGCTCTGTGCTGACAGCTCAGAGCCTGGAGCCTGTTTCAGATTCTGTGTCTCCCTCTCTCTGACCCTCCCCTGTTCATGCTCTGTCTCTCCCTGTCTCAAAAATAAATGAAATGTTAAAAAAAAAAAAAAAAACAAACTCTGTGCCCAACCCAACATTTTGTCCTGTAATTTCTTTATAAGTTATATCTTTTAGGTTTTCTGTTTGGATCTATGATCTATTTTGAAGTTAATTTGTATCTATTTTTAATTTTTGCTTCATGTATTTATAAACTATTATTAGGTATATAACCATTGAGGGTTGTTATATAGTTTTGATTAATTAACCCCTCTATCGTTATGAAATAGCTTGCTTTATTCTTTGTAATACATTTTGCCTGAAATCTACTTTGTCTGATATTAATATTGCTAATTCAACTCTCTTTTAACTAGTTTTGACATGTCATATCTTCTTCCATCCTTTTACTTTAAACTTTTATGTGTCTTTATATTGTCTTATTTGTTTTCTCCAGACCTACAATATCTTCTTTTAATTGGTATATCTAGCCCATTTATATTTAATGTGATTATTGCTATGATTAGGATAAACCCATTTTACATTTAATGTGATTATTGATACAATTATGGATTAAATCCATCATCTTGTTCCTTTGTGTTTTTTTTTTTTAAATGTTTATTTATTTTTGAGAGAAAGAGAGAGAGCAGGAGAGGGGCAGAGAGAGAGGGAGTCAGAGTATCCGAAGTGAGCTCTGTGCTGACAGCAGAAAACCTGATGTGGGGCTCAAACTCCTGAACTGTGAGATCATGACCTGAGCCAAGGTGGGATGCTTAACCAACTAAGCCATCCAGACGCCCCACTACTTTGTTTTATCTAACATGTTCAGTTATCTTTTCTATCTAGAAGTTCAATTTGAGTCTTTTAAAATAATGCCTTTCATGTTTTAACAGTTTGTGTGGATATTCATTTTTATATTTGTTTATTTCTATAAATATTTATATTTATTTATTTACTCCTCTCGAGCTTCATTCTATGAGGTATTAAGTTATTTGGAAAGATTGATCCTTTTGAGCAGATGTTGGCCAACTTTTTCTGTAAAGAGCCAAATAGTATATATTTTAGGCTTTGTGAGCCATACATGATCTTTGTTGAATATTAATTATATATTTTTCGTATAATGTTGAATAGTATAAAAAATAAATTTAAAAAATTAAAAAAATCTTAGCTTACAGCCCATGCAAAAATAGGCCACAAACTGGATTTGGTCCACAGGCCATAGCTCACTGATAACTGCTTTTGAGTCTTACTTTTGTGAGTTTTCAGGCAGGACCAGAGAAGAATCCAGTCGAGGGCTTATTATTCTCCACTACAGAGGCAAAATCCTTGTATGGATTCTACTAATGAGTTTCACTCAGTCAGAAGAGGTACCGTTCCTGGCTCAGTACTATTATCTCTAATCCCTTCTGATGGATCTTTCCAGCCTTGGAAAGTTTCCTTATATGCAGGCCATGATCATTACCCACTCGGATACTCAGGAGGACCCTCTGCAGTTATCTGATATCTGAGGTTCTGTCTCTGGGCATCTCTCTCTTCTCCACCATTTTGTCCTATGAACTCTAGCTGCCTTGTTGTAGAGTCTGACTTATGGAGTCCTCCTTGATGGATTGCTTTACGCTACAGTCTGCCTGCGTTCCCCCTTACTTGCACTGTTGCCTGGCAACTCTCTCTAGTCTGTAAGCTGGAACAATCATAGGACTCACCTCATTTGTTTCCTGTCTTTCAGGGATCACTGTTCATTTTCTCAAGTCAAGAGTCTTAAAAGCCATGATTTCCTATGTTTTTATTGATATGTGAGAATTTCTAGTGGGAGAGTAAATCTTGTCCCTGTTACTCTTCCATCTTGGTTGGAAGCAGAAGTCCCTCCAATTTCCTTTTGATTCTGCTATTCCTCTGCCAGTTCTGCAAGGCTAACTGATTTTTCCAATAAGTTTCCTTATCCCAAGTTGAACAGTGATTTCTGTAGCTTGCAAATAAGATCTAAGCAGATAAACTATATCAACAGTGTGCAATTAAGATAATTCCGTCATACTCTATGGGGAAAAGAAAAGCAATGTGTTGGTCTCCTGCTGCTCTGAAGAAATTGAGGGTTTGGCTTAGGTTTGGGATTTTGTTTTATTTTTCTTCTTTTCCTTCTCCTTCTTCTCCTTCTCCTCCTCCTCCTTGTGAGAATATAACAGTGGTTCTTTAAAGGTCATCACGTAAAGTCCTTATATATAAAACATTTAAGAACTACACAAATTTTAAGTGCATGCAAATTTAAGTGTATGAAGACACAGAACTGTCTGTAAACATGGTCCAGAGATCCCATCTTTTTAATCCATTAGTGATTTGTTGATTCCCCTTGTGATGACTTTAGAAGTTCACAGACGTTCAAGGGCTAGAGAAGCCTGAAGAACATGATTTCTGCACCGTCAGGAGCCAGGGTCATTTAAGGAACCAGCCTCGGAGCTATAAAACAGACAACTCTTTTTTTTAAGAGATAAAACTTGGAATCTCTTTTTTTTTTTCCCCATTGTGTTCACATATTCAGAAGCAAACCAGTGAAACCAAGTCAATGCTTTCAGTTAGGATTGAGAAAGGGAAAGAGAAATTACAATAGTAAGTTAAATCCTTCCATTGTTGAAGCATGTGGCAGTAGATGAAAATAACTGTCTGGAGCTAGAGACATTTAGAGAAGGTCAAGTTCATAACTGTGCCTACAAGAAGGCATGGCAGCTTTGATTTTTGATGAAAGGTAGAATAAAATAAATAATGAGAGATCGGAAGCCTATATTTGAAAGAATTCTCTAACGTGTAGGTAACTAGTGACACCAATTCCTCTGACAGCCGTACCAGGCTGTGCCCAAATGCCATGCTAACCCTTGGTGCTCTGGTTCACTGTCCCGAGCATGCTGTTGAGCAGCCTATTGTTTTGACGGCCACCAAGCCACCAAGCTCTTAGAACATTGGTTCAATGTTGCAGAAAATGAAGGACCTGCTGGTGCAACTCACTCCCCACCAACAGTATTCTGCGATTTCCAGAAAGCTTTGGTATGCTTGGAGCTCCTGATTGAGTAGCTGCTGGTTTTGCATCACTTCTACTGCATGAATGGGGGTCTAGAAGGGAGGTGCGTTGACTGCCCAGACCCTGTCTCTTAACCCTGTGGCCATCTGCATCATAGCCTTTTGTTTCTGGGCTTCCTGCTGCTATTAGACAGTGTCCAGCCAAAATTATAAGGGTGGCTCTACCCACTAGAACAACGCCCAGTGCAGTTAAGGGGGTTTAGGAGAGGAGAGCTGTGCATCTTTGCACAGGAGCAGCTGTCAAACCAAGGGCCCAGTGAGACTCAATGTCCCTGATATCCCCAGATTGTTTTTTTTATTTTTTTTTTTAATTTTTTTTCAACGTTTATTTATTTTTGGGACAGAGAGAGACAGAGCATGAACGGGGGAGGGGCAGAGAGAGAGGGAGACACAGAATGGGAAACAGGCTCCAGGCTCTGAGCCATCAGCCCAGAGCCCGACGCGGGGCTCGAACTCACGGACCGCGAGATCGTGACCTGGCTGAAGTCGGACACTTAACCAACTGCGCCACCCAGGCGCCCCGATATCCCCAGATTCTTCAAATCAACGTAGACAGCATTTAACTGCCTACCTGACCAGATTTTCCTCCTTTCTTTTCAAATATCACTCTCCCTATTGAGATGTATGTGATAGCTGTATACATTATCAGCCATCACCTCGTGTAGCAATAAAAACATCTCTTATTCTTCAAATACTAAGCGAAAATTAAAGATTTGATCAGCAAAAGAAATTAATATTCCTTGTAGTTCCACCATTCAAAGGAAATTATTTTGAACAACTCTTTGTCTACTTTATGGCTTTTCCATATATAGTGTGTGTGCCTATATAATCTGTGTATATTGTGCATGTGCATAAACATTTTCTTTACAAATATAATTAACATACTTTTTTTCCAATTTTTTGTGGTAAAATACACATAACATAAAATGACTGTCTTAACCATTTTAAGTATATGGTTCAGTGGGATTAATGACATTTATATGTATGCAACGATCTCCCTCATCCATCTCCCCAATTCTTTTCGTCTTATAAATCTGAAACCCATTAAAATATTAACTGCCCATTCTCCCCTCTTCCTGTTCCCAGCAACCATCATTCTACCCTCTGATTCTATTCTCTGTCTCTATGATTTTAAGTACTCTAAACACCTCATGTAAGTGGGATCCTATAATATTTGCTTTCAGGGATTGTGTGTGTGTGTGCGTGTCAATGCGTGTGACTGGCTTATTTCATTTAGCATAACATACTCAAAGTTCATCCACATTGTAGCATATATCAAAAGTCCTTTCCTTTTTAAGACTGAATAATATGCCATTGTAGTATTTATTACATCTTGCTTATCCATTCATACATTCAAGGACTCTTGAATTGCTTCCCGATTTTAGCTATCGTAAATAATGCCGCTATAAACAAACACTGGTATATAAATACCTCTCTCTTGGAGACCCTGCGTTCAACTTTTTTGAAGATATACCTAAGTAGAACTGCCAGAGGATGTGGCAGTTCTATTTTTAACTTTCTGAGAAATAACATATTATTTTCGACAGCAAATCGCGACATTTTATGTTCCTACCAGTAGCGCACAGGGTTCCAGTTTCTCCACATCTTCACCAACACATGCTATTTTGTTTGTTTGTTTTCATAGTAGCCGTCCTAATGGATGTGAGTTGGTGTGATACGGTTTTGGTTCATTTCCCTACTGATTAATAATGCTGAGAATATTTTCATATGTTTATTGAACATTTGTATACCTCCTTTGGAGAAATGGCTATTCAAGTCCTAAGCCCATTTTGAATCAGGTTGTTTGGCTATATGTTGTTGAGTTTAGATGTTCTCTCTATATTCTAGGTATTAATCTCTCATCAGATACAGGCCTATCTAGGAGATGTTTCAGTTCTAGACCATGGCAATAAAGTGAATATGCAAAAAAGCAAGTGAAAGGGATTTTTGGTTTCCTAGCATATATAAAGGTTATGTTTGCCCTATGTGGTACTTTATTAACTGTGTACTAGCATTACGTCTTGTAAAATAATATACATACTTGAATTTTAAAAATACTTTATTACCAAAAAATCCAAACCATCATTTGAGCTCTCAGAAAGTCATAATCTTTTTGCTGGTGGAGGGTCTTGCCTCGGTGTTGGTGGCTGCTGACTGCTCAGGGTGGTGGTCGCTGAAGGTTGGGGTGGCTAAGACAACAATAAATTTTGCCACATTAATTGACTCTTCCTTTCATGAACAATTTCTCTGTTGCACATAATGCTGTTTAATACCATTGTGCCTACGGTAGAATTTCGTTTAATCCCCTCAGACCCCGCTACTGCTTTGTTGGCTACGTTTATGGACTATTCTAAATTTTTTGTCTTCATTTCAACAATCTTCACTGAATATTCACCAAACGTAGACTCCATCCCAAAAAGACACTTTCTTTCGTCATCCATTCAAGTTTTATTATGAGATTGAAGCACATGCAGACTCCACTTCTAGTTCTAGTTCTCTTGCTATTTCTACCACATCTGTAGTTAGTTCCTCCGCTGAAGCTTTGAACCCTCAAAGTCTTCCATGAGGGTTAAAATAACTTCTTCCAAACTCCTGTTAATGTGAATGTTTCATCTCCTATGAATCACGAATGTTATTCTCTTTATAAAAAAGTTTATTGATTGATTTTGAGAGAGAAAGTGCAAGTAGGGGAGGGGGAGAAGAGAGGGAGAGAGAAAATCCCAAGCAGGTTCCACACTCAGTGCGGAGCCTGATGCAGGGCTCAATCCCACAACCATGAGCTGAGCTGATATCAAGAGTTGGACACTTAACTGAGCTACCCAGAAGCCCCAATTCATGAATGTTTTTTTTTTTCAATATATGAAGTTTATTGTCAAATTGGTTTCCATACAACACCCAGTGCTCATCCCAACAGGTGCCCTCCTCAATGCCCATCACCCACTTTCCCCTGCCTCCCACCCCCCATCAACCCTCAGTTTGTTCTCAGTTTTTAAGAGTCTCTTATGCTTTGGTTCTCTCCCACTCTAACCTCCTTTTTTTTTTTCCTTCCCCTCCCCCATGGGTTTCTGTTAAGTTTCTCAGGATCCACCTAACAGTGAAAACATATGGTATCATGAATGTTTTTTAATGGCGTTTAGAATGGTGAATTCTTTCCTAAGGTTTCCTTTCTTTCTTTTCTTTCATTTATTTCTTTCCTTTTCCTTTCTTTCATCCCTTCCTTCCCTCCCTTTCCTTTTCTTTCTTTTCTTTTTTTTTATTTCATTAATTAACATACAGGCTGAAGGTTTTCAATTGACTTTGCCCAAATGCATCAGAAGAATCGCCAAAAGCTACCAATGGCAGCTATAGCATAATGAATTGTATTTCTAAAACAATAAAACTTGAATGTTGACATTAATCCTCGAGGCATGGGCTGCAGAATGGATGTTGTGTTAGGAGGCATGAAAACCAATTTCATCTCATTGTACATTTGCATCAGAGCTCTTGGGTGACCAGGTACATCGCTAATGGGCAGTAATATTTTGCAATGATTTTTTTCCTGAGCAGATCTCAACAACTGGCTTAAAATATTCAATAATCCACATTGTAAACAGATGGGGTGTCATCTAGGCTTTGCTGTTCCATTGACAGACCACAGGCAGAGTAGATTTAGCATAATTTTTAAGTGCCTTAGGATTTCAGGAATGGGAAATGAGTGCTGGCTTTCACTTAAAGTCACCAGCTGCAGTAGCCCCTAACCAAGAAAACTAGCCTGTCCTTTGAGGCTTTGATGTCTTTCTAGCTATAAAAGTTCTATATGGCATCTTTTTCCAATATAAGGCTGTTTTGTCTACACTGAAGACCTGCCGTTTAGCGTAGCTACCCTCATGAATCATCCCGGCTACATTTTCTGGATGACTTGCTGCAGCTTCTGCGTCAGCACTTGCTGCTTCCCCTTGAAGTTTTATGTTCTGTAAATGCATTGTTTCCTTCAACCTTATGAACCAACCTCTCCTGGTTTCAAGGTTTTCTTCTGCGGCTTTCTTACCTCTCTCCGCCTTCATAGAATTGAAGAGAGTTACGGTTAGACGTTGACCTAAAGGAATGTTGTAGTCGGTTTGATCTTCTATCCAGACGACTAAAACTTTTTCCATCTCGGCAACAAGGCTGTTTCTCTTATGATTTGCCTACTCTCTGGAATAGCCCTTTTAATTTCCTTCAAGGACTCTTGCTTTCCATTGACAACGTGGCCAACTGTTGGGTGCAAGAGGCCTTGCTTTTGGCCTGCCTCGGCTTTCAACATACCTTCCTCACTAAGCTTAATCACTTCTAGCTTTCAATTTAAGGTGAAAGATGGGCAACTCTTTCTTTCACATACACACTGACGGACCATCATAGAGTTATCAGTGGGTCTAATTTCAGCATTGTTGTGTCGCGGGGATGGGAGGCCTGAGGAACGGGAGAGAAACTGGGGAATGGCCAGTTGGTCAGTGAAGCAGACAGAACGCTCACGACATTTATCTTATATGAGTGTCGCTGGTGCTACCCCAAAATAATTACGATAGTAATATCCGAGATCACAGATCACTGTAACAAATGTAATAATATTGGAAAAGTTTATAATACTGTGAAAATTAACAAAATGGGATACAAAGACACAAATGAGCAAATGCTGCTGGAAAAATGGCCTGTCGTGCAGGGTTGCCACAGACCTTCACTTTGTAAAACAGTATCTGTGAAGCACAATAAAGCAAAGCACAGTAAAATGAGATATTCCCATATATCATTTGCAAATATTTTCTCCCATTCTGTGGGTGCCAGTTTGCTCAAGTCTCTTTTGATGCATGAATTTTTTTCATATTCTTCACTGGAAGTTCAATTTGTCTATTTGTTATGTTGTTACCTGAACCTTTAGTGTCATAGCCAAAGAATCAATGCCAAATCCAATGTTGAGTTTTTCCCTATGTTTTCTACTAAGAGTTTTATAGTTTCGCATCTTACATTTATGTCTTTGGTCATTTTGAGTTAATTTTTGTATATGGTAATAATGATCCAACTTTTTCATACTGATAGCAACTTTCCCCAGCAACATGTGTTGAAAAGACTGTCCTTTTCCTATTCAATTATCTCTGAACCCTTAACAAAAATCATTTGACCATATATGTGAGAGTCGATTTCCGGACTCTCTGTCTCTATTTCCTGTCTGTCTTTATACCAGTGGCACACTGTTTTGATTACTGTAATTCGTAATAAGTATTGAAAATCAGACGTGAGTCCTCTATATTTATTCTAATTTTTCAAGACTATTTTGGTTATTCAGGGTCCCTTGAGATTCCATAATTTTCAGGATGGAATTTTGCAATTTCTGTAGGAAAAAAAAGTCATTGAGGTTTGAATAGGGATTACATTGCATCTGTAGATCACTTTGAGTAGTGCTAACATCTCAATAATTAAGGCATTCAATCCATGAACATGGGATGTGTTTCTATTTATTTACATCTTCTTTCATTTCTTTCAGCAATGTTTTATAGTTTTCATTGTACAAATCTTCCACCTCCTTGGCTAACTTAATGCCTAAGTATTGTATTCTTTTTGATATTGTAAATGGAATTGTCTTCATAATTTCCTTTTCAGAGTGTTCATTTATTTTATAGAAATGCAACTTATTTTTTGCATGTTGACTTTATATCCTGCTATTTGCTGAACTTATTTGTTATTTCTAACATTTTTTTTTCTGGAATCTCATTCTATATATGAGAAAATAATCTGCAAACAGAGATAATTTTATTTCTTCTTTTCCAGTTAGGTTACTTTTTATTTCTTTTTCTTGACTTAATGCTCTGGCTACAACTCCAAATGCCATGTTGAATAGAAGTGGAAACACTTGGCATCTTTGCCTTGTTTATCATCTTAGAAGGAAAGCTATCAGTATTTCACCATTGAGCATGATGTGTGCTCTAGGCTTTTCATAATGGCTTTTATTATGTTAGGGCAGTTTCCTCCCATTTTTAGTTTGTTGAGTATTTTTATCTTAAAAGGGTATTATTGAATTTTGTCAGTTGCTTGTTCTGCATCAGTTGAGATAATCATGTGTTTTCCCCCCTTATTATGTTGATGTGGCATGTTATACTGGTTGGGTTTAGTATATTGAACCATCCTTGCATTCCAGGAAAAAAATCCCACTTTTAATATGCTTCTGAATATTGTTTGCCAGTAATTTCTTGAGGATTTTTGCATGAATGTCCATAAGGATATTGGTCTGTAGTTTTATTTTTTTGTAGTGTCTTTGTATGTCTTTCATTTAATAATAATACTGGCCTGAAAAATGAGTTTCCAATTCTTTATTATTTTGGAAAAGTTTGAGAAGGATTGAAGTTAGTTCTTTTGTAATGTTTGTGAGAATTCATCAGTAAAGTCATCAGGTCCAGGGATTTTTTTAATAAAGATTTTTTTTTGATTACTGATTCAATCTCCTTACTAGTTACAGGTCTATTCTGATTTTTTTCTGTGTGGCAATTTAGTCTTGCTACGTTTTGTTATTCCAGAAATTTGTGCATTTCATATAGGTTATCCAATTTTAAGTATAAAATTGCTCATGGTATTCTTTTATAATCTTTTTTATTACTGTGTAATCAGTAGTAATGTTCCCACTTTCATTTCTGATTTTAGCAATTTGTCTTATTTTTTTTTTTATAATCCATCTAGCTAAAGTTCTGTCAGTTTGGCTGATCTTTATTCTCTGCTTCATTGATCTCTGCTCTGATCTTTATTATTTCCTTCCTTCTGCTAGGTTTTGGTTTAGTTTAGTTTTCTTTTGTTTTGCTTGTTCTTTAAGTTATACAGCAAGTTTGTTTATTTGAGGACTTTCTTGTTTTAATGTAAGCATTTATACCTAAAAATTTCTTCTTACACCCCACTCACTTCATTCTATAAGTTTTAGTATTTATGCTGTCATTTCCAATTGTCTCTAAGTACTTTTAGATTTCCTCTATGATTTTTCTTCTTTGATCCTTTGGTTGTTTTCTAGTTTTATTTCTGTTTTTGATTGATATTTTGTTATATATTGATAAAACTTTATCCTTTTATGGTTGAAAAAGATACTTTGCATGATATTTATCTTTTTAAATCCACTGAGACTTAATTCATGTTCCAATATATGGTCTATCCTGAAAATGCCCACATGCACTTCAGAAGAATGTTATTGAAGAATGTTGTTATTGTTAGAGTGTTGTATATGTGTCTGTTAGATTTAGTTCTTTTTTTGTGTTGTTTAAGATCTCTATTTCCTTACTTATCTTCTATCTGGTTTTTCTGTCCGTTATTGAGAGTGGAGTATTGAAATCTTCAACTATTATTATAGACTATTTCTCCCTTCAGTTCTGTTTTTGCTTCATATATTTTGGTGGTCTGTTATTAGGTATGCAAATGACTATGATTGTTGTATCTTCTTATTCTGAAACTTGTATTCACATGTAATGTGCTTTTGTCTCTTGTAAACATTTTTTATCTAAAGTCTATTTTACTAATCTTAATATAGGCACTCCTGCTTTTTTTGTTAACTGTTTTCATGGAATATCTTTTTCCATCTTTTCATTTTCAGTCCATTTGTGTATAAAACGAGTATATAGTTGTGTGTTTTTTAAAGTTTATTTTGATAGAGAGAGAGAGGGAGGGAAAGGAGGGGAGGGGCAGGGCAGAAAGAGAGAGAGAGAATCACAAGCAGACTTTGTACCATCAGCACAGAGCCCAATGTGGACCTCAAGGTCATGAAATGTGAGATCATGACCTGAGTCAAAGTCAAGAGTTGGATGCTTAACAAACTGAGTCACCCAAGTGCCCTGGGATCATGTGTTTTTATCCATTTTGCCAATCTGTGCATTTTGATTGGAGACTTTAGGTCATTTACATTTAAAGTAATTACTGATAAGAAAGGACTTATTTCTGTCATTTTGCTATTTGTTTTCTACATACCTTACAGATTTTGACCCTCATTTCATACATTACAATCTTACTTTTTTTAGTTGATTTTTTGTAGTAAAATGTTTAAATTTGTTTCTCACTTCCTTGTGTATATATTCTATAGTTATTTGTGTGTGTGTGTGTGTGTGTGTGTGTGTGTGTGTGTGTGTGGTTGCTATGGGGTTTGAATTTAATATCCTAAAGTTATAACACTCTAATTTGAGTTTATAAAATACTAAAACTCTATTTAACAGCTCTATCCCCACCTGTTTTTATTATTGATGCCACAAACCTACATCTTTCTACATTGTGTACCAAAAAAACATAAACTGATAACTATCTCAAATACATTAATCTCTGAAATCATGGAGAAAACAAAATGTTGAGTTATAAATAAAGTTAGAATAGTACTAGCTTTTAGACTAATCTTTTTTTTTTTGAGAAATGCATTAGTCTCTAAAATCACGTAGAAAACAAAAAGTAGAGTTGGAAACAATTGTTATAATAATACTAGCTTTATAATTACATACATATTTACATTTATTAGGATCTTTATTTCTCCATTTCCAGTTAATATTTAGTGTTCTTTTACCTCTCCCTGCTGGACACCCTTGAACATTTCTTGCATGGTAGGTCTAGTGGTAATAAATTCACTCAGCTTTTATTTATTTGTGAGTGTCTTAATTTCCCCTTCATTTTTGAAGGACAACCAGATAGAAGATTCTTGGTTGACAGCTTTTTGTCCTTTTAGAAGTTTGAATACAGCTCATGACTTTTGGTCCCAAAACTTCTGATGAGAATCTGCTGATAATTTTTATTGAGGATAATTTTATTGAGGATCCTTTATATGTGACAACTTACTTCTCTCTTGCTGCTTTTGGATTCCAAAAGTTTGACTATGTTTCTCATTGTGGGTCCCTTTGAGTTCCTCTTACTTGGAATTCATTGAGCTCGAATGTTTACATTCATCTATATTATCAAATTTGGTAAGTATTCAGACAATATTTCTTCACATGTTCTCTCTTTTTCTCTCTTTTTCTTCTACTAGGACTTCCACAGTGTGTATATTGACCCATTTAATGATGTCTCATAGGTCCCTTAGGCTCTGTTCATGTTTCTTCAATCTTTTTTTCTCAAACTCAATAATTTCCATTACTCTAGCTCCAGTTCACTGATTCTCCCTTTTGCCTGCTGAAATCTGCCTTTGAAGTTTTCATTTCAGTTGTATTCAGGAGCTCTATAATTTCTTTTTAGGTCATTTATCTCTTTATTGATATTTCTATTTTGTTCATTGTTTTTTTGACTTTCTCTACCTCTTCCTTTCCTTTTTTGAGTATCTGTAAGATAGTTGTTTTAAATTCTTCGTCTAGTAGATCTACCATCAGGGTTTTTCAGGAATAATTTCTGTTGATTAACTTTTTACATTTTAAATGGACCACACTTTCCTCTTTGTTTACATGCCTTGTGTGTGTGTCGGGAGGATGGGTGGGTGGGTGTGTGTTTCTGTTATGTTGTTGAAAAACTAGATATTTGAACCTTATATTATGGTAACTCTGGAAGTCAGATTCTCTTTTTCTTCCAGGGCTAGCTGTTTTTCATTTGTTTTGTTTTCTGTTTTTTTTTTTTTAACGTTTATTTACTTTTGAGACAGAGAGAGACAGAGCATGAATGGGGGAGGGTCAGAGAGAGAGGGAGACACAGAATCCGAAACAGGCTCCAGGCTCCGAGCTGTCATCACAGAGCCCGATGCGGGGCTTGAACTCATGAACTGCGAGATCATGACCTGAGGTGAAATCGGACGCTTAACCGACTGAGCCACCCAGGCACCCCTTGTTTTCTGTTTTTGATCTTGGTTGTTGTGGGCTGTCTCTGTGCTAAGGATCAGCCTACAGTATAAACCTAAGATCTTCTCAGGTCTTGTTGAGCCTGTGCCTTCCCCAGATATCCACAGTTTCTTGTTTTCCTCTTTTCCAACACTTTCTTGTTGTCCTCACATATACAATTGCTTTTCAATGTCCAGTTGTTAATATCTGCCCCCATAAGAGAAAAAAAGAGAAAACTGAAGGAGAGAGGGATAGACACCAGCCCTTTAGGTCCCTTGGAAATCACTTCAACCAGAGGATCAGAGGCTTGCAACAATGAGAAGAGGTTCAACAACAATCACCACCTGCGTCTTTGCATTTCAATGTGACCAAAGCACAGATCCTTGATATTTGGAAGGCAGGGTCTCTTTTGGCCAATTCTGGCTCATGCAGTCTGCGGGCAGGTTGCTCTTGGAATATGTACACAGATGCCTGACACATCTTGGGGGTGGGGCAAATGGATAGTTTCTACTATGCTAAAAACTAAAATTGACCAAAATTAACATCAATAATTCACAGTCCAAAACTATCCTGGTGTTATAAGCATTCAGTAGATGCCAGGGTTCCAAAAGAGTTACAGCAGACAGATTGTGCCAGAGTAATTTTTGTCTAAGTGAGGAGACAGATTCTGGGTACTTCCTACTAGGTCATCTTCCCCAAATCCCTTAACTTGCTTTTTTTTTTTTAATTTTTTTTCAACGTTTTTTTATTTATTTTTGGGACAGAGAGAGACAGAGCATGAATGGGGGAGGGGCAGAGAGAGAGGGAGACACAGAATCGGAAACAGGCTCCAGGCTCCGAGCCATCAGCCCAGAGCCTGACGCGGGGCTCGAACTCACGGACCGCGAGATCGTGACCTGGCTGAAGTCGGACGCTTAACCGACTGCGCCACCCAGGCGCCCCCTTAACTTGCTTTTTGAACTCAATCCACAATGGTATTAGTTTATTTTAAAAGTAATGTTTATATTATCATGATTAATGACTACCTAGTATTCCATTTTCTAACCAGGGATGGGCAAATTTCTTCTTTAAAGGACAAGGGGGCAACTGTTTTGGGCTTCACAGACCACATAAGGCCTCTACTGATGCTTCGCCTGCTGCTCTTGTGGCTTCTTCTTCCTTTTCTCATACCATTTCAAAAATGTACAATTCTTAGCTCAAAGCTCATCGTCTAGATATAGTATCAATTTTAGGGTAAGATTTTTTCCTCGTATCTGCCTCTGTAAACATCACCATAATATGAGAGTAAATAGGCAATAGCTATAGCTTATAGAATAGGGTAATTTCTCCAATCTTCTGCTTCCAGCATTTGTATGATTTTGGTGATAATTAGAATTTCCTCACTAAGTCAGGAAAGGCGTTTTCCTACTATTTCTAAATCTTGTTAACCGTATGCCAAAATGTTGCAAGATGATTCGTTCAATGATTACTTCAACACACATTTACTTTGAGCCCAGTAAGTAACCTGCAACCTACTGGTAGTCTTTTTCATCAGTGGTTTTAGTAAAATGAGCCCTCAATTCAAAATAGAGAATATTAGTGACATCATTTAAGCTGTCCTTGTACTGTATTTTGTAAAACAACTTTAACTCAGGGTGTATTTTAGTTTTGGGGCATTATAAACTTTTCGAGGAATTGGTGTCCACAAAAAGGAGGTAGCAAAAAATGAAATCCGACATGTTGATCCCCTAAATAACCTCTCTGCCCTTAAGGTAACTGAAGGTTACTTTCTGCTACAAGAATATTTGGATTTCTCCCTTCTACATTAATCTGAAATGACCTTCTTGTAGAAGCCGGTTCGCAGGAATATTTGGAACAAAAGTGTCATGCTTTTGAAAGAAAATGTTAAGTTAAATTTGCTGCATCGTTTCAGCATGCTGACAGCATTGTTTTAAAAATACATTTTTTTTTAAATTGTATGTTGAATAGAAAAAAAAAAACAAGGCTGTTGGAATCCAAGTACAGTGACATCAGTGACATAGTGAAATTCAAGGTAAAAAAAAAAAAAAGAAAAAAGAAAATGGTAAATGGCATTTTCATTACTCATTTGATTAATGGATTATGTCTTTGGGAATAACTTGGAGATGGGGGGTGGGTATGGAGTTGTTCTTAACGTCCAACACCTTGGGCAGAGAGTGGACTAAGGGATCAAATCTGTCCAGAAAGCCAGTGGCACAGACACTGGGTGTGTGTGTGTGTGTGTGTATCCTGTCAACTTTTTAAAAGTTTTATATACAACTTAGGGTTTATATAGTTACTTTTTGTTGAAATTGAAAAAAATAGAAATTATCTTTTTTTTTCTAAATCTAGGTCCTTTAGGAACAAAACTCTAAACTGTAAATAAATTGTAAAATTTGAGAATGTAACCTATGTGTTTGCTATTCCTTAAGTTATTTTCACACATCTGAAATATTTGAAAACTACTGAAGGGTCTAATCATTGTCAGACACTACTCTGTGTGCCGTGGATACATTGGTGGACAAAAACAAAACCATAAGCAAAAAATAAAACCCCTGCTGTTGTTACCTTGCATTACAGTGGAGGGAGACTACAAATTGAAAATGAGTAAAATAAATACAGCGATAAGGTCTTTGGATAAAGATAAGGCCCTCAAAATAAGGAGTATAAATGCTTAGGGCTCATTGTCAAAGTAATAGCTGAGGCTTCACTCTCAGGGTGTATATGATATTTTTGACGAGACCTGAAAGCAAGGAGGTGAACCCTGCAGATATAGAAGGGTGAGGACTTTGAGGTCAAGGCCTCAGGCAAGAGCAGTCTGGACTGTCTGAGCACCAGCATGGAGGGGGCAGTGCCTAGAGCATGCTGCATGAAAGAATGACATCTGGGTATTTCAGGCCCAGACTGATGGTCTCATGGGCCAGATAAGGGTTTGGCTCTCAACAAGTAAGATGGGAAGTCACTAAAGGTGGACGAGCAGAACAAAGGCGCAATCTCACTTCTAATGTGCCATCTGAGGGTTACGTGGAGAAAGCAGGCAAGGATACAGTCAGGTGAAGCCCTTAGAGCCTTTTGAAATAACTCGGACAAGAGATAATGATAGTTTGGTACCTGATACTCATACCTGGAGTTGATGAGCGGCGCTGGCAGGAAAGATAGAGGAAGTGAGAGATTGACAGGAATCTTGGTAACTTTCTTGTTTAATTTTATTCTTTACTACTTAATGCTATAAAGTAATCTACAGCAAACATCATAATTCGATCCACGTGTTTTTTCTTGAGATTGAGTAAAAAACAGATATGTGCTATGTCTTTTTCTGTCCATCATTATACTGGAGGTGTTGGCCAAGGCAGTAAGAACATAGAGCAACAAAGCTTTAAAACTTGAAAGAAGAAATTAAAATGTTATGATGTCACCGTGCTTGATATACAGAGAATGCAAAATATTCTAGAGATACTTTGTTAAATACTTAGAAACATATCCCCCAAGGGATATGCAAGATGCAACAAAGAAAACTATAAACTTGTAATGAGAGAAACATCTAAAGAAATATGGGGATGAGGGAGATACAAATCATGTTCACGGATTGGAAGTCTCCATATTTCAAGAGTGGTCAATTCTTCCCTAAATGATTTATAGATTCAATACAATCCTAATAACAATCTGAATACTTTAAAACAAGTTTCTGTTTTGTTTTTGGTGAATCTTAAAAAAAACCCGACTCGAAAACTTAGAGGAAACTATGATGAGCAGAAAATAGCAGAGAACTCTCGAAAAGCAGAGGGGAGAGGACCTGCTCCATCAAGAGTCAAGAATTAGCCCAAACTATATGGTCCTGTGTCAGAGATAGAAACACCAAGTGCAGCAGAACAGAAACAGACCTAGGTGCCTATGAACACTTGATTGATGATGAAAGCAGACAGTGGAACAGGGAGAGCAAGGTGGTCTTTTCAAGAAACGATGCCGGAATGCTTGGCTATGCATCCTTAAGGGGAAAAAAAAAGAAGAACTCTATCTCACTTCATTGTCAAAAAAATCAGTTCATATTGACAGTAATATAATATAGGTTATCTTCATTATCTCCAGATAAAAAAGCATTTTTTTAAAACAACAAGACTCAGCATTAGTCAGGAAGACAGAAACGTTTGAAATCCACGAATGGCAAAATATAGAGGAAAGCCACGTTGTGAAAATCTATTTTTTGGCTCATCATTAATTAACAAAGGGCTTGCACCAAAATATGTAAATATCTTCAAAATTAATAAGAGAAAGGAAAGGAATCGAATTTTTAAAAAATGGCATGGGATATGAACAGGTACTTCACAAAAGAGAGTTTCAACAGGACTAATAGACCTAGAAGGAGGTTCTCAACCTCATTAGTTATAGGGAAATACAAATTAAAACCAAAACGAATTTTAAAACTATCATAATACGAGTATGAGTCTGCAAGATTGGCAAAAATTGAAATGTTTGACAACAGCAAATGTTGGTGAGGAAGTGAAGCAACTAGAATTCTTACACACAGTTAATGGGACTATAGGTTTATAAAACCAGTTGGAACACAATTTGGCAGTCCTGGCTACAGCTGAGGATACATCTGCCCTTTTCTGTTCCTGGTTTCACAGTCTCTGGAAATGTGTGTTTAGGGGCTTCTGGGTGGCTCGGTGGGTTAAGTGCCCAACTCTATTTTAGCTCAGGTCATGATCTCCTGGTCCGTGGGATTGAGCTGTGGATCTGAATCCACACTGACAGCACGTGGGTGTCTCTCTCTCTCTCTCTCTCTCTCTCTCTCTCTCTCTCTGTTTCTCTTTCTCTTTCTCTCTCTCTCGCTTCCTCCCTCCCTCCCTCCATCCCCCCAAATAACTAAATAAACCTAAAAAAGGGAAATGTGTGTTTATATGCACCAGGATACATGCAAAAGAATATAGAGTGGAATATTCAAAAAAGGCCCAAACAGGAAGCAAATGCCCATCCAGAATGTAAGAGATAAACACAGTGTGGTATATTCAAATTATGGAGTATTGCACAGCATTGGAAATGAACTACAGAAACACAATAGCATGGATGAATCTTGAAAACATAATGTTGAGTAAAAGAAGTCAGACACATTGGAATGAATACTGCATCATCCCATTTATATAAATTTCAAACAGAAGGTAGACATTGGGGCGCCTGGGTGGCTCAGTCGGTTGAGCCTCCGACTTCGGCTCAGGTCACGGTCTCACGGTTCATGGGTTCGAGCCCCGCGTCGGGCTCTGTGCTGACAGCTCGGAGCCTGGAGCCTGCTTTGGATTCTGTCTCCCTCTCTCTCTCTCTGTGCCTCCCCTGCTGCTCTCTCTCTCTCTCTCTCTCAAAAATAAATAAATAAACATTAAAAAAAGAAGGTAGACATCAACTCTACATGTTAGAAATACATATGTAACACAGCTGTGAAGAAAAACAAGGAGGGGGGTCCCTTAAAATTCTGAAGAGTGCCTGTTGCTTGTGGGCAGGAAGGAGTGATGGTTGAGAACATCACCTGGAGGAGATGGTTATTTTACATCTCCGGCCAGACGTTCTGGTGCAGACCTGTTGGTTTATAATCACTTGCCAAGCTGACAATTTGCCTTTTGTGTACTGTTCTGGTTGTGTCTCATATTTTTTAAACGAACAACACAAACTGAGGCTCGGGAAATCAGAAAGTTCCTTCCGGGTGACCAAACCGGTAGACGACAAGGCTGGAATTTGATCACCATCTCGCCTGCTTCCAGGCAGATGCCTTTTCCAATATAGCATTGGTTCTAAAATTACTTTTCATGGACCGCATAAGAAAAAAAAAAAAACAACAGAGGTCCTTATGAAAACTGCACCTTACAGAATTTCATACAAAACTAACTGGACCAGAATCTTGTATGTTGGATCCATGAATGCGCATTTATCAAGTTTCAGGGGTGGCTGAGTCACAGTGAGGTTTAAAGCGATTGCTCTAAATCATACTTACCTTTCCTCAAGAGGAACTGACCAAGAACCCATCCTCTCTGATGATCTTAGATCTTTCTCTCTATTCCAGGAAAGAAAATTATTTTGATTGTTAAAAAAAAAAAAGGGTGGGTGGGTGGGTGGGAAAGGTGACCGTATCTCCTGGACCCAAAAAAAAGGAGTTTAGGAGCAAGTAAAAACTGCTTCTGGGATTCTGCGGTTAAAAAAAAAAAAAAAAAAAAAGAAGGAAACAGACAAGAGCAGGGGACTCAGTGTTTGAGGCCACACATTAGGTTTGGATCTAGCATGAGGTTCTCTTTTCTTACCAGCCTTTGTACGCAGTGCAGTGTTTCTGAGTTACAGGAGGAAGGTGATTCCTTATGAATTTCGTGTTTATTTTCATATGTCCCCTTGGTGTTTCATAAATTCTCCCTGAGTATTACAGTTTACCTTGGCTATTCTGAGAGTAACTCTAGAAAGATCTATCAAGGAATAAAAACTAAAGAAGGCTTTTAAATGCTGCCTTCCTTCCTCCCATCAAAGAGGACGTCCCCCCTTGATTCTCTCAGCGTCTTCCCCTCTCTGCACTTGCGGAACGGAGCTGCTCGACCAGACCGATTATGTGTGTCTGTGTCTGTGTGTGTGTACACGCACGCACACGTGCAATGTAGAATCTTGAGGAAAGACTGTGGAAGCAGGCGTAGAAAAGAGTATTGTATAGAATCAGAGATGAATAATTTGTTAGAAGTATGGAAGCAGGTGAAAGGTGTCCGTACGTGGAGGAGAGATCCAAAAGGAGTTCAAGTGAAAGCAGTTGAAGAATTCCAGGGGATTGGAGCTTAGCTCTGGGTTGAGTTTCTGTGATCCCAGCACCACTCAGACGCCAGGCCACCCTGGGCACAGTTTTCTCAGCAAACTGGAGCCAGAGCTTGAATGGGGAATCAGGACTCCCCTAGGCAACAGTGGGGTGCCCTGGTGGGACCAGAATTGGGGAGACAACACCAACACAGCATGCAGTTCAGGGGTGAAGAGGTGTGATGGCTGGTGGCTGTCCTCCCCTGGCCACCCCGGTAGATGCTGCAGCCTAAGACCAGTCCAGCGGTTGTGCGGACCACACCTAACGCTTGTTAGGGCTTCCCTCTCGGAGTTGGCGAACTGTTGGGTTTTGTGTTTAGCAACAGATGAACAAGATGGCATTTTTACTTTATAGAAATACTGCTTTCACTGAACCACCTGAGTAGAAGCATCCTTTCACACCGACAAAATTGTCTTGTTTGGAGTAACTATAATAGAATATGCTGGATGTTGTGCTCACAGCCAAAGAACAGAACAGTTTCTTCTTTATTCCCAGAACACTGGTCCAAAGCATAAGCAAACAATTCAGAGGTTGATTTTTATATTCTTAGATAGAGCCTCTGTATTTGTTCACAAGGACCATTTTCTATGTTTATAGGCTCTTTCCAAGAAGCAAAGTTAACCCATATTATGTTCTCCAATCTGAAAATGATTTAGGATTAAAAATCACACCTAATATTTGTACATACTTTATAGTTTACAAAACCTTTCAGGAATATTTTCATATATGATCCCCTTCTCAATACTGTGAGGTAGCGTTTACTATTCTCATGCCACACGATGAAAAACTTGAGCGTAGGACATGAATAAATTAGGCTGAGGTCACTTGAGTAGGATGTCACCAAGCTGGACAGGAACCACATCTTGCTCTGGGTCCTCAGTACTTTAGCTCCCTACACACACACACACACACACACACACACACACACACACACACAGCTATTTTTCGGGGACATGGTCCTCAGTGTCCTCTTCAATGCCTGCCACGTCTTGGCATTTGGTTGACTGAAATGGTAACTAACCTAAAGGCACAAAAATGTCAACTAGGACTGGGACTTTAAAACGATCGGGCAGAATGGTTTGGACTTCTTAAAGCTAACACTGCCTTAAAACGCAATCACCATCTTAAACGTGACGGATAGCCACCATTATTTTTTCCTCAGTTTGACAGAAGGCTACCATTCAAAAAGACCATTATCTTTTGTATTTCTTATGGTACCTACTGCTGCTGGTCATGGTAAAGCGAATGGATTTAGCAGACCAAGGCTCAGGTTCTGGTCCTGCCACAAGCTATGTTTCCTCATCACAGGAACATAACATCTCCGGGGCTGTGTTTACTGACCTGTGAAATGAAGGAAATAGCATCTAACCCGTATATAGGACAAATTAGATGGTACGTGTGAAACTATGTTTCCCTTGCGATGTGTTGTGCAAATACAAGTCATCATCAGTCAGCATGAAATGTGTTCTGGGTGACTAGATGTGACCCGTGGTGCTTCATCAAGAAGATCTTAGTACAGGTGTAAGGACTCTTTTAAATGTCAAAAAAAAAAAATAGATCACAGGAATAAAGGTTATTTTGAAAGAGCTTAGAATTCCCTTTTGTAACTCAGATAATAAAAATAAGGCAGTGGGTCTTTATGAATTTTAAACACACAATAAAAAATTGAAATCTGTGATAAACATATAAATTAACTTCAGATGAATATAGAAGGCTGAATAATTTTTTCCAAAAGCAGACTTAATAAGAGATTAATTTTACTGAAATGTCATATTGTTAAGTGCTAACCAATTTTTTGATATTATGAATAGAAAATCCAAGAACAATATGTTTGTTTTTCAAAAACAAAAGGTTTGGGTGTTTTTTTTTTAAGTAACAAAAATACGAAAGCTGTAGATACCATACCATACCTGTGTAGCGATGGTGGGACAGTCTCACTTCTGAGATGCGTGAAGTGCTATGAACCTTGAGTGAATCACGTGGTAATTTCTTTGCCTCGCTGCCAAATCTGTAAGAAAGAGAGGGAAGAGAGAAACTGAACTAGCTCCACAAGTATAATGTATCCAGCAACTGTAAAGTACGCAATGCAAACTGTTTTCTTTTTTTTTTTTAATTTTTTTTTTCCAACGTTTTTTATTTATTTTTGGGACAGAGAGAGACAGAGCATGAACGGGGGAGGGGCAGAGAGAGAGGGAGACACAGCATCGGAAACAGGCTCCAGGCTCCGAGCCATCAGCCCAGAGCCTGATGCGGGGCTCGAACTCATGGACAGCGAGATCGTGACCTGGCTGAAGTCGGACGCTTAACCGACTGCCACCCAGGTGCCCCGCAAACTGTTTTCTTGAAAGAATAAGCTTGCCGTGGTGATAGGAAATTATTCATAATAGGAAAATCAAGAGTATTCAACTTGACCTTGTTTCCTGTGTAGTTCTGCGCCCAAGAGGCTATCTGTACACTGAAAGCAATCTATGAAAACTCGATTTACTAAATCTAAGTCAAGTAAATTGATCTACAGATAAGACCAAAAAGTGAGAGTGCAGAGATATAACATTCGCTGATTTTTTTTTTTTTTTTTTGCATCTTAAATGATGATTTCTGCTTCAGGCCACCATATACAATAACACAAGGGCATATAGTGGTTGTGGGACCAGCAGCAGATCCAGGTACAAAATCCTCCGTACTGCAATTTTACACTGGCCAGAAGTTTCAACCGCCCTGTTTCAGGACTTCATCTCATTCTGTTGAGAAGTATAGCCAATGATTTTAATCAAGATAGAAGTACTTAACAAAAGACATAGTTTATACAAAGCTGTAAATAGCTGTGCATTAAGTGGCAGGTGGACAGAACAAAGTTGACAATTTAGAATTACAATCTGAAATAAATAATAAAATTAGACAGTTAAAAAATAAAGGCCCCTGTTATAGTTATGCAAATTATGGCATGAAATAGTATGAGAAAGTCTGGTTTAACTACAGGCTCAGAGGGGAAATGCCTTTCTTCTTCATATTTCCGTATCAAGAGAGACCTCCAACATGGTGACATTACTTGTCTCTTAACCCATGACCTAACTTGCTGGTAAGTGACAATCATTAATTCATGAATTGGGGGGAGCTGCGAACTTCTATAAATGTGTAAGTGCTAAAAGTCATTATGACTTCTCCATCGTAGGTCATTGCAAGATAGCAATTAAGGGTAAGTGCATCTACTCTACAAAACCAAATTCTTCATGATTACCTGTCCCAATACCCAGGTTCACAGGGGCTGGGTACAAGCAGTAGCAAGCCTTTGTATCCCAGACTCAAGCGACATACTCTAATTCAGGTTGTATATTTAATGCATTTCCATCATGTGGCTTTTTCCGTGACAAAATTTTTCAATTTGTCTAAAGTTACACAGGCATTATTATCTATTGTGCTCCCTTAGACTCATATAAACATGTAATATAAAACAACTTAAATATATTAATATTTAGCCAAGCATATAGGTGATATGAAGGTAAAGAATAATAGTGGTTTTTAAACATGTGAAGGGCTGTCTTTTAGAACAGGGCTTATTCTGTGTAGCCTCAGAGGGAAACATACTTTTACTAAATAGAGAAAAAAAAAACATTTCTAGCAATTAAAGCAGGGGCAAAAATATTCATTCCAGAATCTACCAAGAGCCAGTCCCAGTGTAAGTTACTAAAGATACAACGGTGATCATGCCGAGAATGTTGCCTCCCTCGTGAAGTTCGCTCTTCAGAAGGAATAACAAACAGGTAATCACAACACTTGTCATGAGCACCATGTTAGGGAAAGGACAAGGATCTTACTGAACACCTGTAGTAGAGTGTGTAACCTAGTCTAGGGCATACGAGAAGACACGTGATTTTAAAAAGACTACACCATGGGGGCACCTGAGTGGCTCAGTAGGTTAAGCATCCGACTCTTGATTTCAGCTCAGGTCACGATCTCATGATTATGAGATCAAGCCCTGCACTGGGCTCCATGCTGAGCACGGAGCCTGCTTAAGATTCTCTCCCTCTTTCTTTCTTTCTTTCTCTGTGCCTCTCCTGCTCACTCTCCCTCTCCCTCTCTCTCTCTCTCTCTCTCAAAAAAAATTACATATCTGTTTTATGAAGAAGAAAGGGTAGCACAAGTAAAGGAGTGATACAGACTGAGTACATGGGCATAGACAGAGGTGGAGGGGAAGCATAGAATATACTTCAAATATAGGATGAATGACTTTTCCGCCGGTGGGCTCTCCCATCACTGGAAGGTTTCAGAAGATGCTGAATGACTATTCAGTAACAAAGGTGTTATATATAAGGGTATGTATTGACTAATCCTGCAGTAATCTAAAGGATACTGTTGTTTCTCGAATCCTTACTGCCTAGGTTGGCCAAGTGGACTTGAACTGGGGGAAGGTCATTACCCACTGAGATTGGAAGTGTTGGAAAATGTTCAGCCAAATGAAGCATAACAGCTGTGGGGTTTTTTTTTTCCCATCTACCCAAATCTGGGGTGAATTTCTGATGTGGAGGTGGTGAGGACTGACATCCGTATGATGAGATGAATTTTTTGACATATCTATTTTCAAAAGAATATTATGACTTAGAATTTAACATTTCCTCGAGAACATTTGGAGATAGAATTGATATTATCAGGGGCCATTAGAGATAACTGGAGGCAATCTGCTACAATTATAGCTGGTGGTTCTACTTATGGATATATACCCTAAAAAGTTGTTCTTCAAATTTTCAGCTCTCATCAAAGCAATCTGATTTTAACAAATCAGATTAAACCAAGTGAAAACAAGCATCTCCTTCCATTCTCCACAAACCTCAAGCCCTATTCCCTGGAGATATTCCCTTTTAATTCTTTTGGCCATTTCTTCTGGCATTCTTCTAATATTTATTTTTCACTTGTCTCTTTTAGAAATTATCTGTTGGCTTCAGTTATAATTGGTACAAATTTAAATTCATTTCCATCTTCTCAGGTTTAATTTCATCCTCTGTAAAAGGTAAGAAAACAGTAAGCATTGAACCTCTAGATCACCACGAGGCTCAAATGAGCCCTGTCACTGTCACTGTTTCAATGGTTCCATCCACGGAACCATTCTGCAAAGACAACACCTGAAAACACAACCAGGCAGCAGGATATAAGGATTCTTAGTCTCTGGATGATCTCAAGAAGCAGCATTGTTCTCAACACCGTTACATCACCAGTTTGCCACCAATTTGGGTCACTGATAGAGAAAATACGATGTTACCTTTCTATCATATAACCTGTAGACTATTATGTGGTGAAGAAATGTTTCTATTAAATTTCTTTGAATCAGTATATTTCAGAGTACCTTTGTTACACCACCTTATCCTATCTATTAACTATTGGAAACATTTTGTAAACTTACCAATGTCTAATGTTCACTTATAATATAGTTTGGCTCATTCACATAAAGTCATTCACAATAACTGCTCGTTCACTGTGCCCTACCAAGTTCCCATCCCAACTAAAATTTAGAGCAAGTCAGCCATGCAAATTAGCCCAGAACTGGCAATTTACTAAATAGGTCCCTTGTGGTTTTAAAGAGTTAATATAGCTTCTAAAAGCAGCTAACCAAGCTTGCTCAAAGTTTGAGTCCTGGAAGGACCTGGCTCATTACAAACTAGTACTTTTAAGATTTTGATAGTAGTTTTATAACATCCAGCTATTTGGAGGAGAACAGCGAAGGAGTTCAAAGGCAATTGGTTGTTCAATCTAGCAAGCATGAATTGAATAACCAAAATGCATATAGCACTGACATAGTACATTTCACTCGACGGGATGAGAGCAGTTATCTCCTGGGAAAAGATTAAGAAATGGAGACTTTCGGGAAAGAGTTGGTTGCCAAGGCCTAAAGTAACTAGGAGGTTTTGTGGAATACAGAGAACAATGGCAGTTAGGCAGGCGCTTAGGAATGCATGCTTTCCACCTTCATCCTGGAGTCAAAGGGAATATTAGGGGGAGAATTCCAGGAAACCAGCTGGTAGAACTCCACTTTAGAGAAAGGTTTATTTGTCTTGCACAGTAATGGTACTTCTGTTTCATAGTGATAGCCCGGCTATGGCGTTTTGATATCATTATGGCATGTACCCCTAATACGCTTGATTTGAGTTTCTCAGAGACATTTCTAAAATGAAATAATCGATTTAAATTTATCAATCTCCCTCGATTATTTCACATGTATGTATGAAATATAGATAATAATTATAAATAAATATATATATATATAAAACAATTATGTGTGTGTATGCATGCACATGTGTAGGTTAGTGATAGTTTGCATTTCTGAAGTCTGTCGTCCAATGACTCTATGAAAATAAAATGATTATATTGTCAAGTGATAAATTTGGACATGCTAGCTGATACACATGAATATGTGGGGGCTGTAAAACTGGAATTTTATTTTATTTTATTTTTTAACGTTTATTTTTGAGACAGAGAGAGACAGAGCATGAACGGGGGAGGGTCAGAGAGAGAGGGAGACACAGAATCCGAAACAGGCTCCAGGCTCCGAGCTGTCAGCACAGAGCTCAACGCGGGGCTCGAACTCACGAACCGCGAGATCGTGACCTGAGCCGAAGTCGGACGCTTAACCGACTGAGCCACCCAGGCGCCCCTCTTCCTGGAATTTTAAATAGAGGGAGGCCCAGAAAAATCTGTGTATATAATTGGTATTACCATGTTTTTATACTAGTATCAAGCTACTATCCATATAAAACCCAGATAAGGATGAGATAGTTGCTCTGGATTTATAATTAATACAAGTGTTACTTATCACTTTGTTTTTAAAGTTGGAATTCAACCTCATGTATTTTTAATTTTTTTTTTAATTTTTTTTTCAACGTTTATTTATTTTTGGGGACAGAGAGAGACAGAGCATGAACGGGGGAGCAGCAGAGAGAGAGGGAGACACAGAATCGGAAGCAGGCTCCAGGCTCCGAGCCATCAGCCCAGAGCCCGACGCGGGGCTCGAACTCACGGACCGCGAGATCGTGACCTGGCTGAAGTCGGACGCTTAACCGACTGTGCCACCCAGGCGCCCCAACCTCATGTATTTTTTAAAGAATCATAATTTATAAGGACAAGTGATTTATTATTTCAATAAGATCTATGTTCTCTGCCAAATAGCATACAAGAGAAGGAATAGTCTTTGGAATGCTAGCGTAACCCACATACTATCTGCCCGCTGCTAAGGTTCTTAATATTGTGCCAAAAGGAGCATATATTTCAGAACAGCGAATTTCGCAATACCTCAAGGTATTTACCTCTTTTAGGTGTCACAATAATATGAAATATGACTGTAGTATGATTCTACACTGGTGCATTTTGGCTTTTGAATCCGTATTAAAATCTATGATAAATACAATCAGGGGTTACAGTTTGGCTAATGACACAACTTCTTGAGTTCTTGTTTTAAAAAAAACACATTGGGGCGCCTGGGTGGCGCAGTCGGTTAAGCGTCCGACTTCAGCCAGGTCACGATCTCGCGGTCCGTGAGTTCGATCCCCGCGTCGGGCTCTGGGCTGATGGCTCAGAGCCTGGAGCCTGTCTCCGATTCTGTGTCTCCCTCTCTCTCTGCTCCTCCCCCGTTCATGCTCTGTCTCTCTCTGTCCCAAAAATAAATAAATGTTGAAAAAAAATTTTTTTTAAAAAAACCACATTATTCAGACTAATTCACATACCCATACAACTCACCACTTAAAGTATAAAATTCAGTGATTTTTGGTATATTTCCAGATATGTGCAATCATCACCACCGTCAATTTTAGACTATCTCATCCCTTCTAAAAGAAACTTCATGCCTGTAGGGTCTACCTGTATAGACTTCCCTATTCAGGGCAGTTCATGTGAACGGCTTTTGTGGCTGATTTCTTTTGCTTGGCATGTTTTCAAGAGTCATCCATGTTGTAGCATTTATTCCTTATTATGAAACCTTATTCCTTTTTATGAAAAAAAAAAAAAAACAACAACTGTTCCATTACATGGATGATCACATTCTGTGTATTTCTTGACCAGTTGACAGGCACTTAGTTCTTTCCAATTTTTGACTACCGTGAATAATGCTGCTATGAAATAGCAGTGACTATTTCCCCAGTGACTCATAATGTTGAGGATCTTTCCATGTGCTTGTTGGCCACTTGTAGTCATTCCTTGGAAAAGTGTCCCATCAGATCCCTTGTCCATTTTTCAGCTGGGTGATTTGTCTTTGTATTTACCATAGAGTTCTTTTAATTCCATCTAATATTACACACTCCGTGGATACACAGCTTCTTGTTCTTTTCACCAAAAAGGAGTTGAAGTGTTTTCTTCAAAGGCTGGAGTCTTTTTAGAACATTCATTTCCACGTGGTAAACTTGTTCTTTTCTGGAGAGCATCAGAGATTTTTATTGCCTTCCTTAAGGCTCCATGACATGACTAAATAAACCTAACACAATTCTTTTCTGCACTAGTAGTTAGAGTTTTCCAACCAGAACATCTTTTATTGGTCCCTAGGGGACCAGCTAAAAGAGAATGACAGTGAGTTGGAGAGCTAGGTAAGCTTCTAAAGTGATGACAAAATTTTAGTGGTTTTCTTTCGCCTTCTTCCAATTCTAATGTATTTTTCATGGTCACTTTCGAATTTTGCTTTTTATGTTCTGGATTCAGACCAAAAAAACTATTTCACAAACCTTGCAAAGTTAATTTAGTTATGGGTAAACGTTAATTGTGTTGTGATTTGTGTGCATTTGGCATTTTAATAAGGATTCTCCTTTACTGTAAAGATGTATTTTTCATGGAACTTTTATATGCTGAATAAATTACATCAATATAGAGGAGTAAAAAAATAGGAGAATAGACAAAACCAACAGTAATGAGAGACTCAAACATACCATTTTAAGTTTTGAATAATAAGCAAAATGAAAATTTAAAAAATGATAGCGATCTGAATAAAATCATAAGAATACAATAGAATTGATACACAATCAGAAGCTAGTTGTCAAGCAATGAAAAGTCAAGAATGGGTCTTTTCACCAGGAATCTTTCTAAAAGATTATTACAATAATTTTGCTTCCTATTTAAAACCCTCAAAAGCCTTCCCATTGCCCTTAGGAGAAAATTGCCAGTATTTCACAAGGTGTTAGAAGGAAGCCCTGCACAATCTGGACCCACATGGCCCCTTATGCCTCATTTTCACCAGATTCTTCTCGAATTCTCTCAATTCCATCCCTCTTAGCCTTCATCCAAATCATATTCGAATGCAAGAAGCTCGTTCACAATAAAAGCCCTTACACATAAAGCTTCTGAGAACACATGGTGAATTTGCATTTGTATTGAATGGCATTAGGGCCGGAAACCTAGAAACAAATCCAGCAGAAGCTCTTTTTCAAAATGCTCTCAAGGGAGTTACCTAACAGAATAATGACACTGGAACACACAAAAAAATTATGGCACTCATGTAGGTTTGGGCCCCAATCTCATCCGAACTCTGGTTCACTGAGCTAGAATATGCGTCGACTGGGCTAGTGAATTCATTGGCCTCCTTATCTCCTAAGGCAAAAGCCGGATCTTGATTGATCATACACAGAACGGTGCCAGGGAAGACAGAAAGCAGTGAGTGAGAGCAAGTCAGCCTGCGATATCATAAGGGTCACTCCAGGTCAGGCAAACATCTCAAACAAATGGATAAAGAAGGAAAAAAAAGAACCTTCCTGCCCACGGGTCCTGTCCGTGCTTTAATAAATCACCTTTTTGCACTAAAGACATAGTCAAGAATTCTTTCTTGGCCATTGGCTCTGGACCACCCCACCATCACCTCAACACTTCATCAGTGTTAGAGAATATATTTGAAAACTCATCTGTGATGTCAACATTATTCCCTTTTCTGAGATTATTTAAACCTTTCCAGTTTTAAAATACATAATAAGGGGGCGCCTGGCTGGCTCAGTCGGTTAAGCGTCCGACTTCGGCTCAGGTCACGATCTCGTGGTCCGCGAGTTCGAGCCCCGCGTCGGGCTCTGGGCTGATGGCTCAGAGCCTGGAGCCTGCTTCCGGTTCTGTGTCTCCCTCTCTCTCTGCCCCTCCCCCATTCATGCTGTGTCTCTCTCTGTCTCAAAAATAAATAAACGTTAAAAAAAAATTTAAAAAAAAAATTAAAAAAAAATAAAATACATAATAGGCTCAGGGTCAAAGGGGTGGGGTGCAGAAAACCACAATGAGCAAAAACATGGAGGAAAGTCATAAAATTATTTTTTCCCAAATAATGTTAGGGCCTCAACCCAAACTGACTTACATGTAAATGTATTGGAACACTTAAGCAAAGGTACTTAAGTTATTGAGGATTTTTAAATCCCTAGCAACCCAAGTAAAGCTTCTCAACTTATTTATTAATGATGAAATACACCAAATAGAGGTATTAAAGTTGATGTCTTTAGCTCACACTATACCGAGATAAACCTCAAGTGAATAAATGGTTTCAAAATCTTTTAAATGCCTTAAAAGTACTAGGAGAAATACACAGCAATGTTGTTATAAATGTGGGATGTGGACCTATACCCCAAAATAATTAACAAAGAAGAAATAGGCAATAGACTTGAATACATGACAGTTTATATTTCTGTATGGACACATCGTCATAAATGACCTGAAAATAGAAGCTGGGAAAACTACTACAATTTATATAACTGAAAATGCATTAAAAAATACATAAAGGGGTGCTTGAGTGGCTTAGTCATTTAATGCCTGACTGTTAATTTCACTTCAGGTCATGATCTCATGGTTCATGAGATCGAGCCCTGTTTCAGGTTCTGCATTGCAGAACCTGCTTGGGATTCTCTCTCTCTCTCTCTCTCTCTCTCTCTCTCTCTCTCTCTCTCTGCTCCTCTCCCACCAGTGCTCTCCCTCTCTCAATAAATAAACATTTAAAATGAAAAAATACATAAATAACGAAGACCCAAGTAGAGGAACAGATGAAGCAAATATATAGACAGTTCACAAATGTGAATTATAAACTTGGGGGAAATTATTTTTTATAATACATCTAACTGATTAAAAATTAGAATGCATATAAAAATTAGTAAGATAAAGAGTAAGCACCCAGATTGACAAATAGATGAGGCTACTGTAGAAACAATTCACGAAGGTTTCATAAATAGACAAGAACATGTGCATTGGACAAGAGCATGCTGAAAATAACACTAATTCAGATTTTCCCAGGCATTTCTCTTGTCTGTCTGCTCAAATAAATCTAGGCCCACTACTATCCTCCCCTCTTAGATCCTCTCAACAATGTGCTAGAAAGTGAAAAGGTAAAGGGGAAGGAGGAGAACATGGCCTGGGGAAAGATTTGGGTTGTTTCTTTCTAGTTTGCGGAGGAGACAGATTCAGAAGCAATTGTGATACATGAGAGAAAGGAGGGGAGAAGTGAATTTTCTAACGTATTATTAAAGATTTGCCGGAAACCACTAGGGAATTTATTTATATTTTCCATTGGCTTCCTACACTCAGTTCTTTTTTGCAGTGCTCTTGGAATAAACTGTGTGGGTCACAGCCTTATATGATTTATACAAAATCTGATAGACATAGAATGAGTGTCTTTGTAAAGATTTGATGCCCTCCAAAAGGAGCGAGGGAGGAAAGGACCAAATGCTGTTTGTTATTTCTGGATGGATGTATGATAACCGATGTTTTTTTCTCTTGGTGTTTCTCCTATATTTTAGAAATGATACATTTATTTCTTGTTATTATTTCTGCAAAAACATGTTTAAAAAGTAGAAAGTTTAAGACATTTTACAGGTGGGCTCTACCGTTTTTAAGGGTGGCATTGCCTTAGTGTGTTTTTTAAAGGAGTTATTTTTAGGACAACAGAAACATCCAAATAATGGAAGGTCAACTTACAGGGTTTTAAAATAAATTTATTATTTTCCTAAAATTAATGATTAATCTGTATGATTCACATCCCACTTATTTTAGCTTTAGGATATTAAAAACAAGTTGAAGTTTGTATGTGTTTAAATAAGAATGTTGACAAATATTGAAACCTTTGAAAAGACGGAAGGGGAAAAGGGACATATTTTCATAGGCAGGTTTCTCTATGTTATTGAGTTCTGCCTTAATATTTTCTAAGTCAATATAAACCCTTTTCACTATAACTAGATGTCTTTTCACTCTCCCCACAGCATTATGTCAGACATCAACAATGAAAAAGTAATAGCACATAGACGTTGACGTTGACGGTGTCTGTTCTAGTCCTGGTCTGCTTGAAGGTCTGTGCACCAATAATGTTCTCCATGTAGGTTTCTGGCTTTTAGTCCTCGGAGCAAGTAGGGATGATTATTAAAGATGCTGCCTAAGAACACAAAATAGAACACAGAAAATAAATGGAATGTGTACTAGATACACAAAAGCTATAGGCGTGTTAAATTCGGGCAATTTATCATTAGTTCATGTAGATGAGCGAAGACTATATCCAATTCTATGAGCAGTAATACCCTTCCAAATTTTTTAAGTAGGCAGATTTTTCTAAGGCCTACTAAAGGAAATCTGGCAAAAATTCCAGCTTGCTTAGGAGCTATGCCAAAACATCATATTTTAAAAGTCAGAAACAAATCTCTGTATGAATGTTAGCCTCACACAGACTAGACCAGCAGCATCATTATTTAAAAACCTGCAGGGTTTCTGCCCATTTGCAAAGACTTCACAAATGCTTTGTGCAAGAAGGAGGTAGTAAAAAAAAATCAATGACAATTCCTATATATAGTATGTATTGGAGGGGACTGAAATTAAAAATTCAGTGGAGTTTGGAAGCAGGAGTGAAACTATGGAGAAGTCACAAGATCTCTTCAACCTCATTTTGTAGATGAGGCAAAAGTTACCTATTATCCGTGATGGTTCTGGAATTTTCAGTGTCAAACTCTAAATTGTATACTGTGTAGCGCTCAGTGTTAGGTGGAAGAATGAATGTATAGTATTTTACATTATGTTACCTGGAGTAACTCTATAAGAAGATAATTTGCCTCATATTTCAGGTATTAGTAGGAGCTCGTAGAAAAAAACTTACTCCACTTGGCGATATAATCTACCAAATAGATTTTCTGGGGCAGGTGGCTCAAATCTGGATTCTGTAGAATAGGAAATGCTATATGCTGACTACAATTTTGGGTAATTGAAGATGCACATTCGCACGTCAGTGGCTTTCAAAAATCCTACAGTAGAGGGACGCTTGCGTGGCTCAGTCTGTTAAGCATCGGACTCTTGGTGTCGGCTCAGGTCATGATCTCACGGTTCATGGGTTCGAGCCCCATGTCGGGCTCTGCATTGGCAGTGTGGAGCCTGGTCGGGATTCTCTGTCTCCCTTCTCTCTCTGCCCCTCCCTCCTTTCAAAAATCAATAAATAAGCTTTAAAAAAAATCCTGTAGTAGATACATCTTTTAACTCTGCTTACCTCACTGTTTCCCGAGATTACTTGACTCTTGTTTTAATCAGTTCTGGCTTCTAGAACAACATGCCAGAGACTGGGTGGTTTATAAACATCAGACATGTATTTCTCACAGTTCTGGAGGCTGAAAGTCTGAGGTCAGGGTGCCCGCATGGTCACGTGCTGAGGAGGACCTTCTTCCAGGTTGCATGCTGCCGAGTTTCTGTTGTATCTTCACGTGGTGGAGACAGGACTGTGAGCTAGAACACTAATGCCATTCATGAGGACTCCACCCTTCCTTATAACTGAATTCCCTCCCAAAGACCCCACCTCCAAATACCATCATATTGAGGATTAGATTTCAACATAATGAGTTTGGGGGGACACATACATTCAGTCCATAACAACTATGACATCTTTCTGGTTTTTTTTCCCATATAAAACACACTATCATTTCCATCAGTATGTATTCTTGAAAACATTCTTTCAAGAAATCAGATCAAGGGAAAGGCCCCGATTAGAAAGTCAAATTGTCTTGACACTGACTAAGTACCATCATTAAAATACTTAAAAATAACACAGTGATTCAGGATCCAGTACAGTGTTGTGATAGGTGATCTCCCACAGCTGACCCAAGAGTTAATTAGTATACACAAAAATGCAGAGTCTCAATTGTCAAGGCTCAAAATACACATCCTGTTCTCTTATCTATTAGAAGAAAGAACATAAGCAGAGACCCCGACATTATTTCTCGAAAGATGGCAGGAAGTCATGAAAAATCATCCATCCGTGAGCCAACCTGTGAATGTTAGAAACCATTTCCAGACCCTACCTTAAAAGAGAAATGGAGGGGCGCCTGGGTGGCTCAGTCGGTTAAGCGTCCGACTTCAGCCAGGTCACAATCTCACGGTCCGTGAGTTCGAGCCCCGTGGCGGGCTCTGGGCTGATGGCTCAGAGCCTGGAGCCTGGTTCCGATTCTGTGTCTCCCTCTCTCTCTGCTCCTCCCCCGTTCATGCTCTGTCTCTCTCTGTCTCAAAAATAAATAAACGTTAAAAAAAATTAAAAAAAAAAAGAGAAATGGAAAACTGAATCAAAGCAATGGAGTAGCTGAATCAAGGCTGTTGTCTATAGACTATCCCAAATGCTCTTTCCTAAGGCAAAATAGGATATTTCCATTGGCTATGGTCTTGATAGGGAAATGTGGATAAAATTCATTCAGTGAAATGTCATAAGATAAAATCATCTGAAAGGATATTTACAGAAATTTTTTCAAAAGCACAGAGTAACTTTGCTTAAGATCACAAATTTCCCAACGCCTGGCGGAAGAAGAAAGAAATGAGGAAACATGTGAAACTTACATGTGATAGAGTAAAAATCATAAATTGCTTCATATATTTTTCCCCTTTTTGTCCCAATGGTTTCTTGCTCTATTTTTATTTATCTTTTACATTTCAGGCTGTATCAGTCAATGTTGAACCAGAGAATCAGAACCAGTTGGAGATACGCATTAGACTGATTGTGAGGAGTTGGCTTATGTGATTTGAGAGACTGGGCAGGCGTAACACAAGTCTGTATGGCAGGATATCAAGGCATGAGGAAAGGCAGGCTGGAATTCACAGACAGAAGTGGAAACTACCATCCACAGGTAGAGTTTCTACTGTATCAGAAAGCCCGAGTCTCCCTTAAGCCCTTTCAAGTGATTGAATCAGACCTATCCAGTCGATCTAAAATAATCTCCCTTACTTAAAGTCGACTGATTACAGACTTCAACTCTATCTTCAAAATATTTTACAGCAACACCTGTATTAGTGTTTGATTGAACAACTGGGATAAAAGCCTCATCTAGTCAACACACAAAATCGGCCATCACAGGGACATATGAAGTCATAGATGTACCATAATTTTTAAAAATGATGCGTGACTCTGAAAATCTATACACAAGATGTGTTTTTACCAACCAACCACACACATGTGCACGCACGCGCGCGCACGCACACACACACACACACACACGCACACACACACTCCAGTCACACATTTGTTAGGATTAGGTTGTTTTTTTAAAGATATTTTATTGCTCTTTAACATATAAGCAGTCTGGAGATACACTACCCAGGACTGGTATGGTGACTCTTGCGTCTCACCAGTGATTTAGGGTCCCATTTTTCACGTACCTTTCTACCTTACTCTTTTTAGTAGGTCTCTTCCATTATCAAGGTTAACTCACAGTCCAAGGAGACTTCTGGAGCTCCATTCTTGATTTCTCTTTTCTCAAAAACAAAAAGGACAAAAGGGAGGAAGGCTGTCTGCCTCTCCTTTAAAGGGTCCTGGAAGTCTCCCATGTCTGCTGAAGCCTCGTTGGCCAGGATTTGATCACGTGGCCACATATTGCTGTGAGGTAAGGTAGGGAATGTGGTCTCTGGTTCCAGGAGACTGTGTCCCTGGCTAAAATTTGGGAGTCTATGACCGAGAAGCAAAAGGAAATGGATGGTCTAGTACACAACAGGTATCCTTTGTATCACAAGGTAGCTTTAAAATCCTTGAGAACATTTAGCCTTGCATTGATATATTAGTATAGCCTCTTTGAGACGAATTTTGAAGAGTGGGTTGAGTAGGCATTATAGACATATTTACCAAGTATACTTGTGTTTGTTTTTTTTTAATTTTATTTATACTTGTGTTTTTTTATTAGCTGTTTTGGGCTTTGCTAGGTTAGCAACTTCTGCCACTTTTCCTTTTTTTTTTTTTTCTATTTTTATTTATTTTTTATTTATTTTTATTTTTTTTTAATTTTTTTTTTCAACGTTTATTTATTTTTAGGACAGAGAGAGACAGAGCATGAACAGGGGAGGGGCAGAGAGAGAGGGAGACACAGCATCGGAAACAGGCTCCAGGCTCTGAGCCATCAGCCCAGAGCCTGACACGGGGCTCGAACTCACGGACCGCGAGATCGTTACCTGGCTGAAGTCAGATGCTTAACCGACTGCGCCACCCAGGCGCCCCTATTTTTATTTTTTGACAGAGAAAGAATGTGCATGTGCACAAGCAAGGGAGGGGCAGAGGGGGGAAGCGAAAGAATCTTAATCAGGCTCCGGGCTCAGCTCAGAGCCTGATGAATGGCTTGATCTCAGGACTGTTGAGATGGTGACCTGAGCTGAAATCCAGAGTTGACACATAACGGAGTGAGACACCCAGGCGCCCCATGCCACTTTTCCATTTTTAACGTCTACCATTCTACCCAAAATGCCCAACTTAACTTTGAAGCTCTTATTTTGGAAACAGTTTCAGGATCTATGACCAACTCGTTTGGAATTGGTATCAAGTTAGTTTGGCTCTGACTTTGTGCCAATTCTGGCAACTGGGATTTTGTCTTGCTCACCAAAGTAGTTCTTAGCATAGGACCAGTTTTATCCAGTTAATTTGTATGTGTGCGTTTCTTTCTGTTTTTATGGTTCTCTCTCACACGTATCTTAGATTCCGTGTTAGATGAGGAGAGGGGTGGTCCTGCCTTGCTTTTACCAGTATGACCTTAGGCTTTGATATGCTTCTGATGATGTTATTGGCTTGAATAGAAATTTTTTTGCCAGTTCTGATTTCTGAAAATCATTTGGAGGACTGCATTATCCAATATTTGCCTTCTCCCTTTCTCATCAGTTACCCGGAGTGAAATTTCTTTCTTTAAATATTGAGATAAAATTATTACTCTTGTGCTCGATAAAGGAGGCTTAAACATGTGACTCTCAGAAGTGTGTCATATAGTGAGTGGCAGTGTTTTAAAAAGGACCATAATTTACTTTATCAAACCTGCAATGGATTTTCAGGGGGGACGGGTAAACGGAAATATACCGTTCTATTTGTAAGAAGAAATGCCTCATTTGTTCATTACTAATTTCTTTGACTAATATTAAAGTGCCTTGATTGTGCAAGAATGAGGTTGAATACCTTTTGCTTATTGCAGTAATTTGTAATCATTTGCAAGGTTGCTGAGTAATAATTTTATCGTTGTGAGGAGATGAGTCTATTAGGAAACAGTGATTGCCAACTGTGTATTCCTTATAGCAGCATGGAAAGAGAGTTATGATACCAATCGCTTTTTTCCTTGAAACATCGGTCTTTAATTGGTGATAACAGCTAGCAGAGAACTGCTTAAAGGTATGTTTTTTCCCCTAGATGGTCATAAAGGGACCGTTGTCTTGCTACAGTCTAAATAGCCCTTTGTATTCTCTACGATTTTGAGCATTTTTGTTTCCTCCCTTTGTTTTGGCATACTCCTTCTTTGGCATAACCTTTTGAAAAACACCTATGAAACTATCATGTAGTTCATTCTGTTTATCACATGTAAGCAATTCGTAAATTTAGACCACCATTTGGTTTCTGCGCTGTTGGAGACGTTCCCCCCCTTTATTCAGAAAGTGGATGAGTGATTTGGGGTTAGGAATGTGGACAGCAACACTCCCACTTTACAACAAAAGAAAATCTGGACACACTGCCGAGGAATGAATGTTCTGAAGCCTATCAGAGAACGGAGGTAGCAGGGCCAGACTCCAGAGGATACACGTTGTGTGATACCATTTACATGGCATTCTCTGAAAAGCAAAACTCTAGAGATGACAAACAGATGGGTGGTTGTCAAGGGTCGAGGTTTGGTGAAGGGTGCGGAGAGACTGCAGAAGGGAAATTTTCTTTTAAGTTTCTGTTTAAATTCCAGTTAGTTAACATACAGTGTAATGTTAGTTGCAGTCGTACGATTTAGTGACTCAGTGCTTCCGTACGTCACCCGGTGCTCATCAGGACAAGTGCACTTTTTAATCCCCATCACCTAGTTAACCCGTCCACCCCTCTGGTAACCATCAGTGGGTTCTCTATAGTGAAGAGTCTGTTTCTTGGTTTGCCTCTGTCTCCTTTTTCATCCTATGCTCGATTGTTTTGTTTCTTAAATTCCACATATGAGTGAGATCATCGCAGAGGGAAGATTTTAAGATGATAGAAGGAGGGACCCACTATTCCTGTTAGTTTGCTCAAGACTGTCCCAACTTGAAACCAAAAGGCCTGTGTACTAGGAATCACTCTTATTTCCAGGCAAACCAGGATTACTGGTGACTCTAGAGGGAAGTACTCTGTATGGCCGTGGCTTGGTAGATACTTGGCTCTATGTCTTTGTTATAACCAAAAGGCTGTATGAAAGCTTCTGTGAAAAGTGTTTTAAAAACTCTCTGCTAATGTCTCCAGGATCCCAGGGCTGTGACAAATCTAACTGTATTGAAAATGAAGAGAACTAGATCAAAAATCGGAATCTGACCACATGAGTAACAATAAAAAGCGGATATATGGAGTTTTAAGGAGCACATGATAGGAATCTGCAAGTATTTGCAGGGCTATCATGGAAAAAATGGCAGTTCTGGTGACATGGTAACTGATAATCCTACATTTGTGCAAGACACGACCTGAACGTCTGTGTTCTGTGGTTCCGCGTATCGGTTAAGTTATTTAACACATCGGTGCTTTGGGTTTCTCTTCTTAGAATAATCAGTTTAATGGCATCCACCTCCAAAACTGAGGTAAAGGTAAAGTGAGGTTATATTTTAACTAGCACCTAGTGAAAATAGACAATGTTACGTCTGATATACTTTAAGTGGCTTGCTAGCATTCTCATTTAGCCTTTCTGGATTTTAGACGTATGTAATACAGAAGACTGTTAAGAGCTAAAATACCAAAATGGACTCTCTTTTCTGCTTAACAACATCAGGGTCGCAATTGTTGTGAATTTAACTTTCTCACCGACGTACAAGAATGGAATTGACGAGGACGTAGAAGAATGTTACAGGCAAGAAATAGTTACGTAACAGAAAAACAGGTAACAAAAAACAGAGTTATTTTCTTTTGTGTGACATTGAGTCAGGTCCTTTTTACCATGAGTTTAGACATTCTTGTATTAAACACATAGCAGAATTAAAGGGCCGAAATGCTTCTTTCTACTCTGCTTCTGGAAATCTACAGAAAGCTACCACAGACAGCTGTGCAATTGCGAAGACAGTAAGCAAGGACCTGTAGTTTCTGGTTTCAGATGTAAGGAGCTCAGAAGTTTCTACCCCATTCTAACAAGTAAAAAACTGAACAATCTAAAAAATCAACATCTCTTGTCAGATTCTTAAGGGAAGGGAAGGTATCGGACAACAAACTAAAACATCAACAACTCTCGTGGGATTCTTAAGAGAGGGGAAGACATAGGACGAACCACCGACCCTCAAATCGTAGAGACGGGCGAGTATAAGTTACTACCATTTCACCAGAGTAGAGACTCACCAGCAGAAACTTTGTGAGAACCCGTGCCAGGGTAGGAAAACCCAAACCATACTCGATGAATTCCTGGAGCCTCACTGTAGACAACTATTAGGGTTAAAAACTCTAGTGGAACTCAGTCATCATAGGAGGCCTCACAGGATAATGAGACTTAGCTTCAGGACCTCCATTAGGTTGGCACAGTACATATCACAGTAAAATACCACCATGTCCCTGGCAGGGGAAGAGGAAAAGCAACCATTCTAGGAGGCCAATGCCTTATCCATTAGGCCCCTGGGCCTTCTGTAAAGGAACCATTCGAAACCATTCTGAACAGAGCACTCTGTTCTTATTAACAAAAGCTTCCTACAGGAGACACTGGTGAACCAGAGCCTAAACTACTGGGGTTCGATCAGAGCCTGACAGACCTAGGAAGGAAAATACCCAGCTCCTGCCCACTCTAGCCATTTTATCCCATCTAAGCGGTGAGAAAAACACAACTAAGAAATACTTGTGAAGTTCACAGTCCAGAGGCCACAGGCCCATGGAAAGACTGAAACCTAATCACAGGGCTAGCGAACACTTCTGCTCTCCCTGCACTCACCACCACAGGACTAAAGGCTGAATTATAGTAGTTCCTTTCACTCAGTACATCATATCTGGCTATCAGGAAACAATGGCAACACTGTGTGGAGCAAGCACCAGAACCAGGCATGGCAGTGACGGTGGAATGGTCATACAGAGACTTTAAAAAACAAACAAACAAACAAACAAACAAACAAACAAAAAACGTGATTAATATGCTAAGGACCCTAATGGATCAAGTAGCATGCAGGAACAGATGGGTGATGGAGAGGGAGAGGTGGAAATCCTAAGGTCCAAAAAAACACAGTAACAGAAATGAAGCATGCTTGTAATGGGCTTATTTGACAGGCTGGACATGGCTGAAGAAAAAAGTAAATGACCTGAAGGACAGACCAATGGAATGCTTGAAAACCAAAAAGCAAAGAGTGAAGTAAACATAAAAATATCCAAGAACTCTGGGACAACTACAGAAGGGGTAGCATATGCATGATGGGGATACTAGAAGGAGATAAAGGAACAGAAGAAATTTTTGAAAGAGTAACAACTGAGAATTTCCCCAAATTAATGTCAGATATCAAACCACAGATCCAAGAAGCTCAGAGAACACCAGGGAGGATACATGCCAGAAACAAACAAACAAATCTATAACTTGGCAAATGATTTTTAAACTACAGAAAATCAAAGGTAAGAGACAAATCCTGAAGGAACACAGAGGGGGAAAAAAAAGCAGCTTGCCTGTAAAGGAACAAAGATAATCACATTTGACTTCTCCTCAGAAACCATGTAATAAAAGTGTGGGATGAAATATTTACAGTGTTTAGAGAAAAAAAAAATCCACCAATCGAGAATTCTTTAAAATTATGCTTCGGAAGTAAGGGAAAAACAAAGACTTTCTCAGAAATACAAAAATTGACAGAATTTGTTGCCAACAGATTTTCCCAGCAAAAAGTGTTAAAAGAAGTTATTTAGGGAGAAGAAAAATAATATAGGTCAGAAACTCATATCTATGTAAAGTAAGGGAGAACACGAAAGAAATAGTAAAGAAAAAAACTTTCATTTTTAAAAATTTAATATATAATTGTTCAAAATCATTATACCAATAATGCATTTATTATGATTATATATTTGCTTATTCATGCTTATATATAAGTGAAATGAGTGACAGTAATGACACAAGGAATGGAAGAAAGGAATTAGGGGGTTTTGTTATATAAGGTATAGTGTAAAATGACATAGTATTATTTGAAAGTGAACTTGGATATTGGCAAATTCTAGCACAACCACTAGAAGAAGTAAAAAATAAAGTATAATGGATATGGTAAGATAGGAAAGAAAATAGAAAAATATTAAATGCTCAATTAAAATGATAAAAGGCAAAAAAAAGAATGGAAGACAGAAATAGCAACAAAGAACAAGAATAAATAAGAATAGCAACAGATATGGTAAATATTATTTCGACAATATCAATAAGCACTCTTAATGCCTCTGGTCTAAATGCATCAGTTAAAAGACAGAGATTGTCATAGTGGATCAAAAAACACAACCTAACTCTACGTTGTCCACAAAAATACACTTAAATATAAAGACCTGTATAAACTGAAAGTAAATGGATAGAGAAAATAGACCGTGCTAATATTAAACAAAGCAAGAGCAGCTATATTCATTTCAGACAGAGCAGACTTCAAAGTAAAACACTATCTGGGATAAAGAAATATCTTACATAATAGTTAAAGGTCATTTATCCTAAGACACAGCAATTCTTAATGTCTGAGCACCTAACAACAGAGCATCAACCTACAGGAGGCAAAAACTGATGCAACTACAAGGAGAAATAGATGAATCCACTACCCTAGTTGGACACTCATCACCCCTGTCTTAGAAATGGACAGCAAGCAGGAAATCAATAAGGATAGAGTTGAACTCAGCAACACCATCAATCAATGAAACATAATTGACATCTACAGACTACTTCATCCAAAAACCGCAGAGTAGATCTTTTTCTCAAGACAGTAAGCAGGAAAGTCTAATCTTCCTGGTTTATTGCCACTCATTAGAAATATGTATATATATTGCACTGAGTAGGGGACGTGCACATTGCTAGTTGTAGAAGTTACAAAAATGAATATGGATAGATACATAGATCAACAGAATAGAGTCCAAAAATTAGTCCTCATAGATATGGTCAATTAAAAATTGGACAAGGGTACCAAGACAAGTCGATGGACAAGAAAGATCTTTCAACAAAATGTACTGAGTCAATTGAATGTCCACATGCAAAAAATAAAATTGAATCGTATCACACATCTTATCAAAAATTAACTCAAAATGGATCAAAGACCCAAATGTATGCGTTAAAACCAAATAAAATGCATAGAAGAGAACACAGTTATAAACCTCTGTGGCTTTGGATTGGTTTCTTAGCTATGACACCAAAAGCACAAGTGAAAAAAGAAAGCATAGATAAATTAGTCACCAGCAAAATTTAAAACTTCTGTATGCAAAGGACACCATCAAGAAAGTGAAAAGACAACTCCCAGAATGTGACAAAATATTTGCAGGTCATATGCCTGGTAATAGACTTATATCTATGGTACCTGAAGAACTCTAACAGCTCAGTAGTGAAAACACAAATAACCTAATTAAAGGGTGGACAAATGATATGAATAGGCATTTTTCCAAAAGAGATCTACTCTTTTGGAGTAGATGAAAGCACATGAAAATGTGCTCAATATAGACTAATAACATCATCATTAGGGAAATGGAAATCAAAACCAGAATGAGATATCACTTCATACCACACTAGGATGGCTAGGATAAAAAGACAGATGATAAGAAGTATCAGAAGGGAATATAGAGAAATTGTGTGGTGTCACCACTTTGGAAGACATTCTAGCATTTTCTTTCTTTTTTTAAGTTTATTTTGAGAGAGAGAGAGAGAAAGAGAGAGAGAGAGAGAGAGAGAGAGAGAGAGAGAGAGAGAGAGAGAGAAAGCATGAGTAGGGGAGGGGCAGAGAGAGAGAGAGAGAGAGGAAGAGAGACAATCCCAAGCAGGCTCTGCAGAGCCCTACGGGGGGGGGGGGGGGCTCAAACTCATGAACTGTAAGATCATGATCTGAGTTGAAATCAAGAGTTGGATGCTTAACTGAGCGAGCTACATAGGCACCCCTCTAGTAGTTTCTTAAAAGACATTATAGCACTTTCTTCAAATGTTACACGTAAAGTTACCACATGACCCAGTATTTTATTCTTAGGTATATAGTTGTGAAAATTAAAAACTTATACACACACACACACACACACACACAAATTTGAACATTAATGCCAGCACTTTTCATAATAACCCTGAATGAGAAACAACTCAAGTGTTCTCCCACTGATGAATGGATAAATAAAATATAGTATATCCAGACAATGGCATAATATTTGGCAATAGAAATGAAGTACAGATACGTGCTATAACACGAAGGAAACTTGAAAACATGCCAAGTAAAAGAAGCCAACACGGGAGGCCACAAATGTTGGATTCCATTCATATGAAATGGTCACAGTAGGCAAATCTACACAGACAGAAAAGTAAATTAGTGGTTATCTAGGACTAGGCAGAGGGGAGCTGGGAAAAAGAGGAGAGATGGCTAACATTACAGAGTTTCTTTTAGGTATAATGAAAATACTCAAAATTCGATCATGGTGATGTTTGCACAATTCTGAGAATATACTAAAAAAACACTGAACTATGTGCTGTACACGGGTGAATCCTATCATGCGTGAATTGTATCTTAATGAAGCCGTTATTTTATGTTTGTTTCTTTTTGAGAGAGAGACAGAGCAGGAGCAGGGGAGGGGCAGAGAGAGAGGGAGACACAGAATCTGAAGCAGGCTCCAGGCTCTGAGCTGTCAGCACAGAGCCCGACGCTGGGCTAGAAGTCATGAACTGTGAGATCATGACCTGAGCTGAAGTCGCTTAAGCTACTGAGCCACCCAGGCAGCCCACGAAGCTGGTATTTTAATGAGCCCTTTCATTAGAGAGTTCCTAATCCTACTAGGTAGACTGGCAAATGAATACATACTTAAGTGATAGTGGAAGAGTAAGTAAAGCCCCCTTGGGGCAGGGTGGAGAGGCCGCACGTTATCACCCTCTCATGTAAGTGTGTGTTTGCCCTCATAACGCTGGGGGATTGAGTTTGTAAACTCAGCGCCCTAGAAGTGCCTGTACACTAAATTTACCCCAGATAAAAACTATTTATTTCAGACTGAAATATAGATTAAAAAGTCATCTTTCTTTCTTCATAAAAATTGAAAAGAACAAAAGCAAAAACTCATATCATGACAATTATTTTGTAAATACATACAATGTCCCTGTACATGCTTATACATGTTCCTAATCAATGTCATTATACTAATTTATATCTTATAAGATAATTTTATCCTTATATCTTGATATATTGATATGTATCAACATATTTCAATCTTAGGTATATGCCAATATATTGGGTGTTTTGATGTATTATATATATATATAGATGTATTTTATATATATATATATAAATTTAGTGATGGAAAAATTTAGTTTTTATCATTTAAAGGGATACTAGTTTTATCATACAATTAAATAAATGTGATACAGTCAACGTACATTGATTATACATCAATGTACAATCAATGGAAAAAATATAGAAAATGGCCCAGAATATCCCTTCATGTAAAATTGACAAAGTAAAATCGGGAAATAGTAGGATTATAATAATGTCTTAGTAGTTTCTAGTCTAAGTCTCTTTCAGAAATAAAAGTCCCATTTATCATATAGTTGTTAAATACCCAGTTATGCTTTGATATCTTCAGTATGAGAAGCTCACTCCTTTACCAGTCTGCCTGTCCCAACACCAGCCAGCCCTAATTTCTTGGAAAATATGTTGAGAATTCCTCTCTTTGCAGTGGCTCCAGTATGATTTAGGTTTGCCATTTGGAGCATCTGAAAATAGGTTTATTCCGCATTAAAATCTTACCTATGTATCATTCCTTAATACCTTTCCAAGAGGTTTTATATATATCAATCACCTCATTTTATTCTCCGGTAAGGTTTGCAGAAGTGTCATTATCTCAGCTTTGCAAAGAAACAGCAGAGGCCTCTGTGATCAGCATTCATAAGGAGAAACAACTGAATCCCATTTAAGTGGGGAAATCATATTTGTTTATTTATATCTTTGTTTTTCAAAATGTTAGAGAGCGTTCAGAAACTTGGTCAACTCTGTAAGAACAGGGACATAAAGCCAACTGGGACAACCCCCAGAACCACATCTCAAAGCAGTTCCAGCAGTGCACCCCCATACCAGTGCCCTCTGCTCAGGCAGCTGGATTCTGACCTGACTTATGTGGATGCACCCCAGAGGTGGAAGATAAGGTACATGCCGGCACTTTAGTAACCAAGGAAGCTAAGAAATGTGGCTTTTGCTGAATTTTACAGGGAGAAGGTAAGACGACAATAAAAGAAAATATCAGAATGTGCAGAGAGTGATTACATGACTTTGAGCTGTCAAAAATGACAGATGCCGACTATGACTTCCTAACTGAGTTTTCTGATCCTAAGTTCCCCCTCCCAAATGATCTTGTAAGCTTTTCCGCTCTGTTTCTATACATTTTAAACCTGCTCATGGAACTTGACATCTGTATCTGTTTAACTTAAATTTGCTAGCTTGGGCTCATTGCTTCAAATTTTTTGGATCATGTCAAAACCAGTTTTTTTTACTCATCATAAGAACGTGTCAAACCAGTTTCGTTTATTAAGACCTTGGGTACATATCTTTTTTTGGGGCATACCAGAATCTTTCTCGGGCAGTGATGATGGTTTGAAAAACAATACCACGGTTACTTGAGTTATATTCTGTGCTTTGAGAATCACTACGTTGTATACTTTTAATAGATTTGATTTCTCAATTATACCTTAATAGAGCTGAAAAAGAGATCATTATTAAAAGAAACTGAATGTAGGCTATACAGGAACTCTCTGTCCTATCTTTGCAACTTTCCGGTAAATCTAAAATTATTCCCCAATCAAGGTTTATTAAAAATATAAAACAAATGAATTACTACTTTGTTGTATAGCTATTCAATCGTCCATGGATTTGTCTTTCTTCCCCATACCTCTCAACCCTGTCTTTAGGAATGTCATGAAATGTCAGGTCACCTTTGCCAGACTCCCCAGGTTTACTACCTCACTGCTAAAGTCTTCACTTCCACCTGCAGAATTTTACTTACAGTAGGTACTTGTCCCACTATTTTTTATTCTGACCCACAGCTTTTTAATTTCTAGTTATAAGTGTTTTAATGAATACCGGAAGTGTGGTACGGGGCAGGAGTTAGAGAAATTTGGCCACTTCAAAAAAATGTCTAATATTCTAGAAATGATTTTACTGATGGACTGACTCCATTCATTCATTCAAGAAACAATGACTGAGGTCAGAGAGGGAAAAAACCTCTCTAACCTCAGCCGCAGCAATTTCTTGACACATCTCCTAGGTCAAGGGAATTAAAAGCAAAAATGAACTATTGGGACCTCATGAAGATAAAAAGCTTCTGCACAGAAAAGGTAACAATCAACAAAACTAAAAGGCAACCGATGGAAGGGGAAAAGATATTTGCAAATGACCTATCGGACAAAGGGCTAGTATCCAAAATCTATAAAGAGCTCACCAAACTCCACACCTGAAAAACAAATAACCCAGTGAAGAAATGGGCAGAAAACATGAATAGACACTTCTCTAAAGAAGACATCCGGATGGCCAACAGGCACATGAAAAGATGCTCAACGTCGCCCCTCATCAGGGAAATACAAATCAAAACCACACTCAGATATCACCTCACGCCAGTCAGAGTGGCCAAAATGAACAAATTGGGAGACTATAGATGCTGGCGACAATGTGGAGAAACGGGAACCCTCTAGCACTGTTGGTGGGAATGCAAACTGGTGCAGCCGCTCTGGAAAACAGTGTGGAGGTTCCTCAAAAAACTAAAAATAGATCTACCCTATGATCCAGTAATAGCACTGCTAGGAATTTACCCAAGGAATACAGGAGTCCTGATGCATAGGGGCACTTGTACTCCATTGTTTATAGCAGCACTTTCAACAACAGCCAAATTATGGAAAGAGCCTAAATGTCCATCAACTGATGAATGGATAAAGAAATTGTGGTTTATATACACAATGGAATACTACATGGCAATGAGAAAAAATGAAATCTAGCCTTTTGTAGCAACGTGGATGGAACTGGAGAATGTTATGCTAAGTGAAATAAGTCATACAGAGAAAGACAGATACCATATGTTTTCACTCTTATGTGGATCCTGAGAAACTTAACAGAAGACCATGGGGGAGGGGAAGAAAAAAAAGAAAGAGGTTAGAGAGGGAGGGAGCCAAAAACATAAGAGACTCTTAAAAACTGAGAACAAACTGAGGGTTGATGGGGGTGAGAGGGAGGGGAAGGTGGGTAATGGGTCTTGAGGAGGGCACCCATTGGGATGAGCACTGGGTGTTGTATGGAAACCAATTTGACAATAAATTTCATATTAAAAAAATTAAAAAAAAAAAAAAGAAACAATGCCTGGGTATTGTGGGGAATAACCTTTCCTTGGGGAAACCAGCCTCTCCACCTCGCGGGATGAAGGTTCCAGTCACTGTACCTTCCCCTAGTCCTGAGACAGAGGGGTAATGAGACCCAGGTTGAGACTGTCAGAATCATTTTGCGGGATTAATATGTGGACGGCCTGCCCTGTGCTTAGGGCCAGATGCAGAATGAAGCGGTCTGATGACAAGCACAGCCCAGCGTTGCCGGGAAGAAGAGAGCCTTGATGGCCTCCTCTGAGCCCTGAATCCTGCTGTATATAAAGGCAATGCCAGCTTTAGGCTTTTCAGTTTAATGATCTGATGAATTCCATTTTTGTTAAGCTAGTTTGTGTTCCACTTCTGTCACTGCAACAGAAAAGGACACTGAAAGGACACTAAAAATATTCTATCCTCAGTCTGACTTTTAGGTGTATTCGTGAGTTTTCTCTCCTTCATCTTCAAAAGTGTATACTGGAAATGCAAAAAGGCTATGCCAGGGGCTATTCTATTCTGTTATATAGGGAGGCATTAGTAATAATGCATGGGGTAATGGGCGAGGTTAATGGCAGCACGTTTGAAGTATTAAAGGAATATCAAGGGAAAAAAATGACCAAATGTAAAAACACAGAGCCCACCCCATCACCACCTTCCTCCCACTCAATGTCTTTCGCCTGTTACTTTGTTACAGAGTCAGGGCCTTGATCAGTGCCTCCGCCTACTCTCAGATCCTGCTCCCAAATAAGTTTCAATTTTCCTCGGGGCAGCACTCTGAGGTCACCGGTGAATTAAGTTCTCTTTCCTTTCCCCCCTAGAATTAAATGTTGGAGGTCTTTTTCTTTTGTTTTGTTTTTGGGTAGAGTTTTTATGTTGCCTTTGGCAATATCTAGTCTTGAAGGTTAAAGTATGAGCTTCTGTTAATTTCAGTGAAGGTTGATACATTTTTTTGACCTTCACTTGAATAACCTTTCAGGTAGTTTTTTCTCTTCCATTGACTGTAGATCTGTAGATGTCACTGGCTATTTAGTTCACCTTGGTATACTCAGAGAGAACAAGGAGGGTAGGATTTAACCTTTCATGTAATGATTAGAAAATAGTTACTCGGTTTGGAACAAGTCTTAACTGCCTTCATCGGTTGGCTAATTAGCTCTAAGTCATATATTTTTGACCTTTTAGAAAATGGCAGTGTTTCATTCTGAGTCATCAGGCTGATTACTCTTTTGCTTTAAAAAAAAAAAAAGAGAGAGATTCTTGTATTTTAATTAACTTAGCTATATTGTTTATGGAGAATTTAACACCCTTTGGCTCTGACCTACAGTTCTCGCCAATGGCTAAAATTTTCTAATGTGCAGTAGAACTTGCACTGCAGGACTAGCTCACGGGGTAATGGCATTGATGAACTGATCTTTTTGAAGATAATAGATTAATTTTCTGCCCACAATTTGTGAAACCCAATGGGATCATCACCATATCTTGATCATATTTTATCCCTCAAGCGACTATTACACTTTCTGGCACATAACATGAGCCAAGTAAAAGTTTTTACATGAATAAATCAATGAATGGATACACTTTATACGTTTTGATGTTGTATTGAGTGACTCATTTTCTATAAAGTATACAATGTTCTCTTAGACTGAAAGAAATGACTTATGTTGGGTGTTCTTTTAGGTAAGGAGGGATGAAAAAACAAGTATTCTCTACAACCAATAGACCTTTGCCATTTTGGGTATAGTTCTCCTTCATAATAGGTGTTTTGAAAGCTTTTTCTCCAACTCTTTGTGTAAAAATGTCTCTGTATGCCCTATGCTGTACCTACAATTTTGCTATGTTTCTGCTGATTCCACATACAATAGCTGAAATATTATTCACAGATTGTTCCCTACAATCTTAACAAAACAAGTTAAAGGTTATCCAGCTAAATTATTAAAATAACTATAAAGCATTATGTGAAGATGCCTTGTTATCTCATAGAACAGAAAAATAATGACATCAAAGAAAATGTGTGAATCAACTAATAAAGAATCCTCAGAGAATTCATCTTCTTACATGTTATTAAGATGGTCTCATTTCTTCTCATGTCATGTATTAATCTACATTGATTAGGAATCAGAACTGAATCATAATAGGACATAGTAAGCAATAAACCAGTAAAAGATTATCACAAATGCAAGGAACAAAAATGTATTTATGTACTTTGACAAGTAGTATCAGCTTAATAAAAATAATATTCAACATTTCTGAAAGTGATTGTATGTGTCATTGTCCTTAACCCTGCATTTTCATTGATTTCACTTCTCCCGAGTAAAACTGCCTGTGTTCACAGGAAGTTCACAGTTCGGCTGAATCCAGTGCTGTTTGTCTTATTATCATGCACCTCTCCTGTTCAGGTGCGCAATCTTTACGTACGGACATTTCCTAGGGAGGTTGTACAAGTGAGAACTTGGACTCTAGGAACATAGTGATGCCTTTAAGTCTTATTTCAGCCTCTAGGGCAGGTTGATGTAATGTCACTAAAATCCAGTTTTCTCATGTGAATTGTAAAAGTCATAACAAGTTAGATGCTTTAAGAGGCAAATGAGAGAATATATTTAAAGGACTCATTGTGGTATCTGGCATAGTGAGTGATAAGTTATAAGAATAACTATTCTTAATGCAGCACAGGTGAAATCTCACAAACCATGAAGCAGTAGTTTTGTTTGATTTCTGAAAAATTTTACCAAAAAATTGGAATCGTGAATTTCTAAGCATAATGATAGAAAAGACTTAAGAAAATCACAGTTTCCTGACTTTTCTTTTTTTAAATTTCAAACACATACAAAGCTTGCACGGTGGTACAATGAACACTATATATTTACCAAGATTCACCAACTCTTCACTTTTTGTCACATTAGCTATATCTGTCCTTTTTTATGTTTTTTTTTTTTAAGTTTATTCATTTTGAGAGAGAGAGAGAGACTGGGGAAGGAGCAGAGAGACAGGAAATGAGAGAGAATACCAAGCAGTCTCCTCACTGCCATGGTGCTGTTGGGCTCAAACCCACGGACTGTGGGACCATGACCTGAGCTGAAACCAAGAGTTGGGTGCTCAACGGACTGAGCCACCCAGGCGCCCCATCCTTTTTCGTGTTATAATACATATGCTCAATCTCCTAAAAACAAGGATGTTCTCTTACATACTTTCAATATAAGGATCACATTCAAGAAGTTTAACACTGATATACTATTATGTAATATATAGTTTATATTCATATTTTACCAATTGTCCTAATAATATTGTTTTTAACTTTTATTTTTATTTTGATCCAGAACACAATGATCAGGGATCATTATTTGCTTTTTGTTGTCCTGTTTCTTTTGTTTTTTTTTTTTTTTTTAATTATTATTTATTTTTGAGACCATGACAGTGTGAGCAGGGGAGGGGCAGAAAGAGAGGGAGAATCTAACTCAGGTTACGCACTGTCACTGCAGAGCCCAATGTGGGGCTCAAACTCATGAAACCGTGAGATCATGACCTGAGCCAAGATCAAGAGTCCGACCCTCAACGGAGCCACCCAGGCGCCCTTCCTTTGTTTTCCTTAATCGAGAAAATCCCCCGCATTTTTTTCCTCATCTTTCATGACCATCAATTTGAAGATTCTAGCTCACTTGTTTCTCAGATTGTTCCTCAGTTTGAACTTGTCTCATTTCCTCTGTCCTAGATTCAGGTCCAAATTCTTAGCCAGATACTACCTTAGCTGGCGCTGTGTTCTTTTGGGTACATCTCCTTCTTTGTAATATTAAGTTTGATCTCAGAGTGTCCACAAGATTCCATCACTATGCAGGCTCCTCTGTACCTTTTCTAAAAGATTATCTGTGAAACAACACTTTGAGAATGGGCATGTCCTGTTCTCCAGCAGCTTTTAACCTGTTGGTTTTACCATTGAAATCGTGATCTTAGCCTGAATCACTTATTGTCATAATGGTCCTAATATGATGCCTTTTCTAACTGCACCATTATTTCTTCATGTATTAGTTGTTATTCTTCCATAAGGAAGATCTCCAACCACTCCACCCCATTTTAGAATCCTGCTGGGCTCACAGATTTTTAGAATTCTGATTGAATATATTAGAGCACATTTAATTTGTACAAGATATGTGTGCTAGATATTTTTTAGGTCCAGAAAATCAGAACTGTGCCTTGGCCTTGTGGAGAACTATCCTGATCCAAAGCTTGTAGCAAAGGGGCAAGTGATTATTAAAATTTTTCATAACTGTTTCTAAACTTCATATAGCTTTTCAAGATAAATTTATGTTTTGTTGCTAATACGTTAAGGTACTTGTAGTGCTGCTGCTCTCCCTATTGGTAGATGTTTGACTCAATGAGTCGTTTTTGTTAAGTTTATTTAATTTTGGAGGGGGGAGATACTGCACTGGGGAGGGAAAGAGAGAGGGAGAGAGAGAATCCCAAGCAGGCTCCATGCTGCCAGCATGAACCTGAGTCAGGACTCGATCTCATGTGCCATGAAATCATGACCTAAGCTGAAATCAAGAGTTAGACACTTAACTGACCGAGCCGCACAGGCACCCCTGACTCCATTAGTTTTTAAATCTCTATTCGCTATAAAACTATTTGGGATGTAAAATAATTCCTTCTATTTATGCCTATGTAAAACACAAAGGCATGGGACTAGTTCCAGAGGACAGAACTGTCCATTTGTTTCTCCTAAATGTACAAATGGCGTATTATATAAAAAGTTATTGTATACTTCGGAATTCTTCTTCGGAATACTTATTTGTTCTGCTCAGAAAAATACAGGTAACTGACCCAAATGGAAAGCCTTGTACTGAGTTTTCATTTGCAGAACTATTCTGTTTAGAATTATGGCCCCAGAAAAATTCCCAATTCTACTGATTTCCCAGTCTCATATTTTAGCATGAAGGGTTAGTATTAAATCAATTGTCTGACAAATCACTGTCTCTTTGTAAGCAACATGGTTTTTTTTTGTCTCCTTAATTTCAAGATGTTCTGCATTTAGCTTTTCTAAAGTTTAGTTAGGAAATTATTTTTTTCCTTATCCTTCTATTTGAATATACCTTCTTGTCCATTCTTTCTATTCTTTCTACTGAACTCTTTGTTATGCATAAAGCTTTTTTTTTTTTTTTTTATCTTCCATATCCTTCACCCTATTTGCCCACACTTCATTCCTCCGGACTACACCCTGTATGACTTTTTCCTATTTCCTACTTTTGCTTTGTCTATTCATCTGTATCTAATTGACGATGTTTCCTTCATCTGAATTTCAATTTAGTTATTTTCAAATGTTTCTTTCTTAGTACCTTGTCTTAGTAGTATTTTGCTTCCTTTTTCATAGAACGTCAGCTCTTTTTTATGTTTGCAACTATTTTTAAATTATTTTTTTATATCCTTCTTTGAGATTATTACACACTTTCCTTAAATTCTTGGGATATTTTTTTCCAATCAAAGTGAATAATTTGCTTCAGCATTATGCAATTTTATGATTGTGAGTTCATCTTTAGATAGGCTGGTTTCCTGTGGGAATCCACACTGGCCAGAGTTGTGGGAGTATCACTTCAGACCAGTTTGCTTTTGCTTTGTCTGTGATCCCAGGTGTATCACCATCCAGAGACTTGTTTTCATGTTAATTTCTTGGCTTGGATTTTACTGAACCAGAATTTGGACCTTACATGCTTATAAGGCCCAGACCAGACTCTCAGGAGAAACTTTTTTTCCATGGAAAGATCAAAAGGAAACAGCAGCTTTCTTATCACGTCTCTGAGGTGGGTGATGTTTTCCTGCTATCTTTTTATTGGGAGGACCACCACTTGAGGGCCTTTTTTTCATGTAGGTTCTCACTGGTCCCATGTTGCCTTAGGCAGCCCAAGGTCTATGGTTTCTGCCCACTTGGGTACTCAAGCACAAATCCATAGGGTAAGAAGACTGAACTAACCCTATGCCCTTCCCACCCCCCTGAGCATCAACATTAACTGCTCCAATTTCTGGGGCCATGTTCCTGTTCAGCATCTGGTGTATATTTTTCTTCTTCAAAATTGTAGCTTTGTATATAACAGAATGTGTGTCATTTGATTTTTATGTAATTTGTAGGTGTTCTCAGAAAGATGACTTTTATGTTATCAAGTCAGACATAATGTTACAACTGGAAGTCCAATCCCATACTTTCTAACTAGTCTTTACGTCTCTTTATGATATACATGAAAATTATGTATAGTGGCACAATGATGCCATTAAGGACAAAGAAGTGTAAATGGATTTCCCCTGGGTGAGGTTTCCTTCACTCTCCTAAAAAAAAAAAAAAAAGAAAAAGAAAAGAAAAGAACTTTCTGCTTTTCTGTGCCAGGAACTTTAAGCAATGTCCAGAGGTGGGAGGTGGGGCACCACTTTGGAACCAGGAAATAAATGCAACATTCTAAAGATGGTAAAGCAGGAAGACAGAGGAGCCTGGTTCCTTGACTAGGTGCCCCAGATCTGAATTTCAACATTGAAATCCTTGTTGCATGACAAAAGTAAACTATTTTTCTAGTTTAAGCTGCTTTTTTTTTTTTTCAGACTCCGGTAAATGCAGTTGAATGCAATTCAGATTGATAATGTAAATGGTATTTTCAAAAAAATAAATTTATAGATAAAAAGTATTCAGCTAAATTGCAAGGCAGAAACACGAGACTAGCTACTGCATTTAGCCACACTAAACATATTGCATGTTTAGGACTTGGAATGCCTCATGCTTCTGGCGCTTGAAAAAATACTTTTCTCTACAAACACTGTGCTTTTCCATGTCCTCATTTCTTTTCTCCTGCTGTGCTCCCAGTTAAATTATCCTCTATACTTTCTGCTTATCATATTATTTTACAGTTATTGCTTCTTGATGTGCCTTCCTTACAAGAGAATGACTTCCTTGAACATAGAAGATATGCCTTAATAACTTTGTATTCCTTGCACTTAAAACAGTATCTATATATATTTTTTCCTCTTCTTTCTTTCCTCTTTTCTTTCCTCTTCTTTCTTTCTTTTCTTTCTTTCTTTCTTTCTTTCTTTCTTTTCTTTCTTTCTTTCTTTCTTTCTTTCTTTCTTTCTTTCTTTCTTTCTTTCTTTCTTTCTTTCTTTCTCTTTCTTTCTGAGGGAGAGGGTGCAAGTAAGCAAGGGGCAGAGAGAGAGGGAGGGAGGGAGAGAGAGATAGAGAGAGAAAGGGGCTCACCGAAGTGGGGCTCAAGCTCACTCCAAGTGGGGCTTGAGCTCATCCAATGCAGGACTTGAACTCACGAACTGTGAGATCATGACCTGAGCCAAAGTCAGATGCTTAATGGACTGAGCCATCCAGGTGCCTATATTTAAAAAAAAGGAGTGAGCTTCTCATACTGAAGATATCAAAGCATAACTGGGTATTTAACAACTATATGATAAATGGGACTTTTATTTCTGAAAGACACTTAGACTAGAAGCTACTAAGACATTATTATAATCCTACTATTCCCCGATTTTACTTTGTCAATTTTACATGAAGGGATATTCTGGGCCATTTTCTATGTTTTTTCCATTGATTATTTATTTTTGAGTGAGAGTGCAAGTAGGGGAAGGACAGAGAGAGAGAGGGAGACACAGAAACTGAAGCAGGCTCCTGGCTCTGAGCTGTCAGCACAGATGCAGTACCAGAACTTGCAAACCTCAAGATCATGACCTGAGCCGGTGTCAGATGCTTAACCTACTGAGCCACCCAGGCACCCCCAGGCACCTATATTTTTATTTGAAGTATAGTTTATGTATTAAATTAGTTTCAGGTGTACAACATAATGATTAAACAATTATATATATTATGAAATGTTCACCACACTATTGTTATCCTCTGTCAACATACAAAGTTATTACAATATAACTGACTATATTTCCTATGCTGTGTTTTTCATCTCCATGATGTATTTATTTTATAACTTAAAGTCTATACTTCTTAGTCCTCTTCACCTATTTCACATATACTTCCATCCCTATTCCCTCTGGCAACCACCAGTCTGTTTTCTATACTTATGAGTCTGTTTCTGTTTTTTTGTTGATTTCTTTATATGTTCATTTGTTCATTTGCTTTGTGTTTTCGATTCTACATGTAAGTAAAATCATATGGCACTTTTCTTTCTCTGTCTGACTTATTTTACTTAGCATAACACCTTCTAGGTCCATCCACATGGTTGCAGATGGCAGGATTTCATTCTTTTGTACAGCTGAGTAGTATTCCGTTGTGCATATATATCGCATCTTCTTTATTCATTCATTTATCAATGGACCCTTGGGATGTTTTCCAACCATTGGCTATTGTAAATGATGCTGCAATAAACATCAAGGTGCATACAGCTTTCTGGGTTAGTGTTTTCATTTTCTTTGGGTAGATAATCAGAAGTGAAATTACTAGATTATGTGATATTTCTATTTCTAATTATTTGAACAACGGTTATACTGTTTTCCATAGTGGGTGCACCAATTTGCAATCCCATCAATTGTGCACAAGGGTTCCTTTTCCTCCACCTCCTCACCAACACTTGTTACTTCTTGTCTTTCTGATATCAGCCCTTCTGACAGGTATAAGGTGATCTCTTACTATGGTTTTGGCTTGCATTTCCATGATGATTAGTTATGTTGAGCATCTTTTCATGTGTGTGTTGGCCGTCTATATATCTTCAATGTATAATTGTCTATTGAAGTCTTCTGACCATTTATAAGTCAGAATATTGGGGGGGGTTATTAACCCCTTTTGAGGTATATCATTCCAAATATCTTCTCCTGTTCAGTAGGTTGCCTTTTTGTGTTCTTTCACTGCACAAAAGCTTTTTAGTTTAATGTAGTCCCAATTGTTTATTTTTGCTTTTATTTCCCTTGTCTGGTGAGACATATCCAGAGAAATATTGCTAAGCCAAATGTCCAAGAGTTTACTGCCTATGTTGTGTTTTAGGAGTTTTATGGTTTCAGGTCTTACATGTCGGCCATTTTAAATTTAGTTTTGCGAGTGGGAATAAAAGGTGATCCAGTTTCATTCTTTTGCATGTAGATGTCCGGTTTTCCCAGCACCATTTATTAAAGAGAATGTCTTATCCCCATTGTACATTCTTGCCTCCTTTGTCATTGATTAATAATATCTGTGGATTTATTTCTGGGTCCTCTATTCTGTTTGACTGATCTAACTGTATATTTTTGTGCCAGTATTATACTCTCTTGATTACTATAGCTGTGTAGTAGAGTTTGAAATCTGAGAACATGATACCTCTAGCTTTGTTCTTTTTGCTCAAGATTGCTTTGGCTATTCAGCATCTTATGTGGTTTCGCGCAACTCTTAGAGTTATTTTTTCTCATCCAGTGAGAAACACCATTAATATTTTAATAGCCATTACATTGAATCTATAGACTGCTTTGGATAGTACAGATATTTTAATAATATTAGTTCTTCCAGTCCATGAGAATGATATATATTTCCATTTATTTATGTTATCTTCTGTTTCTTTCATCAGTGTCTTATAGTTTTCAGAGTTCAGGTCTTTCACCTCCTTGGTTAAAATTATCCCTAGTTATTTTACTCTTTTGATACAGTTGTAAATGGGATTTAAATTAATTCTCTTTCTGCTATTTGATTATTACTATATAGAAACACAACAGATTTTTGTATATTGATTTTCGATCCTGCAACTTTACTGAATTCGTTTATTAGTTCTAATAGTTTTTTGGTGGAGTCTTTAGGATTTTCTATATAATGTATTATTTCTTCTGCCAATAGTGATAGTTTTACTCCTTTCTTACTAATTTGCATGCCATTTATTTCTTTTTCTTGTCTAATTGCTATGGTTAGAACTTCCAACACCACGTTGAATTAAAGTGGTGACAGTAGTCATCTTTGTCTCTTCCTAAACTTGGAGGAAAAGCTTTAAAATTGTCACTATCAAGTACAATGTTCACTATGAGTTTATCATATATGGCCTTTATTATGTTGAGGTATGTTCTCTCTGTACCCAGTTTGTTGAAAGTTTTTTTTTACTCATGAATGGATATGAAATTTTGTCTAGTGATGTTTCTGCATCTATTGAGATGATAATGTGATTTTTATCCATCATTTTGTTAATGTGTATTATGTTGATTTGCAGGTATTGAACCATCCTTGTAATAGATGTCACTTGATCAAGGTGAATAATTCTTTGAATGCATTTTTGAATTTGGTTTGCTAATGTTTTGTTGAGAATTTTTATATTTATGTTCAACTGGAATAATCATCTGCAGTTTTCTTTTTACTTCTCTCTCTCTCTCTCTTTCTCTAGCATCTTTGGTTTTGTTATCAGGGTAATGCTGGCCTTGTAGAATAAATTTGGAAGCATTCCCTCCTATTCTATATTTTGGAATATTTTGATAAAGATAAGAATTAACTTTATATTAAAAATTTGGTAAAATTTAACTGTGAATCCATCTGGTCCTGGGATTTTGTTTATCGGGAGTTTTTAGTTTTTTTTTATTACCAATTCAATTTCCTGCCTAGTAATCAGCCTATTCAATTTTTTAATTTCTCTCTGATTCCGTCTTTGGAAAATAATGTGTTTCTAGGAATTTATTCATTTCTTCTAGGTTGCCCAATTTTTGATGTATAATTTTTCATAGTAGTCTCTTATAATCCTTTGTATTTCTGTGGTGTCAGTTGTAACTTCTCTCCTTTAATTTCTGATTTTATTGATTTGAGTCCACGGTCTTTTTTTCTTGATTAGTCTGGCTAAAGGTTTATCAATTTTGTTTCTCTTTTCAAAGAAAGAGCTCTTAGTTTCATTGACTTTTTAATTTTTTTCTTAGTCCCTGTTTACTTTATTTCAACTCTGATTTTTAAGTTCCTTCCTCATACTAACTCTGGGTTTTGTTTGATCTTCTTTTCCTAGTTTGTGTAGGTGTAATGTTAGATTGTTTGAGATTTTTCTAGTTTTTTTAAAGTTAGACTGTATGACTATAAACTTTCCTCTTAGAACTGCTTTTGCTAGATCCCAAAGATTTTGAACCATTGTGCTTCTATTTTTATTTGTCTCCAGATATTTTTTTTATTTACTATTTGATTTCTTCATTGACCCACTGGTTGTTAACATGTTGTTTAGTCTCTGTGTTTGTGTTTTTCTGTTTTTTTTTTCTCTCCTATAATGATTTCTAGTCTTATTATTGTGGTTGAAACAGATGCTTGATATGATTTCAATCTTTTTAAATTTATTCAGACATTTATGTCGCCACATGTGTTCTATCATTGAAAATATTTCACATGTGTATGAAAATAACGTGTATTCTTCTGTTTGAAAATAGAATGTTCTGGAAATCTCTTAAGTATATCTGGCCTAATGTATCATTCCCAGCTGCTCTTTTCTTAAAGATTTTCTGTCTGAATGATTTATTCATTGATGTAAATGAGTTGCTGAAGCCACCTAGTAATATTGTATGAGTGTCAATTTTTTTCCCTTTTGTCTGTTAATATTTGCTTTATATTTCTAGGTACTCTTATGTTTCTTCCATAGATTTTTGTTATATCTTCTTGTTGGATTGATTCCTTTTACGTTATGTACTGTCCTTTATGTCTTGCTACAATCTTTGTTTTAAAGTCTATTTTTTCTGAGAAAAGTTTAGTTACCCCAACTTTTATTTTTGCTTCTAGCTGCATAAAGTATGTTTTTCCTTCCCATCATTGTCCGTCTGTATGTGTCTTTAGGTCTGAACTGAGTCTCTTGTGGGCAACATATAGATGGGTCTTGATTTTTTATACGTTCTGTCATCATATCTTTTTATTGGAGCATTTTGTCCATTTCCATTTAAAGTAATTAGTCACTAAGATAATTATGTACTTAATGCCATTTTGTTAATTGTTTTCTGGTTGTTTTGGAGTTCTTTGTTCCTTTCTTCTCTTATTTGCTTCCCTTGCGATTTAATGACTTTCTTTAGTGTTATGATTGGATTCCCTTCCCTTTATGTTTTTATTTATTATAGATTTTTGGTTTGTGATTGTCATGAAATTCATATATAGCACCCTATGTATACAGAAGTCTATATTACATTGATAATAGCTTAACTTCAAGCATATTGTAAACTATAAAACATTCAAACACTATATTTTTACTCGCCCTTCCATGTTTTATGTATATAAAACATGTATATGGTGTCATATTTTTCATCCTTTTATTTTGTATATCCCTTGACTAATTTTGGAGACATAAAAAATGTTACTGCTTTTGGTTTTTAACCTTCATTCTAGCTTTATAAGTGACTAAACTTCTACCTTTACTGTAGGTTTGCTTTTATCATCGAAATTTTTTCTTTTCATAGTTTTCTTACTTTGTGTATGGCCTTTTCATTTCCATGTAAAGAAGTCCCCTTAACACTTCTGGTAAGTTTGGCTGAGTGGTGATAAACTCCTTTAAACTTTTGTTTGAGAAACTCCATCTCTCCTTCAGTTTTGAATGGTATTTTTTGCCAATTAAAGTATTCCTGATTGTAGGTTTTTATTTTCCTTTTAACACTTTGACTATAACATACTATTCCCTCCTGGCCTGCAAAGTTGCTGATGAAAAATCATCTAATAGTCTTATGGGATTTCCCTTGTGTATAACTGTGCTTTATTTTGCTGCTTTTAAGATTCTTTCTTTAGCTTTTGCCATTTTAATTATTATATGTCTTTGTATGGACCTCCTTGGGCTCATCTTGTTCAAGGTTCTCTGTGGTTCCTGGACCTGCATGTCTGTTTCATTCACCAGGTTAGGGAAGTTTTCAGCCAGTGTATCTTTAAGGAGTTTCTGCCCCTTTCTCTCTCTCTACTCCCTCTGGGACTCTTATAATACAAACATTCTTACACTTGATAATGTCACAAAAGCCCCTTAACCTAGTCTCATTCTTTAAGTTCTTTTTTTCTTTTTCTTTTTGCTATTCAGCTTCTTCACATTATCCTATTTTTCAGATTGCTGATTCACTCTTCTATAGCCTGTAATCTCCGTTGGTTTCCTTTTCATGTATTTTTAATTTTAGTTATGGTATTCTTCAGTTCTGATTGGTTCTTTTTTATATTTTCCATCTCTTTGTTGAAGTTCTCGCAAGTTCATCCACTCTTTGCTTAAGTCCAGTGAATATTTTTATGACCATTACTTTGAACTCTTTATCAAGCGGATTACTTAACTTCATTTTACTTAACTCTTTTTCTGGGGTTTTGTTCCTTTGTTTGGGTCATATTCCTCTGTCTCCTCATTTCATCTTATTATCTGCTAGTATTGGGTAGGTCAGCTACATCTCCTGATCTTGAAAGTAATGGCCTTGTGTAGAAGGAAGGTATCCTCTCGTACCCATAGGGCAGTCCCCCTTGGGAACCAGAACCAAACGCTCAATGGGTGTCCCCTATGTGGGTGTGGGCACCCTCATATTGTGGCTGAGCTGCAACTATTGTGGCACTGTGGTATGTGGGGCTGGCCCCATTGCAGCTTACTGAGAAGTCCAACTGTAGCTATTGTGGGTGCATTGGTGAGTGGGGCTAGAAACCCCCTTCCCCAAGCCAGGAGTCACTCTAGAGGGGCACCAGTCACAGCTGGGGCTGCCAGCCAGGTATCGTATAGTGATAGTTGCACTGGGGGACTGCTGGTCCCACTGAAGCTGCCTGCTGGATGTGGCGGGGCAGGAACTGCTTTGGATGGCCATCCGCCAGGGTGGGTGGATTGGATGGGGCTGGTTCCCAGGGAAATCCTGGAGGATGGGGGAATTGGTATTAGCAAGGTAGATAGAGAGTATCAGAACCAGTTCCCGGGGTACTTGGGTGGCTCAGCTGGTTAAGTGAACTACTCTTGATTTGGGCTCAGGTTATGATCTCGCAGTTCATGAAATTGAGCCCCACGTGGAGCTCTGTGCTGACAACACTCGACCTGCTTGGGATTCTCCCTCTCTCCCTCTCTCTCTGCCCCTGCCCCACTCAAATGTGCGTGCATGCGCGTGCGCGCGCGCGCACACACACACACACACACACACACACACACACACACTATATCTTCTTTATCCATTCATCAGTCAGACATTTGGGCTCTTTCAATAATTTGGCTCTATTTGTAGTGCTGCTACTAATACTGGGGTTCATGTGTCCCTCCAAATCAGCATTTTTGTATGCTTTGGATAAATACCTAGTAGTGCAATTGCTGGATCATGGGGTAGCTCTATTTTTAACTTTATAAAAATATTTTAGTGTTTATTTAGAGAGAGAGACAGAGTGCAAGTGGGGGAGAGGCAGAGAGAGAGAGAGGGAGACACAGAATCTGAAGCAATCTCCAGGCTCTGAGCATTAGCACAGAGCCTGACTTAGGGCTTGAACTCATGGACCATGAGATCACCACCTGAGCCGAAGTCGGACACTTAACCAAGTGAGCCACCCAGGCATCCCTCTATTTTTAACTTTTTGAGGAACCTCCATACTGTTTTCCAGAGTGGCTACACCAGTTTGCATTCCCACCAAGAGTGCAAAAGTGTTCTCCTTTCTCAGCATCCTCACCAACTTCTTTTGTTTCCTGAGTTGTTCATTTTAGCCATTCTGACAAGTGTGTGATGATATCTCATTGTGGTTTTGATTTGTATTTCCCTAATGATAAGCGATGTTGAGCATCTTTTCATGTGTCTGTTTGCCATCTGGATGTCTACTTTTAAAAAGTGTCTGTTCATGTCTTTTTCTCATTTCTTCCCTGGATGATATGTGTTTTGGGTGTTGAGTTTGAGAAGTTGTTTATAGATTTTGGATACTACCCTTTATCCGATATTCATTTGCAAATATTTTCTCCCATTCTGTTGGTTCCCTTTTAGCTTTGTTGATTGTTTCCTTTGCTGTGCAGAAGGTTTTTATCTTGATGAGGTCCCAATAGTTCATTTTTGCTTTTGTTTCCCTTGCCTTTGGAGACATGTCTAGTAAGAACTTGGTGTGGCCGAGGCCAAAGAGGTTGTTGCCTGATTTTTCCTCTAGGATTTTGATGGTTTTCTGTCTTACATTTAGGTGAGACTTACCTTTTGAGTTTATTTTTGTGGATGATGAAGAAAGTGGTCCAGTTTCATTCTTCTGCATGATGCTATATAGTTTTCTCAACACCATTTGCTTAAGAGACTGTATTTTTTCCATTGGATATTCTTTCCTGCTTTTTCAAAGATGAGATGGCTATACATTTGTGGGACCATGTTTGGGTTCCCTATTCTGTTCCATTGATCTATGTGTCTGCTTTTGTGCCAGAACCATACTGTCTTCATATAACAGCTTTTTAATACAGCTTAAAGTCCAGAAGTGTGATGCCTCCAGCTTTGGTTTTCTTTTCCAACATTACTTTGGCTATTTGAGTTCTTTGCGGTTCCATACAAATGTTAGAATTGTTTGTTTTAGCTCTGTGAAGAATGCTGGTGTTATTTTGATGGGGATTGCATTGAATGTGTAGATTGCTTTGGGTAGTATAGATTATTAACAATATTTGTTCTTCCAACCCATGAACATGGAATGTTTTTCCATTTCTTTATGTCTTATTCAATTTCTTTCATAAGCTTTCTATAGTTTTCAGCATGCAGAACTTTTACCTCTTTGGTTAGGGTATCTTATTTTTGGTGCAATTGTAAATGGGATCAATTCTTGATATCTCTTTCTGCTGCTTCATTATTGGTGCATAGAAATGCAACAGATTTCTGTACATTCATTTAATGTTCTGCGACTTTGATGAATTTGTGTATCAGTTATGGTAATTTTTTGTGGAATGTTTGGGGTTTTCCACATAGAGTATCATGTCGTCTATGAAGAGTGAAAGTTTGACTTCTTCCTTGCTGATCTGGATGGCTTTTATTTCCTTTTGTTGACTGATTGCAGAGGCGAGGAACACTGTGTTGAACAACAGTGGTAAGAGTAGACATCCCTGACATGTTCCTGACATTAGGGGGAAAGCTCTCAGATTTTCCCCCGTTGGGGATATTAGCTTGGCGCTTTTATATATGGCCTTCATGAACTATGTTCATGAACTATGAGATATGTTCCTTATAACCGTATTTTCTCGAGGGTTTTTATTAAGAAATGATGCTTTATTTTGTCAAATGTTTTTTCTGCATCTAATGACAGAATCATGTGGTTCTTATCCTTTCTTTTATTAATGTGATGTATCATGTTGATTGATTTGCAGATACTGAACCAGCCCTGCATCCCAGGAATAAATCTCACTGGATCGTGGTGAATAATTCTTCTAATGTATTGTTGGATCCAGTTTGGTAGTATCTTGTTGAGAATTTTTGCATCCACCTTCATCAGGGAGATTGGTCTGTAATTTTCCTTTTCAGTAGGTATTTGTCTGGTTTTGGAATCAAGGTAATGCTGGTTTTGTAGAATGAGTTTGGAAGTTTTCCTTCCATTTATACTTTTTGGAACAGGTTCAAAAGAATAGGTAGTAACTCTTCTTTAAATGTTTGGTAGAATTCCCCTGGAAAGCCATCTGGCCCTGGACTCTTATTTCTTGGGAGATTTTTGATTACTGATTCAATTTCTTTAATGGTTATGGGTCTGTTCAAATTATCTATTTCTTTCTGTTTCAGTTTTGGAAGTTTATATGTTTCTGTGATTTTATCTATTTGTTCCAGATTGCCCAATTTGTTGGCATATAATTTCTCATAATATTCTTTTATTATTGTCTGTATTTCTGCAGTATTGGTTATGATCTCTCCTCTTTCATTCGTGATTTTATTTATTTGGGTCCTTTCCTTTTTCTTTTTGATACATTCTGCCAGGGGGTTATAAATTTTGTTAATTTTTCCAAATAACATGCTTCTAGTTTCATTGATCTGGTTTTTTTTTAAATTTCAGTATCATTTGATTTCTGCTCTGATCTTTATTATTTCCCTTCCTCTGTTGGTTTTAGGCTTTATTTGCTGTTGTTTTTTTTTTCCAGCTCCTTTAAGTGTAAGGCTAGGTTGTGTATTTGAGACATTTTTTTCCTTCTTTAGAAAGAAATATATATATATATATATATAATATATAAATATATATATAATATATAAATATATTTATATATATTATATAAATATAATGTATATAATTTGCTATATACTTCCTGCTTAGGACCGCCTTTATTGATCCCATAGACTTTGGACCGCAATGTTTTCATTTTCATTGGCCTCCATGTCCTTTTTAATTTCATCTTTAATTTCTTGGTTAACCCATTCATTCTATAGTAGGATGTTCTTTAATCTCCAAGTATTTGTGGTCTTTCCAAATTTTTTTTTGTGGTTGATTTCAAGTTCAGAGCGTTGTAGTCTGAAAATATTCATGGTATGATACTGATCTTTTTGTACTGTTGAGGGTTGATTTGTGACCCAGCATGTGATCTATTCTGGAGAATGTTGCATGTGTACTCAAGAAGAATGTTGGGGCGCCTGGGTGGCGCAGTCGGTTAAGCGTCCGACTTCAGCCAGGTCACGATCTCACGGTCTGTGAGTTCGAGCCCCGCGTCAGGCTCTGGGCTGATGGCTCAGAGCCTGGAGCCTGTTTCCGATTCTGTGTCTCCCTCTCTCTCTGCCCCTCGCCTGTTCATGCTCTGTCTCTGTCTCAAAAAAAATAAAATAAAATAAAATAAAACATTGAAAAAAAATTAAAAAAAAAAAAAGAAGAATGTGTAGTCTGCTGCTTTAGGATGAAATGTTCTGAATATATCTGTTAGGTCCATCTGGTCCAGTGTGTCATTCAAAGCCATTGTTTCCTTTTTGGTTTTCTGCTTAGATGATATGTCTATTACTATAAGTGGGGTGTTAAAGTTCCCTACTGTTATTGTATTATTATCAATGAGCTTTTTTTGTTTGTCATTAATTGATTTATATATTTGGTTTCTTTCAAATTAGGGGCATAAATATTTATAATTGTTAGATCTTCTTGGTGGATAGACCCCTCAATTATGGTATAATGCCCTTCTTCATCTCTTGTTACAGTCTTTATTTTAAAATCAAGTTTGTCTGATATAAGTATGGCTACTCTGGCTTTCTTTTGAAGTCCATTAGCATGATAAATGGTTCTCCATCCCCTCACTTTAAATCTGCAGGTATCCTAGGTCTAAAATGAGTCTTGCGAACAGCGTATAGATGGGTCTTGTTTTCTTATTCATGCTGATACCCTATGTCTTTTGATTGGAGCATTTAGTCCATTTACATTTAGAGTGATGATTGAAATACATGAATTTAGTGCCATTGTTTTGCCTGTACAGTTGGTGTTTCTGGTGGTGTTCTCTGGTCCTTTCTAGTCTTTGTTGCTTTTGGTATTTTTTTGTTTGTTTGTTTTGTTTTGTTTCTCTACTCAAAGAGTCCCCCTTAAAATTTCTTGCAGGACTGGTTTAGGGGTCACAAACATCTTTAGTTTTTGTTTGTCTGGGAAATTCTATCTCTCCTATTTTGAAAGACAGCCTTGCTGGATAAATAATTCTTGGCTGCATATTTTTCTGATTCAACACATTGAGTAAATCCTGTCACTCCTTTCTGGCCTGCCAAGTTTCTGTGGACAGATCTGCTGCAAACTTGATTTGTCTTCCCTTGTAGGTTAAGGACTTTTTTCCCCTTGCTGCTTCCATGAATCTTTACTGGTCTGTGTATTTTGTGAATTTGACTATGATATGCCTTGGTAATGGTTGGCTTTGTTGAATCTCTTGGGAGTTCTCTGTCCTTCTTGGTTTTGATGTCAGTGTTCTTCCCTAGATTAGGAGTTTTCAACTATAATTTGCTTACATAAACCTTCTGCCCCTTTTTCTCTCTCTTCATCTTCTGGAACTACTATGATGCGAATGTTATTCCTCTTTAATAAGTTACTGAGTTCTCTAAATCCTATATTGTGATCTTTTGCTTTTGTTTCCCTCTTTATTCTGCTTCATTATTGTCCATAATTTTATTTTCTTTATTGCTGTTTCACTGCTTTGCTTCATCCATCCTTGCCATCACGGCATCTATTTGAAATTGCATCTTGGTTATACCATTTTTAATTGCCGTCTGACTAGATTTTAGTTCTTTTATCTCTGCCTAAAGGGATTCTCTGGTGTCTACTATGCTCTTTTCAACCCCAGCTAGTATTCTTATAATTGTGGTTTTAAATTCTAGTTCAGACATCTTATTTATATCTGTGTTGATTAAATATCTGGCCATTATTTCCACCTATTCTTTCCTTTGGGGTGAATTCCTCCATCTTGTCATTTTGGAGGAAAAGAAAATAAAATCAAAACTAAAAATTTTAAAAATTAAAAACAAAACAAAAGTCAAATAGGGGAACCTAGATCTTAGGTGTGTTTCAGTCTGCTTGTTAAGGGGAGATTGATAGAAAAGAGAAAAAAGAGAAAAGAAAAAAATTTAAAAATATTAAAAATTAAAAAAATAGAATAATATAAAATAAACTAGAATAAAAAATTAAAAAATTAAAGTTGCTCTTTCTCTGCTCAAGAAAGAGAAAGAAAAGAAAGGAAAAAGAAAACAACAGAAGCAAAAACAGAAACAAAGAAAACAAGTGAACAAGCAAACAGAATGAAACCTGAATGAAGTTACATCTAGCTTCCCCTAGAACTGGAAACTTTTTAGCACACTATAGTCCATAGACTAAGCATGTGGACAGGATTTGTGCCGTCTTCTGGGGGATGTGCCTGGAGGGCACAGGTGGGCAGGCCTTGTAATGGCTCCTTTCTCCACTTAGGTCACTGGGGTCAATCTCTGTGTGTGTGTGTGTGTGTGTGTGTGTGTGTGTGTGTGTGTGTGAGTGCGCACGTATGCACACGTGCACTAAAGGTGAAAATGGCTTCACCCAGCCCTCTAGTTTCTGGTATGGGAATTTCGTGCCCTCACAGACACTTGAGCAAACACCCCTCTTTTGTGTCATGCTTCCATTCATCCCTGACTTTACCCTGTGTGTGTTCAAGCTGTCTGCCTGCCAGGACGCGCTTCCCTCCAGAGTTTTATGTCAGATGGGGCTGTGTTTCAAAATCCCACACTTCAGAGCCCCGTGTGTCTCGGACCCATGCTGACTCTCTGGGGAGGAGTCTCCATGAGCAACGGCCACGTGCCAGCTTATCTCAGAAAACGTTTGCACAATTACAGAGTGGCAGAAACTCAGAGCTTACGGCAAATCACAACACACAGCCAGCACCGGGTTTGGCTGCACTCTGGCATCTTTGTTTCAATATCAGTAAACATGGCAACTCTCTGGGATCTGCTGGGACTTTTGCCTGGGAGGAGGCCAGATGGCCCTTACCAAATGCACTCCCAACAGGGGAATTGCTTTCCCTCGTGTGACACATGTACTCTTCAGGCCATGCTGCCTGCTCCTGGGGATTCATCCTACTTCCTCACGGGAATACCACCACACGCTGAGCCCAAAACTTCAGACTCTGAGCGCCACTGTTTATAGAATGCTGGCAGTATTGAAACGCTCTCCTTTCTCCCCATCAATGGTTTTGGGAACAGATATCTTGTCCAGTCCCCCGTGAGCGTTTTCACTCTTTCTCTCCAGGTACTTTTGGGGGGGAGTGCTTTTCTTGAACAACCCTGATGTTCTCTATTCTCCCTCTTTCTCTATGTGTCCTCTCCCCATGCCAAGGGTTCCTACCCTCTCTTGTTTCATGGTTTTTCTCTCCCCCATTTTCACCTATCTGCACCATGTACCTGCCAAGTGCTCTCCCTCAAATTATGCAGATTGTCATGTTGATCCTCAGATCGATTTCCTAGGTGTTCAAATGCTTTGATGCTGATCTAGCTGTGTTTCAGGGATGAGACAAGTTCAGGGTCCCCATACTACTCTGCCATCTTAACTCCATCCTCTCTGCTGACTCTCAAAGCTAGATGTTATACACACTCATCTTCCCAATGGTTGTCCTATGCGACAGGGGTGCCCGAGGTGAGATCTGATCCCCTTCCTCCTCAGGGAGGGTCTCTACACTTGTGATATCTCTCCCACTTGTGTATCACTGCCTGCCAAGTGTTTGGTCTCCTACTATGTCTCTTCCCCTCCTGCCCTTCTTGATGGGCCTTCTCTTTACGCCTAGGCCTCTAGCTCTGGAAGATCTGCTCTGCCAAGCTCAGCTCATTTTCAGAGTGAGTAACACTACATGTAGTTGTTACGTTGAAAATGAACCTACGAGAAATCGTATTTTCTCAGGATATTAGTTGGTCCTCTTATTCACTTTTCATGTAGTGTAATGTGTGTTAATGAACACCTCCCACTTTTAGCACATGTTAATGATTCCCAAGGCAATTATTTCCAGCCAGGAACTTTATCTTGAGATCTACGACCATATCTTCAGGCTTCTTGTACATCGCTTTAGTTGGGTACCATAGCAACATTTATAATCGATCCTGTCAAAAACGTAACTCATTTCTCTTCATCCCAAAACACATTTATTTTCTGATGTGACCTACCTCACAAAAATACCTTCCCCCACTCATTCATGCCATTTAAAATTGACCGTAGCATCTTTCTTCTTCATAGGAAACCATGACTTCTGAGGACTGTGACTTTCCATCTGTGTGTTTTAGCAGCACAGCAGACATGGTCCCCCAACTCTGGCTGCAATTCCAGCCACTCCACATGTACCCTTGCTCTCATCATAAATGAGTACATAATTACTAGCAATTGCACAAACACATTACTCTTTTCCTCTTTGCTTTTGTTTATGTTCTCTTTCTGAAATGTTCTTTCTCTTCACACCTGGCTAACTCCTACTCAAGTGTTACTTCCGCATAAAGCCTGTCTCTCACTGTTCCCAAACCAGCCCTAACCATGCCACACTTTCGTGCTTTCTTACCCCCTATGCTCACCTCTATTATAGCATATAGAAAAATATTTTTAAATGTTAAATTTCCAAAGGCATTAAAAAAAATCAGTTTAACAATGGCACGCTATGGTCCGAAGTTAAAAGAAAACAATGACAACAAAACAGAATAAACAGAAAAGCTTTGCTGTCCCCCCCCCAAGTCACTTTCTTTGTTTTACAAAAATGTTAGATTTTCCTCATTTTTGTTTTTAACCTAACCTTATGAAACTAGCAAAATCTAAGAAATTCTGCACTCCGTGAATGCAAGTAACTTATGACAGAGAATAAAAACTCATCTTTAAAATTTTTTTTATTTTTTTAATGTTTATTTATTTTTGAGACAGAGACAGAGCATGAATGGGGGAGGGTCAGAGAGAGAGGGAGACACAGAATCGGAAACAGGCTCCAGGCTCTGAGCTGTCAGCACAGAGCCCGACGTGGGGCTTGAACTCACGAACTGTGAGATCATGACCTGAGCTGAAGTCGGACGCTTAACCAACTGAGCCACCCAGGTGCCCCCTCATCTTTAAAATTAAGTAAATTAGGGGTGTCTGGTTGGCTCAGTCAAGACAACATGCGACTCTTGATCTTGGGGTCATGAGTTCAAGTCGCATGTGCGACATAGAGATTACATAAATAACATACATACATGTATTTTGCTAAATAGTCTGGGTAACGTTTATTTCTATATTGAGCAAAATACACATGGTAATAAGATCAACAGATTGAATTGTATAAGTCACATTTCATGTCCCTGTAGTGCTTGAAGTTATAGAAGCACCCAAAAACAGTTGGCCTCCATATGAAACTATATTTTAGGAAATCACATAATACTTTCTTCATCATACAAATACAAATGCCTGCAATATCATAGAAAACAGAGACCAAAAAGGAAAATGGGCATGCTAAGAGTACCATATCATCTCGTGCTAAATTTAACAGTTTTTAAAATCATAAAGTAATTCAGTTTTAAAGTTAATTTTAGCTTTGTGGTGGGAAAAAAAATTAAAAGTTCTCATTTTTTCCCCACAATATCCATTAAACATCAGTCACATTTTCTCTTATTATATTTCAAGAAATACTCTAAATATTTAGGAAACTGAGGGAAGCTATAGAATCAAATAGAAGCTTCTGAACTCCTCCCTGGTTCCCCCCCCCCCATTACAGTGATTATGAAAATTTGCACCACCTGGATTCCTCTGTTGTAAGGTTACCCCTACTTATTAACCTTAATTTATCCCTCCATGATTTTCAAAACTTCTAGTATGTTTTAAACACTCCTATTTTCCTGACAATACCAGTAACTGTTGATTCAATGTGATGTGCATGAAGCAGAGGTCTTAGAACTCCACAAATCATGGGTGGCCATGGAGTGAGCTAGAAAATGGAATTGAGTAATTCTAAGAGACTAGACCATGGCTTCTAAGGATGTGGGCTTCTCTCCACACAGACTAGGAACACTATAAGGATAGAAATTGTGTTGATGTTGTGCATATATAATGCATAGGTATAGATACACATACATTAATATATATACATAATATATAATATATACAAAATATATGTGTGTAACTTACATGTGTATATGAGTTATATTCTTATATCCATCTCCAAGGAGCTTATGTGCCTAAAAAACATATGTGGAGTAAGCAGCCAGAAATGCATCCCATTTTAAATAGGATAATCTATGGAAAATGTGCTTCTTGGCAATAATAAGTTTTATTTATGTCACCTGGACAAGTTCGAGCTATCAATAGGGTCCTCTCAGAAAACCAGGAGAATGTAACTTTATGACAAAACCCCGTTTCATTCTCTCCACTAATTTGCCTGGGCTCCTCTCAGAGATCTTTTCAGTTTTAATTTGTAAGTAGGTATAAGGGAGGTGACATGTTGTATTGTACTTAATGTCTACTATCTGCATCTTGAAACAAAAAAAGCTGCCTTAGAGGGTAAATAGGAATGACATTTTTTTCAGTCCAAGGAAACTGTCCTTCTAAGTATCCATCTTTTTAATATCAATAAGAACCTTTCTATAGCAGTAAACTCTTCAAAATTGATACAACTGCACCCAGTTTTTCCTTTTTTTTTTTTTTTTTTTTGCCATCCCACCTTATTTTGTCTTCTTGTCGGGCTGGTGCATTTCCTTAGAGAGGTGATATACTATAGCTACAATCATTCCCTACCTTTGCAGCCCTCACAGAGTTAAGACTTGATGATATTTCTCATCATAGTAGCGGGTGAGATCCCAATAGTGACACCCACTTTCAATCAATAAGTTCAGTTATTTTTGGAACAATTGCCGAAAGGAATGTTGGGTTGACTACATGGTACCATCTGCTTCAGAGTAGGGTATGACTGGCTGCAGAGTACAGAGGAACAGGAGCCAATACCAAGGAAGGTTATGGATTTACTGGAGCCATACGTACATTGACTCATTTCTATGTCAAAGGGGAGGTCACAGCGGAAAGTAGTTCTACAAAAATAATCAGCCCTGAAGGGAGACCAAGTGAATAACGCAGCTGTGGACTTCTAGAAATTTTGTGAGATTCTGTGATACTCGGTAGTAACCGGACAGTAGTTATTGCTGATATGTTTCACGTTGGTTTAAATCGTTTACCTTCTTCAAGCGCCTGCCAGCATTTCTAGGATTTCAAAGCAAGTCATAAACTCCAAAAGATTGAGAACCACTGAATACATAAATAAAGCCCCTTGAAAAGAAGCCTAATATTTTCTCTTGGATAATAGAAAACAGCTACCCCAAAGCTAGGGGTTGTTCTACTAAAGAGTTATAGTTTGGGTTGACTAAACTGCACAACTACCTGAGACTTAGTAACTTAAAATAATGACAACATTATTTTGCTCATGAATCTGTAACTTGGGCAGGCGTCAGTGAGGACAGCTTATCTCTCCCACTCTGGTATCTACTGGAACCATTCAAAGACTAAGAGCTGGAATCCTCATTTACTCACACGTCTGGTTCTCGATACTGGCTGTAGGCTGGGACCTTACCTGGAAATGTCAGCCATAACACCCGCACATAGCATCTCCATTCAATGTGGTTTCTCTAAGGACATGGTATCAGATCCAAGGGCGAGTGTCCCTAGATAGAAAGCCAGATAAGCAGTGTCACTTTCTACAGTTCAGTATCAAAAGCCATGCAACAGCATGTCCACTGCGTTCTATTTTTCACAGTACTCATGTAGGCTCACCCAACTTCCAGAGAAATGGGAGTGGATTCCACTTCTGGGTAACGGATTTCCAAAGTTCTGGAAGATCACATCAGACTAGAAATGCTGCTGTGGCTATTTTAGGAAAATATAACATGCTACAATCTCCCCCTTTTGTCATAATAATTTGTATCCTTCCCACATGCAAAATGCATTTTCATGAATTTTTTGTCCTATTTTTCTGATGCTTTTGGTACTCTTCTGCATTTTTTAAACTAGTGGGATTTCTTTTCCTTTTTAAATCACACGTTTCGCTCTATGACCTTGAAATCATGCTTCCAACGAGTTATAGAGTTACAATCTTTATGATTTTCCTTTAATGTATAGCCTAGATATTTGGACATATATGCTGACCTCACAGATTTTTTAAATAATCAATAGCTTTATGTTCATCCCAAGCAATTCAAGGATGTTTTCACACTTTGTTTCTTCTTGTCTCCTCCAACTTGATAATGCTATAGCAGTTTAGGCTGCTATAACAAAATGCCATATGCTAAGTAGCTTAAGCAACAGATATTTATTTCTCATAGTTCTAGAAGCTAAAAGTCCAAGATCAAGTGCAAGCAGATCTGGTGCCTGGAGAGCACCCTCTTCCTGGTTTGTAGATGCCTGCCTTCTTACTCTATCTCACATGGATGGGAGAGAGGGCTCTGGTCTCTTCTTAAATTTTTAGGGCATTAATTCCATCACAGGGCTCTATCTTCATGACCTTATCTAAATCTAATTATCTCCCAAAGGCCTTACTTCTAACTACCATCACATTGGGAATTAGAACTTCAGCATATGAACTTGGGAAAAGCACATTCAGTCCATGGCATTATGCTACTATTTTCTAATATTTTAGGTCTGGCTTATTTTCTCACCAAAAATTAAGTATTGTTATATTTGCTTTAAGAAGTTTGGGGCGCCTGGGTGGCGCAGTCGGTTAAGCGTCTGACTTCAGCCAGGTCACGATCTCGCGGTCCGGGAGTTCGAGCCCCGCGTCAGGCTCTGGGCTGATGGCTCAGAGCCTGGAGCCTGTTTCCGATTCTGTGTCTCCCTCTCTCTCTGCCCCTCCCCCATTCATGCTCTGTCTCTCTCTGTCCCCAAAATAAATAAAAACGTTGAAAAAAAAATTTAAAAAAAAAGTTAGAAAAAATTCAGTTGATTATTGCTATATTAACCATTGTTTTTACCAATATTTTTCTCATCACTTTTTTAATTGGGATACAATTCACATGTGATGAAATTCGCCATTTTAAAATGTGGAATTCAATGGCCTTTGGTATATTCACAATGTTGCGCAACATCACCAATGTCTTAAAATATTTTCATCACCCCCCCAAATAGCCCATATGGATTAGCGTCCCTATTCCCACTACCCACCCCCCACCCCCAAGGTCCTGGCAACTTCTTGAATTTACCTGTTCTAGACACTTAATGTAAGTCATACAATATGTGGCCTTTTATGTTTGACGGCTTTCGCCTAGCATAATGTTCCAAGTTTCCTCCATGTTGTAGTGTGTATTAGTACCTCACTCCTTTTTATGGCTGAAAAACATTCAACTGTACCTATATATTTCATTTGGTTTATCTATTTATCTCTTGATGGACACTTTGCTTGTCACTTCCACTTTCTGGTCATTTGAATAATGCTGTTGTGAATGCCAAAGGGATTTTTATAGAGGCTACACTGTTTTGAATTTCCACCAGCAAACTATGAAGGTTCCATTTTCTTCACACACCGATCAACACTTGTTATTTTCTGTTTTGTTTTTTTCTTTCTGATTAGGGAGATCCTAGTGGGTGTGAAGTAATATTGCATTTTGGTTTCAATTTGCGTATACCTCATGACTAATGATGTTGAACATCTTTTCAGGCTCTTGTTGGCCATTTATATAACTCTCTTGGAGAAATATCTGTTCAAATATTTTGCCTATTTTCAAATTAGGTTGTCTGCCATTTTATTATTGGGATATAAGAGATCTTTATGCATTTTTGACACAAGACCAGGCATATAATATGCAAATTTTCTGCATCCTATGGTTGTTTTTTCAGTTTCTAAATAGCGTTCTTTGAGTAATAAAAGTTGTTAACTTTGATGAAGTTCTATTTTTTTCTTTGGTTATCTTTTTGATGTCATATTTAAGAAATTATTGTCTAATGCCAAGTATGAAGATTTACACCTTTGTTTTCTTAGAGATTTTATATTCTTTATCTCTTAAATTTAAAGTGTTTTATCTTTTTTGAATTAGTTTGTTTATGGTGTGAGGTAGGGGGTCAAACGTAACTCTTTAATATGTAACCATCTAGTTATCCCAGCACCATTTGTTGAAAACAGTAGTCTTCCCTCCTTGAATGGTCTTGGCATCCTTGTCTGAGTTCATCTCTAGATCTACCTTTATCCCATTGATGTACACGTCTATATTTGTGCCATTTCCACACTGTTTTGGCGACTGTTGCTTTGTAGTAGATTTCAATATCAGGAAGTGTGAGTTCTCTAATCTTGTTCTTTTTCAAGATTATTTTTCCTATTCTAGTTTCTCTGTATTTTCATAGGGATTTTCGTCATTTATATAATTAAAGAAGTTGAAATTTTGACAGGGATGGCATTGAATCTCTAGATCAACCTGGATAATATTGTTGCCTTAACAAAAATAAGTCTTCCAATCCACAAACACAGGATATTTTTCAATATTTAAATTACTTGCAACAATGTTTTATAGTTTCACTGTTCGAGTCATCATTTCTTGCATCTTGGCTGTTCCATCTGGAATTGATTTTGTTCCAATTAAAGAATATACTTTAGAATTTTCTTTCTGGAAGTTCTGCTATTAAACTCTCTCAGTTTTTGCTTTCTTGAAATGTCTTTATTTTTTGCTCTCAGTATTGAAAGATATTTTTGCTTGCTATTGAATTCTAAGTTGACAGTTATTTTTTCTTAGCCTACTGAAGATAGTATTTTATAATATTTTCCCTCCATTGCTGCTGCTATTGTCAATCTAACTGCCATTCTTTTTATGGAGCTTGAGGCTTTATTCTTTATGACACAATTTTTTTTTCCTATATAATTTAGACTCAACTTTTATTGTTTTTGGTGCAATTATACATGGGATTGTTTTCTTAATTTCAGTTTCTGTTGCTTCATTTTGGTGTATAGGAAGCCAACACGTTTCTGTGCATTGATTTTGTATCCTGTGATGTTACTGAATTCATTTATTAGATCTAGTAGATTTTTGGTAGAGTCTGGGGTTTTCTAGATATAGTATGATATCATCTGCAAATAGTGAAAATTTTACTTCTTCCTCACCAATTTGGATGCTTTTACTTCTTTTTCTTGTAGGTAGGATTTCCAATACTATACTTAATAAAAATGGTGAGAGGACACATCCTTGTCTCCTTCCTGACCTTAGGGGAAAAGCTCTCATTTTTCCCCCATTTAGGATGATATCAGCTGTGGGTTTTTTTTTCATGTAAGGCTTTTATTATGTTGAGGTACATTCCCTCTAACCCTGCTTTGTTGAGGGTTTTTATCATGAATGTATGCTGTACTTTGTCAAATGCTTTTTCTGCATCTACTGAAATGATTATATGCTTTTATCCTTTGTCTTATTAATATGATGTATCACATTGATTATTTGGCGAATATTTGACCACTCCTGCATCCCAGGAATAAATGCCACTTGATCCTGGTGAATTATTTTTTAATGTATTTTTGGATTTTGTTTGCCACAAAATTTTGTTGAGGATTTTGCATCTATGTTCATCAGAAATACTGGCCTGTAGCCCCTATAATTTGTGGTGTCTTTATCTGGTTTTGGTATGAGTGTATTACTGGCCTCATAGGATGAATTTGGAAGGTTTCCTTTATCTTCTATTTTTTGGAACACTTTGAGAAGAATAGTTATTAACTCTTCCTAAATGTTTGGTAGAATTCACCTGTGAAGCCATGTGGTCCCAGACTTAGGTGTGTTGGGAGTTTTTTATTACTAATTCAATTTCATTATTGGTGATCAGTCTATTCAAATTTTCTACTTCTCCCTGCTTCAGTTTTTGTACACTATATGTTTCTATGAATTTATCTATTTCTTCTAAGTTGTCAAATTTTTTGGCATATAGTTTTTCATAATATTCTCTTATAATGTTTTCTGTTTCTGTGGTGTTGGTAGTTATTTCTTCCCTCTCATTTTTTATTTTGCTTACTGATTCTTTTTTTTTTCTTGAGTCTGGCTAGTGATTGTTTCATGTTTTTTGATCTTTTCAAATAACCAGCTCCTGGTTTCATTGATCTGTTTTCTTTTATTCTTGTTAGCTTCTATATAATTTCTTTTTTTTTTTATTTTTTTTCAACATTTATTTATTTTTGGGACAGAGAGAGACAGAGCATGAACGGGGGAGGGGCAGAGAGAGAGGAAGACACAGAATCGGAAACAGGCTCCAGGCTCTGAGCCATCAGCCCAGAGCCTGACGCGTGGCTCGAACTCCCGGACCGCGAGATCGTGACCTGGCTGAAGTCACACACTTAACCGACTGCGCCACCCAGGCGCCCCTATAATTTCTTTTTTTAAGTTTATTTTTATTTATTTTTGTGTGTGAGGAAGAGAGAGAAAACCAGGGAGAGGCAGGGATAGAGGGAGAGAGAGAGAATCCCAAGCAGGTTCTGTGCTGTGCAGAACCTGATGCAGGGCTTGATCTCATGAAACGTGGGATGATGGCCTGAGCCAAGATCAAGTGTTGGATGCTGGACTGAGTGCGCCACCCAGGTGCCCCTGTATCACTTATTTCTGTTATAATATTTATTATTTCCTTCCATATGCCAGTTTTGGTCTTTGTGTGTTCTTTTTTTTCTAGCTCCTTTAGGAGGAAGGCTGGCTTATTTAGTTGAGATTTTTCTTGTTTTTTTGATGTAGTCCTTTATTGCTATAAATTTCCCTTTTAGAACCACTTTTGCTGCATCCCAAAGATTTTGGATCATTGTGTTTTTATTTTTACTTCTTTCCATGTAATTTTTTATTTCATCTTTGATGTCTTCGTCAACCCATTCATTGTGTAGTAGTGTGTTATTTAACCTCCATGTATTTATGCTCCGTTCAGATTTTTTTCTTGTGGTTGATTTCTAGTTTCATAGTGTTGTGGTTAGAAAAGATGCATGGTATGACTTTGTTCTTTTTGAATGTTTTGTGGGCTCATGTGATCTGTTCTGGAGAATGTTCCATGTGCATTTGAAAAGAATGTATATTTGGTTGTTTTAGGATGCAATGTTCTGAATATATCTGTTAAATCCATTTGATCCAATGTGTCGTTCAAAGCCACTGTTTCCTTACTGATTTTCTGTTTGGATGGTTTGTCCTTTGGATGATCTGATGTGAGGTGTTGAAGTCCCCTACTATTATTGTATTACAATTGGTTATTTCCTTTATGTTTATTATTGACTGTTTATGTATTTAGGTGCTGTCATGTTGGTACATAAATATTTACAATTGTTATATATTCTTGTTGGATTATCCCCTTTATTATTATATAGTGTCCTTCTTTGTCTCTTATTACAGTCTTTACTTTAAAATCTATTTGGTCCAGGGGCGCCTGGGTGGCGCAGTTGGTTAAGCGTCCGACTTCAGCCAGGTCACGATCTCGCCGTCTGTGAGTTCGAGCCCCGCGTCAGGCTCTGGGCTGATGGCTCAGAGCCTGGAGCCTGTTTCCGATTCTGTGTCTCCCTCTCTCTCTGCCCCTACCTTGTTCATGCTCTGTCTCTCTCTGTCCCAAAAATAAATAAAAACGTTGAAAAAAAATTTAAAATCTATTTGGTGCAATATAAGTATTGCCCATGTTTCTTTTGGAAACTTTTTGCATGATAAGTGCTTCTCTATCTCCTCACTTTCAATCTGCAGGTGATTTTAGGTTTGTAATGAGTCTCTTATAGGCAGCATATAAATGGGTTGTTTTTTTTTTTATCTACTCTGTCACCCTTTATCTTTTGATTGAAGAATTTAGTCCATTTACAGTCTAAGTAATTATTGGTGGATATGTATTTATTGCTGTTTTGTTACTTGTTTTGTGTTTTTTTATTTTAGTTCTTTATTTTTACTTTTTAAAAATGTTTATTTTGTTTGAAAGAAAGACGGAGGTAGAGAGAGAGGGCACACAAGCAGGGGAGGGAGAGAGGGAGGGATAGAGAGAATCCCAAGCAGGATCCATGCTGTCAGCATAGATCCTGATGTGGGGCGTGAACTCACAAACCATGAGATGATGACCTGAGCCAAAATCAAGAGTCAGATGCTTATCTGACTGAGCCACCCAGTGGCCCCTGTTTTTGGCTTTTTCTCTGGTCATTTTTTTCTCTTGCTTTCTTTCATGTTGTCTTGGCTTTCTTTAGTGATATACTAGGGTTCCATTCTTTATTCTTTGCTTTCTACTACTGGTTTTGATTTGTAGTTACCATCAGGTACATATATAACATCTGCCTATGGTAGTCTATTTTAAGTTGATTGTTGCTTTAGTTTGAATCCATTTTTTACTCCTCTCCTGCCCTTGTTTTAGGTACATATGTCATACTTTACATCCTTTAATCTCAATCAATCTTGACTTATTGTTACAAAAATATTTATTTTTTAAAAAAGGAGAGGGGCGCCTGGGTGGCACAGTCAGTTAAGCGTCCGACTTCAGCCAGGTCACGATCTCGCGGTCCGTGAGTTCAAGCCCCGCGTCGGGCTCTGGGCTGATGCCTCGGAGCCTGGAGCCTGTTTCCGATTCTGTGTCTCCCTCTCTCTCTGCCCCTCCCCCGTTCATGCTCTGTCTCTCTCTGTCCCAAAAAAAAAAAAAAGTTAAAAAAGGAGAATGTTTATTTTTAATGTTTTTATGTTTTTATTTTTCATACTCTCACTTCTGGTCTTTCTTTTCCACTCAAAGTCTCCCCTTTGATTTTTTTTTTTTGGTAGGGTAATTTAGTGGTCATGAACTTCTTTCATTTTTTATTTGTCTGAGAAACTATCTCTCCTATTCTGACCAATAGCTTTGCTAGATACTATATTCTTGGCTGCAGATTTTCCTCTTTCAGCAGTTTGAATATGTCATGCTGCTCTCTTCTGGTCTGCAAAGTTTCTGCTGAAAAATCCTCTGATAGGCTTATGGAGTTTCCATTGTACGTAACTGTTTTTCTTTTCTCTTGTTGCTTTTAAATGTTTTCTTTATTGCCATTTTAATTATTATGCACCTTGGTGTGGAACTCCTTAGTTGATTTTTTTGGGGGTATCTCTGTGCCTTCTGGATCTGGATATTTGTTTTCTTCCCCAGGTTAGGGAAATTTTTAGCTGCTATTTCTTCAAATAAATTTTATGTTCTCTTTTCTCTATCTTCTTCTTCTGGATCCCTATTAGGTGAATGTTATTACACTTTATTATGCTGAGTTTCCTAAATCTATTCTCATTTTGCATACTTTTTTCCCTCATTTGCTCAGCTTGATTACTTTTCATTACTCTGCCTTCCTGCTCATTAATTCATTCCTTTGCTTCCTCTAGCCTATTTATTCTATCAAGTGTATTTTCAATTTCATTTGTTGTGTTCATCTCTCATTGGTTCTTATTTATCTCTTTGTTAAGGGTCTCACTGATGTCCGCTACTCTTTTCTCAGGTCTACTAAATATCCTTATGATGATTGCTTTAAGTTCTCTATCTGGCATATTATGATATCTGTTTTGCTTAGGTGTCTTACTGTGGTTTTTTTCTATTCTTTAATTTGGGACATAGTCCTCTGTCTCTTCATTTTGTATCACTCTCTGTGTCTGTTTCTGTGTGTTAAAGTCAGCTACATCCCTTGCTTTTGAGGGTATTGGCTTTATGAAGAAGAGGTCCTGTGATGCTCTGCAGTGCAGTGTTCCCTGCTCCCGAGGGCCTGGTACTTTAGGAAGTGTCTTCTGTCTGTGTTGCCTATCCCTGCTCTTGAGTCCTGGCCTCTTTTCATTTAAGTCCAGTTGCATGCAAAGGCTCTCTGTGCCTTCTGTGGGCAGTTTTTGTCCCTGGCTGGGCGGGGGCATTTTAGCAAGGTGTGCACTGATCTGCTTATGAAATCTGACTTTCTTCCACTGCCGCCACAACTGAGGCCCCACAAAAGGCATGGGTTGGGAGATAGCGTTGATGAGGTTTACACCAGTCTTCTAGGGAATGAGGCCCATAGCACAGGGATTGAGGCAACCATGACTAAGGGTGGATCCATGGATGTGCTTGGTCAGGGCTTGGTATAAGCAAGTTAGGTAGCACGTGTCCACACTAGGATGGTTCCATCAGGTGGTTGTGTGTTTATGCTGGCGGGGGCAGGGGGGAGGAGGAGGAAAATGGTGCCTGCCAGTTCCTTTTTCCCTGGAGGGGTCTCTTAATATCTCTGCTTTTGCGGGCCATCCTCTGAGATAAGTAAATCACTTCCCCTCCCATGTATGCTGGTATTTTACGAACTGCTTCTTCTCTGCTTTATTTCCACTGCCTGTTTGTTGTGCTGTCTCTTTAAGGGTGAAGACTCATCTTCCTAGCCCCATCTGTGCTTTCCTAGAGCCAAGCCCCCTGATTTTTAAAATTCCAGGCTTTAAGTTCCATTGGTTGTAATAATTCATGAAATTTGGCCCATCTCACTTTCCAAGCCACATAGGGAGATTCATCTTCCATGTGCCAGCTCCCCAGGGTGGTAGTCTTTTTTTTGGGCCTTCTCAGTATCATTGGCTCCCTCTGTACCACAGATAACCATGGTCTGTTTCAGTCCAAATCAAATCTTCACCCAGCCTACTTTCTTTGATATGGTCTCTTCTCTATTTTTAGTTGTGGAATTTGTTCTGCCAGTCTTCAGATCATTTTCCGGGTTGTTTGTTCTGTTTTCTAGTTGTGTCTGTGTGATTAGGTGAGCTTAGTGTCCTCCTCCTCCACCATCTTCCACAAAATCACATCTTCTGATGGATATTACTCTTATTTCTGAGCTAATGTCCTATACTTTATTGTTGCAGTTGCCACATTCCCACAGATATGGAGCTGGTTGCTTCTATATAGCAGAAAGCAAATGCTATACTTGCCTAATAAGGGATCACACTTACCTTCAACTGAAGAACTAAAAGAATCAAGTTACATTCTTAGCCATTGAGAGTTATCCCTAAGACACAGTGTGACAGGTGACTGGTACCTAGGTCAAGGCTATCCTCAGATAGGAATTTCATTTATCTGGAATTGCATTTTCTTCATATTCTTTCAGACCATTTAAAATTATTAATAAAGAATATTCTTTCAACTTATTTAGGTAGGTGAGAATTGTTACTCAATGCCAATTTAATCTGACACACATCACTAGTAGCCTATTGTGTTCCAGAATCCTCAACTGGCAGTGTGATAAGCATTGGACTCGTCTATACCCATGGTGACCTTAGTGGATGGACAGAAAAGTTCAGATTTTAAGTCCTATCTTAAACTCTTCCATTAAGAGGGATACAAACCTGAAGCAGTACCTATTCTTAATTTGGGAAGATCCTAAATTATTGAATATAAATTCTTTTTTTTCTGCCATCTTACATCTGTCTAGCGTAAATCATTAGTCACTTTCCTACAAGGTTTTGCTTAGAGCACATTTGTTAGCCTAGCATCCTTCTTATTAACAACCTACTCCTGATATCACAGTGAATGCTGTCTGCATGCATGTGCCTCATCTATTTACTTTCTATAAGTGATCTTGGGCAATCATTCCTGGTCCCAGGCTCAAGGAAGAACATCTCAAAAGCCCAATGTTCTTGCTGTTTTGGTATGTCAAACTGTCAGTAATGACTGCTTCAAAGACTAGATCCTGTGATCTAAAAAATCTTACAACATTTTGCTGCTATTGACTTCAGTTTGGTAGTCTAGATGGAAGAGACTATATCATACTTATTTGGATGATATACTATAATAACCATGACTTCTTTTTCTCTTCAAATTAACATACTGTTCAAGTAGTTCTTCCTTTTACACATTATCTTTTATAATTCTAATAATCCTTCTATCAAAGTACTGACTATCTAAGATAAGAAAAAAATCAGTGTGAATAAAGAGAGGATATTAATATACACTGTGGCCCATGGCAAGTATGCGGATAAGTCTCTGAACAAATGCTACCCGTTAATGCTTTTTTTAGTTACTGATGTATGGTTCTAAATAAAAAAAAAAGAAAAAGGAGCATTGCAGGTAAGAAAAGGATGTCTAATTCCCCAACACACAACCTCTGGGCTTATATGAAGACCAAAGCAGGAATCAATAACTACAATATAAGAAAATACTGTTAAAGAAGTAACTATTAGCTGCTGGGTTTGTAAGAGAAGGCACCCAAATTATGAACAAGCGTTTCTTGTTATTGATGTCCAGACTGTTGACATTTTTAGATTGTGGCATTTGAAAATTTTAGAGAGCAAGAGATACATAGAATTAGCTTTGTCAGCATATTTTCTGGCATGGTGTTGGTGTTAGAGTTAGTTAGAATACTGGGGATGGCTTGTTTTGTTGGGACTGCTGAGGGATAAAGCTTTTGGATTGACACTATAAGCTAGAACCCTGTGTGGCACAGCGTGGCCTGCTCTCTTGGCAAGTGTGGCTATAAATTCTCTCCCAGAAGGACTGAAACAAGGTATTCACCCACTATTTGTAGAGAAGACTACATTTTCCTAACATGCCAAGCATCAGTATGATAGCTTGTAAATGTTTGCAAATTTACCAGGTAAATATTAAAATTTACTATTCTTGGGATTTATATGTGTTTATAATTAGGAAGAAAAACTTTTTAAAAATTAATTTATTTTTTTCAATATATGAAGTTTATTGTCAAATTGGTTTCCATACAACACCCAGTGCTCTCCCAAAAGGTGCCCTCCTCAATACCCATCACCCACCCACCCCTCCCTCCCACCGCCTATCAACCCTCAGTTTGTTCTCAGTTTTTAAGAGTCTCTTATGCTTTGGCTGTCTTCCACTCTAACCTCTTTTTTTTGGAAGAAAAACTTTTATACATATCCTTGGATCATTTATATTTCTCCTCTTGCGTTTATCTTCATGCCCTACCGATTATGCCACAGGTGAATTTCTGATTTGTCTAAAATTGATTCATTTGTTTTTAATTCATAGATCTTTCATTATCATATGTTATTTGCACATTTGATAAAATATAACCGAGCGATTCACTCCTTACCTTTTAATTTGGCTTAGGATATTTTATGATGAAAATTTAAATTTCATCAAGTTTTCCTTATGGGTGCTTTTCTTGGGTTCAGCCTTTGAAAAGCCTAAAAGTAAAAGAGACTTTGTTTCTTAGAATGTACGAAATCACCACTATGTTCTTCTTATCATCTGATTGTTACTTGCTGAGAGTTTTAGGATGTGTCTGGTAATAAAAAGAGTGGAGTAGTTGATTAGTTTAGTGAACTATTTCTAATGACATGAATGAGTAGGAATAATTACTTTCCACACGGAGTGATGAGGCACCATAATAAGAGACTGTTATCTTACTAAGCAGACAGTGGTACTCAGACTAGTGCATTTTAGAGCAGGCAAGCTGAGAATGGGCACTTCCATACAAAGACTGAAACAACACCTTATTCTCACACATTTAGCTATATTGAACCATCTTGGATTTTGGTCCTGAAAGACTGAGCTTCCTGGAAAAACATGATAGGTAAATCTAAATAACCTCATATTTAAAGATTATACACTCTTAACCATACCACAGATTCTGATGTCTTATCTACCTCTGTTCCTAGAAGGAAGAAAGAAAATTTAGAAAGAAAAAAAACAAAACCTCTTTGAAAATAATTGCCATGACAATAACAAATGCCATGTGATCACTGTTCATAACAATGTTGTAATTTTAACTCATGTTAAAATTCAGTTAAAAGTGTGTATCTATTAATTCAGTCAGCATGTATTGAACTCCAGCTATTGTCCTCTTTCTGATTTCATAGAGATTATATTCTCACTCTACTACTAGGAGACAGGCCATAAAAAAAATAAGTAAACAGGAAAACATTAAATAATGATAGTGCTATGGAAATAATTAAAATACAGTGATGTGACATATATGCCAGAGTTGGATGGATGGTTAGGGAAAATATCGCTGAGGCGGTGACATTTAACCTAAGATCTACATAACAAGAACCACACTTATCCCATTGTTTTAATCCCCAACAAAAGATATTTGCTCCTTTAACAATTCAATAATGCAAAATCACTATTGGGATTATTAAAATACCTGGAATATTGAAATAATATTTATTTGAGACATTTGTTTTCTATGATAATTTATATATATTTCTATAATTGTGTCAGAATTATTTGAAATTATAAGAATAATCCTTCGGGCACGTTGCTGGCTCAGTTGGTAGAACATGAGATTCTTGATCTCGGGGTTGTGAGTTCAAGCCCAAGTGGGGTATAGAGATTACTTAAAAATAAAGAAATCTAAAAAATTAAAAAAAAAACCAAATCCTTTTAAAAGCAGTAATAATAGCAATAATTCTTAAATTCATATCTATCATTGATAAATGATAAATTGGTTTTTCAAAATACATTTATACCAATCCAGAATTTTTTAAATATTCAAAATCAAAATTATAGGGATTAGGGAAGGGCTATGCTAATGTACTTTTTATGTCATAGAGATATTATAGATAAACTCTGATAAATTTAAGTAATTCGTTCAAGTGAATAAATTTGAATATGGGTTGCAAGTTAATGACATTGACAATTAGAAACCCAGAACGTATAACTTTAAAAATAACCAAAATATAAATATATGGAAACAAATGAAAATGAAAATACAACAATCCAAACGCTTTGGGATGCAGCAAAGGCAGTCCTGAGAGGAAAATACATTGCAATCCAGGCCTGTCTCAAGAAACAAGAAAAATCCCAAATACAAAATCTAACAGCACACCTAAAGGAAATAGAAGCAGAACAGCAAAGACACCCCAAGCCCAGCAGAAGAAGAGAAATAATAAAGATCAGAGCAGAAATAAACAATATAGAATCTGAAAAAACTGTAGAGCAGATCAACAAAACCAAGAGTTGGTTTTTTGAAAAAATAAACAAAACTGATAAACCTCTAGCCAGGCTTCTCAAAAAGAAAAGGGAGAGGACCCAAATAGATAAAATCATGAACGAAAATGGAATTATTACAACCATTCCCTCAGACATACAAACAATTATCAGGAAATACTATGAAAAATTATATGCCAACAAACTGGACAACCTGGAAGAAATGGACAAATTCCTAAGTACCAACACACTTTCAAAACTCAAACAGGAAGAAATAGAAAACTCGAACAGACCCATAACCAGTGAAGAAATTGAATCAGTTATCAAAAATCTCCCAACAAATAAGAGTCCAAGACCAGATGGCTTCCCTGGGGAATTCTACCAGACATTTAAAGCAGAGATAATACCTATCCTTCTCAAACTGTTCCAAAAAATAGAAAGGGAAGGAAAACTTCCAGACTTGTTCTATGAAGCCGTATTACTTTGATTCCTAAACCAGTCAGAGACCCAGCAACAAAAGAGAACTACAGGCCAATATCCGTGATGAATATGGATGCAAAAATTCTCAGTAAGATACTAGCAAATTGAATTCAACAGCATATAAAAAGAATTATTCACCATGATCAAGTGGGATTCATTCCTGGGCTGCAGGGCTGGTTCAACATTTGCAAATCAACCAATGTGATACATCACATTAATAAAAGACAAGATAACAACCATATGATCCTGTCAATCGAGGCAGAAAAAGCATCTGACAAATTCAGCATCCTTTCTTAGTAAAAACTCTCGAGAAAGTCAGGAGAGAAGGAACATACTTAAACATCATAAAAGCCATTTATGAAAAGCCCACAGCTAATATCATCCTGAATGGGGAAAAACTGAGAGCTTTGTCCCTGAGATCAGGAACACGACAGGATGTCCACTCTCATCGCTGTTTTTTAACACAGTGTTGGAAGTTCTGGCATCAGCAATCAGACAACAAAAGGAAATCAAAGTCATCAAATTGGCAATGATGAAGTCAAGCTTTCACTTTTTGCAGATGACATGATGCTGTACATGGAAAACCCGAAAGACTCTACCAAAAGTGTGCTAGAACTGATACATGAATTCAGCAAAGTCGCAGGATACAAAATTAATGTACAGAAATCAGTTGCCTTCTTATACACTAATAATGAAGCAACAGAAAGACAAAGAAATTGATCCCATTCACAATTGCACCAAGAACCATAAAATACCTAGGAATAAACCTAACCAAAGATGTAAAATATCTGTATGCTGAAAACTATAGAAAGCTTATGAGGGAAATTGGAGAAGATATAAAGAAATGGAAGAACATTCCATGCTCATGGATTGGAAGAATATTGTTAAAATGTCAATACTACCCAAAGCTATCTACACATTCCATGCAATCCCAATCAAAATTGCACCAGCATTCTTCCTGAAGCTACAACAAGCAATCCTAAAATTTGTATGGAACCACAAAAGACCCCAAAGAGCCAAAGTCATTTTGAAGAAGAAGACCAAAGCGAGAGGTATCACAATCCCAGACTTTAGCCTCTACTACAAAGCTGTCATCATCAAAACAGCATGGTATTGGCACAAAAACAGACACATAGACCAATGGAATAGAAGAGAAACCCCAGAACTAGACCCACAAAAGTATGGCCAACTAACCTTTCACAAAGCAGGAAAGAATATCCAATGGAAAAAAGACAGTCTCTTTAACAAAAGGTGCTGGGAGAACTGGACAGCAACATGCAGAAGGATGAAACTAGACCACTTTCTCACACCATTCACAAAAATAAACTCAAAATGGAGAAAGGACCTGAATGTGAGACAGGAAGCCATCAAAACCCTAGAGGAGAAAGCAAGAAAAAACCCCTCTGACCTCAGCCGCAGGAATTTCTTACTTGACACATCCCTAAAGGCAAGGGAATTAAAAGCAAAAATGAACTATTGGGACATCATGAAGATCAAAAGCTTCTGCACTGCAAAGGAAACAACAAAACTAAAAGGCAACTGATGGAAGGGGAAAAGATATTTGCAAATGACATATCAGACAAAGGGCTAGTATCCAAAATCTATAAAGAACTCACCAAACTCCACACCTGAAAAAGAAATAATCCAGTGAAGAAATGGGCAGAAGACATGAATAGACACTTTTCCAAAGAAGACATCCAGATGGCCAATAGACACATGAAAAGATGCTCAACGTCACTCCTCATCAGGGAAATACAAATCAAAACCGCACTCAGGTATCACCTCACGCCAGTCATAGTGTCTAAAATGAACAAATGAGGAGACTATAGATGCTGGTGAGGATGTGGAGAAATGGGAACCCTCTTGCACTGTTGGTGGGAATGCAAACTGGTGCAGCTGCTCTGGAGACCAGGGTGGAGGTTCCTCAAAAAATTAAAAATAGACCTACCCTATGACCCAGCAATAGCACTGCTAGGAATTTACCCAAGGGATACAGGAGTGCTGATGCATAGGGGCACTTGTACCCCAATGTTTATAGCAGCACTTTGAACAATAGCCAAATTATGGAAAGAGGCTAAATGTCCATCAACTGACGAATGGATAAATAAGAGTGGTTTATATACACAATGGAATACTACGTGGCAATGAGAAAGAATGAAATCTGGCCATTTGTAGCAACATGGATGGAACTGGAGGGTATTATGCTAGGAGAAATAAGTCAGTCAGAGAAAGACAGGTACCATATATTTTCACTCATATGTGGAGCTTGAGAATCTTAACAGAAGACCATGGGGGAGGAGGAGGGGGAAAAAAGTTACAGAGAGGGAGGGAGGCAAACCATAAGAATCTTTTAAATCCTGAGAACAAACTGCGGGTTGATGGTGGGTGGAGAGGGGGGAAAGTGGGTGATGAGCATCGAGGAGGGCACTTGGGATGAGCACTGGGTGTTGTATGGAAACCAATTTGACAATAAATTATATTTTAAAAGTTAAAGGTATAATATCTATAATCACTCAACAGTAAATGAAAAACTGAGGTATAAATATAAAAAAGTGTACAGAATCTATATGCTGAAAATTATGAGATGCTGATAAAACATATCAAACAATGTCTAAATAATTGAAGAGGTTTTCTCTGTATATGAACTGAAAGACTCAACATAGTAAAAATATCAATACTCCCCAAATTGGTCTATTGGTTTAATGCAACTCCTATCAAAATCTCAGCATGGTTTTTTTGTAGACTTAGACAAGTTTATTGTAAAATTTATTTCAAAAGGCAAAGCACCTAGAATAGCTAACACAATTTTGGGAGAAATTAGTAGGAGGATTATTCTTCCCAATGGTACTCCGTAACCGAAGTAATTAAGACATTCAGGTGTTGCTGTAGGGATAGACTCATGGATCAATGAAACAGAAAATGGGCCCAAAAATAGATCCAGGAAAATATGCCAATTTTCTTCAACAAACAGTACTGAAACATTTGGATATCCATAGGAAAATAAAATGAAACAAGAGCCTGGACCTAACCATCAAATCTTGTACCAAAAAATAACTAAAAGTAGATTGTGGACTTAAACATAAAACGTAAAACTTTTTAAAATGTAAAAAATCATCAGAGGAAATTTTCAGGACCTTGGATTAGGGTGAACAGTTATTAGAATTATCATCAAAATCATAATTTATGAAAGGAAAAATCAATAAATTGGACTGCATCAAAGTTAAAGATTCTGGTAACAGAATGAAAAAAAAAAACACTACAGACTGAGAGAAAAATATCTGCAAACTAAATATCCTACAAAGAAGTTCCTATGGTCTCAATGTTTGTTTCCCCCCAAAATTCATATGTTGAAACCTACCCCCCATGTGATGGTACCAGGAGGTGAGGACTTTGGCAGGTGATTAGTTCAAGAGGTTAGAGCCCTCATAAATGGGATTAGTGCTCTAATAAAAGAGACCTCCACCAAGCTCTCTAGTCCTCTTCCCACCATATGAGGACACATCAAGAAGGTGGCAGCCTACAGCTCAGAAGAGGGCTGTCACTAGAACCAGACCATGCTGACACCCCTATGTTAGACCTCCAGACATCAGAACAGTAAGAATTAAATTTCTGTTGGTTATAAGCCATTCAGCCTATGGTATATTGTTATAGAAGCCTGAATGGGTGAAAAGAGGATGGGTGTCTTTAATATATTAAGAACCATTAAAACTCAACATTTAAAAAATATCCAGTTAGACAATAGACAAAAGAAATGAACACTTGACTGAAGAAGATGTACACGCAGCACATAAACACGTGAGAATCCATTCAACCCTATTAGCTATTAGAGAAATACAAATAAAAACCAAAATGAGCTATCCATTTTGAATAGCTACGATGAAATATAATGGCAACACCAAATGCTCTTGAAGATGCAAAATGCCTGGGTCACTCATACACTACCAGTAGGACTGTAAAATGATTCAGTGATTCTGGAAAATCATTTGTCAATTTCTTTTAAAATTAAATATACACTAGGGAAATGCTGCCATATGAGGGAGGAGGGAGTTGTGGGCTCAAGCTGGGGACAAAGGCAGGAGTTAGAGCTTGGAGGACCTCATATAAGTCACACTGAGGGAAGCAGGGAGCCCCTAATAACTTTCCATGGTGGATGGCAAGGTAGTCTTCATGTGCTGTGGTTATTTTTTACTTTGATATTTTAAAACTAGAGACTTGCCAACAACTATCGCATTGTAGATATTAAAACATGTCAACACCTAGAGAAAAATATGTCAGAGCATTAACTCTGGAGCTAATGTACCTGGATTTAAATCTTGGTTCTACCCCTTGCTGCCTATGTAACCTTGGGCAAACAGCTCAGTGCTTTAATGCCTCAGTTTCCTTGTCTATAATAGGCGATAATAGCAGAATTGCTTCAGAGAAATAAATGAATATAAAAAATGCTTAGAAGTCTGCTTAGAATACAGCTAATGTTCTATCAGTCTTTCATGTTCTCATTTCTGGTAAGATCCTACACATTACAGTCCTTTTGACCATGGTCCTCAAAAACACACTGTTTCGTACCAGGGGTAGTGGTTCTCCTAGACTGTGTCCAAGGGGCCTCTTTACCACATATGGTAAGGTTACTAAGGTGCACCTTGTTAAAATACCTGTTCTCTTTTAACTCTGTCAGCAAGGACTCCAAGGAGACCATTAAAGTGACACTCCAGGGTAGTTCAGAAATGTTTTCTGCATCCTCTGCCCCCAGCTGGACAGACCTGTCAAGGTAGCCCCAAGAAAAAACCTGTGTGGAGACCGAGCTTATCTTTGACTTCCTTTACTCTCCCTGGAGAGGGTCTTCCAGGCTGTTTGACCTCAGCCAAGGCACTCCACTTCTTTGAAGCTTAGTTTTTTCACCTCTAAAAGAAAAAACAAACAAACAAACAAAATGTGTACTTACCATACAACCCAGTGATAGCACTTGGGTATTTATCACAGAAAAATGAAAACTTAGGCTCAAGCAAAATCTGTGCACAATGTTTATAGCAGCTCTATTCATAAAAAAAAAAAAACCCTAGAAATTAGTCAAATGCCCTTCTGTTAGTGATTAATCAGTTAAACGAACTGGTTTATCCGTACTATGAAATACTACTCAGCAATAAAAAAGTGACCTAGTAATTCATGCAACAGCATTAGTCGATTTCACAAGGGTTGTTATCAGTGAAAAAAGTCCATCTCAAAAGTCTACATACTGTATGAATATACCTTCCATAACATTCTTGAAATAACACATCTGTAGAGGTGATGAACAGTTTACCCATTCCCTTGGTTTATGGATTGAGAGGGGAGTGAGAAGGGGCATGAAGAATAGTATGTGGGAGGCTTGCAGAAGAGTCTGGTTTCTTGATTGTGGTGGTATTTACACAAAGTTACATAAGTGATAAAATTGCATAGAATTGTATACCTATATATGTAGTTATGTCCGTGTAAGACATACTAAATCTGAATCGGCTTTGTGGATTGTACCAGCGTTAATTTTCTGGTGTGGATAGTATACTATAGTTATGCAAGATGTTGCCATTGGGGTAAGCTAGGTGAAGTATGCATGAGATCTCCCTATCCCTTTTTTTTTTTTTTTTTTTTTTTTTTTGGCAACCGCTTTGACTTTTGACTTCAGCTGCCTAGAATGAAACCAAACTTCACAGATAAGGGTACTGTCCTCCACAAGACTGCCCTCACTTCAGACACCTTCAGACTTCAGACAGCTGTGAGTTCACCCCTGAAAGTTCAGGGGTCCACAGAGCACCCTCCCTTCTGAAAAGCTAGCTTCAAATTCGGTTGTTCCCAGTATCCTCTCAGGTTTAATAGTTTGCTAGAATGATTCACAAAACTTGGGGAAAACAGTAGACTCATGATTGCAGTTTTATTTTAGCAAAGGGATGCAAATCACAGCCAGCCATAGATGGATAAGATACATGATAGATGATAAATAGAGATAGATATATAGATGGATGATTGATTGATAAGACTAGATTAGATTAAATAGATAATAAGCAAATAAGTGAAAAATATATTGCAACTATTAGTAGAATAAAATATTGGGGTGAAGATCTGTAAAACCATGAAACAAAATCCAGGCACCCCAATAAAGATTACCATAATTGCCACCCATACACAATTAAAACAGGAAAAGAAAATACATAAAACATGTTAAAGTAGTAGTAAGACAGTAATGTAGTAAAAGGCTAGTAATGCTCACATACATACTCTTTATATACAAGAAGTCCTTATAAGTAAGCATATAAAACACAAAAATAGCAGGGATATTAATTAATAGACACATTTTAGGAGAAATAAATTCCTCCAAGTAACATATGTAACAAGTCAGTATCACCAAAGTAAAATACTTTGAGATATTACATTTCACTGATAAGATTGCCCAAAGTTTATAAGATCGATCATCTTTTGTACTAGGAGTGGAAAAAAATGGCCTCACACACTGTGGAAGTTTTCTCTAAATAAAGCACATTAAAATTCAAATTGACATAAGAGGCTCTTTGCAATGTATGTTGTTTCCTAATCTCAGTGGGCACATATTAGTATACATTTTACTTCCTTTATTAACTAAAAAAAAAGGAAAGAAAAAATGTTTCCCTGATGCAAATGGAGTTTTCTCTAAGACAATAGTAGCACTTTGTAAGGTTTGTTACACTTACATATAACCCAGTGCTCATCATAACAAGTGCCTTCCTTAGTACCCATAACATATTTAGCCCATCTACCCCCTTCCCTCCAGCAACCCTCTATTCTGTATACTTGAGAGTCTCTGATGGTTTGCCTCCTTCTCTGTTTTTATCTTACTTTATTTTTCCTTCCTTTGCCCTGTGTTCATCTGTTTTGTTTCTTAAATTCCACATACGAATGAAATCATATGGTATTTGCCTTTCTCTGACTGACTTATGTCACTTAGCATAATGTACTCTAGTTCCATCCATGTCATTGAAAATGACAAGATTTTATTCTTTTTGATGGCTGAGTAATATTTCATTATATATATGCATATATATATATATATATATATATATATATATATATATATATATATATATATATAATACATACATATCTACACATCTTCTTTATCCACTCACCAGTGTACCAGTGGATGGATATTTGGGCTCTTTCCATAATTTAGCTATTGTTGATAGTGTTGCCATAAACATTGAGGCGCATGTGCCCCTTTGAATGACTATTGTTGTATCTTTTGGGTAAATTCCTAGTAGTGCAACTGTTGGGTTGTAGAGTAGCTCTATCTTTAATTTTTTGAGGAAACTCCATACTGTTTTCCAAAGTGGCTGCACAGTTTGCATTCCCACCGACAGTGTAAGAGGGTTCCCCTTTCTCCGCATCCTCGCCAACATCTGTTGTTTCCTGAGTTGTTGATTTTAGCCATTCTGACAGGTATGAGGTGGTATCTCATTGTGGTTTTGATTTGTAGTTCCCTGATGTTGAGTGACATTGAGCATCATTTCATGTGTCTGTTAGCCATTTGTATGTTTTCTTTGGAGAAATGTCTTGTTCATGTCTTCTGCCCATTATCTCACTGGATTTGTTGTTGTTGTTAAGTTTGATAAGCTCTTTAACAATATTGGATTCTAGCCCTTTATCCAATACGTCATTTGCAAATATCTTCTCCCATTCTGTAGGTTGCCTTTTAGTTTTGTTGATTGTTTCCTTCTCTGTGAAGAGGTTTTTATCTTGATGAAATCCCGATAGTTCAATTTTGCTCTTGCCCTCTGACACATGTCTAGTAAGAAGTTGCTACGGCCATGGTCAAAGAGGTTGCTACGTGTGTTCTCTAGGAATTTGATGATTTCCTGTCTCACATTCAGGTCTTTCAGAAAAGATGCAATTCTTTAGTTACTAAGTGAAGATACCTCTGATCTTGCCTTTAACTGTACATGCTATTACCTTGAGATCCTTATTTTAAAGTATAAGTTTTCACTTAATATTTCTAGTGAATAGTTAATGAAATTTCCCAACATTTAATCAGTTTTGGAACCTAAATTTGGTTGAATCCCACAACTTCCTTCTTTGTTTGGTTTTCTTCTTGCTTACGTATATATTTCATAGTTCTTTTAATGAGAGCCTGTGTAGGTGGTAAATTCTTCTGGTAATTGTTAGCATGAATCTTCTTTATTTTTCATTTAGTCATGAATAATAATTTATCTGTGTATAAAATTTTAGGTTATTTCCCTTCAGCACTTTCGATTTATTGTTCTATTGTCTTTTAGCATTTATCGCTGCTGATGTCTCTTGTTTTAATTGGTCACGCCATGATTGGTAATAGGTTGCTTCTCTCTGACGCCTTTGAAGATTTTCTCTTTATTCTAATGTTCTACAAGTTTGTCACTATATGTCTATGCGTTTATTTAAATCATTCTCTGAGTACTTGGAGTACACTTTCAATCTGGAAAATTTTAAGCAATTATTTCTTCAAATTTCATTGTTCTGACAGTTGTTCCATTCTTCTCTTGTTGAATTTCTGGTTGCATGATTGTAGAAGCCTCACTATTTATCCATCTTTTCTAGGTGGTTTTTCTTTCTTTTTTTTCATTGGTTTCTTTCACTTTTGTTTCTTTTGTTTTACAATCATTTCTGGGTGATTTTTCCAGTACGGTTTTCTAATTAACCCCTCTTAAACTCTGTTCTAGAGTTTATACCAGGCTGTATTGCCCCCTTCTGGAAGACCCAGGGCTTTCTTTAGCTGCACTCATTCTTTGATATTTCCATTCCAGTAAGTCGTTCGGTTTCAACTTTGAATATAATATGTGTTACTGCTTTGTGTCTGAAGCAGAAGGGACAATTCGCTGATGAATTAAATATATTAGTTTGTACATCTTACAACTGATTTTTAAAGTTGCATGTTATAAAAACTTGATGAAATATTTAGCATTCTATTGTACAAATGCATGTTATATACACATCCTTGCCTAAAAGAGCTGAAATGGATCATTTGAAATGTCTAAATAAGTTTCAAATTCAAAGCAAAAACACCGTAAGACATATGGAGACAAAGCTGTTAAAATACTTAGTTCATCAACAGATGTCATAATGAGTCATTACAGTAACCACCACAGTAAAAATTGAGTACTGAAGTTTTTATTTTGTTCACATTTTTTGGAAATAATTTTAACAACTACTCAGAAAACAAGTCTAAGTTACTAAAGTATACCCAGTATTTCTGACATTGCTTGAACACCTATAGAATTTTATATCTTCATTATATTTTATTACAGAATAACAAATTTGAAGTAGCATCTCTTGGTGTTTTTAAGTTATTACAAGCCCTTCCGCTAATTTTTCTGGAAAACTGAAGCTCTGTCATTACTTCTTTGGTTAACTTTAACTCCTTCACTGTATCTTCTAACGATTTACCTCTTCTAATAAAAAACACTTCCAAATTCAGTAACTGCTTTCCTTCCCAATAGAATTATAGCTTCATGCATTGTACGCAGGATGCTTGAGGGGTCTCATCACTTGATAATTCTATACATACTTTCTATTTTTTTTTTTACTATGACACCAATGAGAGCTCTCTTCTGAGAAGTAGTTGTATATAGTGGAAAAGAATATGCAATCTGCAGACCAACTGCTGCTGCTCCAAGTGTTGACCCACGAGCAAGTTCCTAAGTCATAGTATGCCAGTTTCTTTAACAGTGAAATGGGGATAGTAATACTGTCCAACTCGTTGAGCCGTTGGAATGATTTAGTGAGTTTCATAGTGCTTAGAATAGTGCCTTGCATGTAAAAATTGATGAAGAGTTTATTTTGATAGGTATAAAAGTGATGGCCGTAAAAGCTACTCAAAATGTGCTTAAAACATATTAATTTCCTCTTATAACCAAAACTAATACTGATTGTTAGTCTAAATTAATGACTTAAACTACTTTTTAGGGAGTGATGTTGAAATGAGAAAAATGAACATATGAGAAGTATCTTGGGAATAATTTATGCAAGTCTGTGTCATAATTGTTTATAGCATACTAAAATAATAAGGAATGAACAAGCAGTACTCAAAAACATAATGTTCTTTAAAGGGTAAAATAAGTTTTGGGTTACTGTTAAAATCAATTACCACATTTCTTTGGTTCTCGTTTATTAAAATATTTTAAAGGAGTTAAATGTAGATCTTTTAGGATACTTTTAGTGGAAATCCTGTATTAAACACACAGCTTCTAAAAGTAAACTTTATTATGAGCAAAGTTTTAAAAGAATTGCATTCAAATAAGCAAATTAACAATTACGTATGTTTTCATTATTTCATTTTATCTATTTTTCTTTTTTTTTCTTAAATTTTTTTTAACGTTTATTTATTTTTGAGACAGAGAGAGACAGAGCATGAATGGGGGAGGGTCAGAGAGAGGGAGACACAGAATCTGAAACAGGCTCCAGGCTCTGAGCTGTCAGCCCAGAGCCCGACGTGGGGCTCGAACTCACGGACCATGAGATCATGACCTGAGCCGAAGTCAGCTCCTCAACCGACTGAGCCACCCAGGCGCCCCGTCATTTTATCTATTTTTCATTAAGTGTACTGAATATTACCTAATTTCAAGCTTATGCAACTTTCATTTTGTCAATTTTATATCAGAGCATACTAGGTTATTTGAACATAAATTTGTGATACTATTAATTTCATGGCATTGTATTCAGATGTAAACCAAAGAGACCTAGTTATGGAAAATCTGAATTCATTTTGCAACATATTATTTAAAAAACTAATATTTAAAAAAAAATTTTTAATGTTTTAATTTATTTTTGAGAGAGAGAGAAAGAGAGAGAGAGAGAGAGCGCATGAGCAGGTGAGGGGCAGAGAGAGAGGGAGACACAGAATCCGAAACAGGCTCCAGGCTCCGAGCTGTCAGCACAGAGTTGGATGCGGGGCTCAAACTCACGGACTGCGAGATTATGACCTAAGCGGAAGTTGGATGCTTAACTGACTGAGCCACCCAGGCACCCCCAAACTACTATTTTTTAAGTGTATTTATTTTGAGAGAGAGAGAGAGTGAGAGCGCCAAGGAGGTGTAGAGAGAGGCAGAGAGAATCCCAAGAAGGCTTTACATTGTCATCACAGAGCCCAACACGGGGCTTGAAGCCATGAACCATGAGATCATGACCTGAGCTGAAAGCAAAAGCCAGACACAACCAATTGAGCCACCTAGGGGCCCCATTAACAAAATATTTTAAAATAAAACTCCTATGCCAACAGAAATATGACAAAAGTTTTTACACTTCTAGTCATATTTGCAAAATGAAAGATGCACCAACAACTTGGTAGCAGTTTTATGTGAAGGAAAATATTCACATAGTCCATGTACACTTCTAGATTTCAGAAAAGCTAACATATGAAAAGAAAATGTGTAGTTCTGAGTTGAAGAAATGTTCCCTGTATATATTTCTATCATGATTTATATATTTAATACAATTCTAAGCACTTTATTTATTTATTTTTTAATATGAAATTTATTGTCAAATTGGTTTCCATACAACACCCAGTGCTCATCCCAACAGGTGCCCTCCTCAATACACCTTACCCACCCACCCCTCCCTCCCACCCCCCATCAACCCTCAGTTTGTTCTCAGTTTTTAAGAGTCTCTTATGTTTTTGGCTCCCTCCCTCTCTAACCTCTTTTTTTTTCCTTTCCCTCCCCCATGGTCTTCTGTTAAGTTTCTCAGGATCCACATAAGAGTGAAAACATATGGTATCTGTCTTTCTCTGTATGATTTATTTCACTCAGCATAACACTCTCCAGTTCCATTCACGTTGCTACAAAAGGCTAGATTTCATTCTTTCTCATTGCCACGTAGAATTCCATTGTGTATATAAAGCACAATTTCTTTATCCATTCATCAGTTGATGGACATTTAGGCTCTTTCCATAATTTGGCTATTGTTGAGAGTGCTGCTATAAACATTGGGGTACAAGTGCCCCTATGCATCAGCACTCCAGTATCCCTTGGGTAAATTCCTAGCAGTGCTATTGCTGGGTCATAGGGTAGGTCTATTTTTAATTTTTTGAGGAACCTCCACCCTGTTTTCCAGAGCAGCTGCACCAGTTTGCATTCCCACCAACAGTGCAAGAGGGTTCCCATTTCTCCACATCCTCACCAGCATCTATAGTCTCCTGATTTGTTCATTTTAGCTACTCTGACTGGCGTGAGGTGGTATCTGAGTGTGGTTTTGATTTGTATTTCCCTCATGAGGAGCGACATTAAGCATCTTTTCATGTGCCTGTTGGCCATCTGGATGTCTTCTTTAGAGAAGTGTCCATTCATGTTTTCTGCCCATTTCTTCACTGGATTATTTGTTTTTCAGGTGTGGAGTTTGGTGAGTTCTTTATAGATTTTGGATACTAGCCCTTTGTCTGATATGTCATTTGCAAATATCTTTTCCCCTTCCATCAGTTGCCTTTTAGTTTTGTTGTTTCCTTTGCAGTGCAGAAGCTTTTGATCTTCATGATGTCCCAATAGTTCATTTTTGCTTTTAATTCCCTTGCCTTTGGGGATGTGTCAAGTAAGAAATTCCTGTGGCTGAGGTCAGAGGGGTTTTTTCCTGCTTTTTCCTCTAGGGTTTTGATGGCTTCCTGTCTCACATTCAGGTCCTTTCTCCATTTTGAGTTTATTTTTGTGAATGGTGTGAGAAAGTGGTCTAGTTTCATCCTTCTGCATGTTGCTGTCCAGTTCTCCCAGCACCTTTGTTAAAGAGACTGTCTTTTTTCCATTGGATATTCTTTCCTGCTTTGTGAAAGGTTAGTTGGCCATACTTTTGTGGGTCTAGTTCTGGGGTTTCTCTTCTATTCCATTGGTCTATGTGTCTGTTTTTGTGCCAATACCATGCTGTTTTGATGATGACAGCTTTGTAGTAGAGGCTAAAGTCTGGGATTGTGATGCCTCTCGCTTTGGTCTTCTTCTTCAAAATGACTTTGGCTCTTTGGGGTCTTTTGTGGTTCCATACAAATTTTAGGATTGCTTGTTCTAGCTTCAGGAAGAATGCTGGTGCAATTTTGATTAGGATTGCATGGAATGTGTAGATAGCTTTGGGTAGTATTGACATTTTAACAAGCAGAACAGCAAAGACACCCCAAGCCCAGCAGAAGAAGAGAAATAATAAAGATCAGAGCAGAAATAAACAATATAGAATCTGAAAAAACTGTAGAGCAGATCAATGAAACCAAGAGTTGGTTTTTTGAAAAAATAAACAAAATTGATAAACCTCTAGCCAGGCTTCTCAAAAAGAAAAGGGAGAGGACCCAAATAGATAAAATCATGAATGAAAGTGGAATTATTACAACCATTCCCTCAGACATACAAGCAATTATCAGAGAATGCTATGAAAAATTATATGCCAACAAACTGGACAACCTGGAAGAAATGGACAAATTCCTAAGCACCCACACTCTTCCAAAACTCAAGCAGCAAGAAATAGAAAACTTTAACAGACCCATAACCAGTGAAGAAATTGAATCAGTTATCAATAATCTCCTAACAAATAAGAGTCCAGGACCAGATGGCTTCCCTGGGGAGTTCTACCAGACATTTAAAGCAGAGATAATACCTATCCTTCTCAAGCTGTTCCAAAAAATAGAAAGGGAAGGAAAACTTCCAGACTCATTCTATGAAGCCAGCATTACTTTGATTCCTAAACCAGTCAGAGACCCAGCAACAAAAGAGAACTACAGGCCAATATCCCTGATGAATATGGATGCAAAAATTCTCAGTAAGATACTAGCAAATCGAATTCAACAGCATATAAAAAGAAATATTCACCATGATCAATTGGGATTCATTCCTGGGCTGCAGGGCTGGTTCAACATTTGCAAATCAACCAATGTGATACATCACATTAATAAAAGACAAGATAACAACCATATGATCCTGTCAATTGATGTAGAAAAAGCATTTGACAAAATTCAGCATTCTTTCTTAATAAAAACCCTCGAGAAAGTCAGGAGAGAAGGAACATACTTAAACATCATAAAAGCCATTTATGAAAAGCCCACAGCTAATATCATCCTCAATGGGGAAAAACTGAGAGCTTTTTCCCTGAGATCAGGAACACGACAGGGATGCCCACTCTCACCGCTGTTTTTTAACACAGTGTTGGAAGTTCTGGCATCAGCAATCAGACAACAAAAGGAAATCAAAGTCATCAAATTGGCAATGATGAAGTCAAGCTTTCACTTTTTGCAGATGACATTATGCTGTACATAGAAAACCCGAAAGACTCTACCAAAAGTGTGCTAGAACTGATACATGAATCCAGCAAAGTCGCAGGATACAAAATCAATGTACAGAAATCAGTTGTATTCTTATACACTAACAATGAAGCAATAGAAAGACAAATAAAGAAACTGATCCCATTCACAATTGCACCAAGAACCATAAAATACCTAGGAATAAACCTAACCAAAGATGTAAAAGATCTGTATGCTGAAAACTATAGAAAGCTTATGAGGCAAATTGAAGAAGATATAAAGAAATGGAAAAACATTCCATGCTCATGGATTGGAAGAATCCTAAGCACTTTAGAAATGTAAAGTTAGGTTACTGACATTAGCATTATGGCAATATAAGACATCTTTCATTTTCTGCCACTCTAACAACCAAAAAATTGGCATTCATCCACAAATGATAGCGCCTATGTGTGAGTTGCTTAATCCAACACTAAATGCCAAATGGAGCCAGTAGGCGTCTCATCCCAGAGTTAGCAGAATGAAGGAAATAAAAAATATCAGAACAGAAATAAATGAAACATAAGCCATAGAAACAATAGAAAAGAAGAACAAAACTAAGAGCTAATGTTTTAAAAAGATAAACAGAATTGACAAACTTGTAGCTAGAGTAAAAGAAAAAAAAGGAAAACTCTAAATCAGAAATGAGAAAGGAGGCATTAAAAATGACACCATGGAAATACATCAGACCATAAGATACTACTATAAATAATTACACAACAAATTGGATAACCCAGAAGAAATGTACAAATTTCTATAAACATACAGCTTATCAAAAATGAGTGACAAATAGAAAATATGAACAGACCAGTTACTAGTAAGGAGATAGAGTCAGCAATCAGAAATCTTCAAATAACACAAAAAAGTCTGGGACTAGGTGGTGTCACTGGTAGATTCTATCAAACTTTAAAGAAGAAATAACATCAAATTTTCTCTATTTTTTTAAAAAAGTTGAAAAAGAGGGAACACTTCCAAATTTATTTTACAAAGCCAGAATTATCCTGATTACAAATCTAGATAAGAACATTGCAAGAAAACTGTAGACATATATCTCTGATAAATACTGATGCAAAAATTCTCAACAAAATATTAGCAATCTGAATTTAACAGTACTTTAAAATGATTATACACCATGACCAAGTGGGGTTTATTCTAGTTATGCAGAGATAGTTCATCATACAAATCAATAAATGTGATACTCCGTATTAACAAATTAAACGATAAAAATCATATGATCATCTCAATAGATGCAGAAAAAGCATTTGACAAAATTCAACGTTCATTCAACGATAGAACCCCTCAACTAAATGGCTATAGAGAGAACATGTGTCAATGTAGTAAGAGCCACGTATGGCAAACCCGTAGCTAACAATATGGTGAGTGGTTGAAAGGTTTTTACTCTAAGATTAGGAACAAAAGTGCCTACTCTAACCATCCTTACTTAACACAGTACTATAAGCCCTAAACAGAACAATCAGACAAGACAAAGAAATAAAAGACATTAAAATTAGACAGACAGAAGTAAAAGTGTCTTTGTTTGCAGATAATATCTTATTTGCAGAACATTCGGATTACTCCACAAAAAAACTGTTAGAACTCAACAAATTCAGTAAAGTGCAGGATACAAAGTCAACATATAGAAGTCCCCTGTGTTTCTAAATGCTAACAATAAAATATCTAACAGAAATAAAAAGAAAAAAATCTATTCACAGTAGCATCAAAAACGGTGATATAGGAAATTAAATATATGAACATGGAAGACTATCAGGTTTTGATTAAAGAAGCTGAAGAGACAAATGGAAGAGAATTTCATGTTTATGAATCATAAGAAATAATATTGTTAAGGTATCTGTACCACCCCAAACCATCTATAGGTTCAATGCAATCGCTATCAAAATTCCAATGACATTTTGACAGAAATAGAAAAAAAATACCAAAATTTGTATGAAACCCCAAAAGACCCTCCATAGCCAAAGGAATCATGAGAAAGAAGAACAAAGCTGGAGGCATCACACTTCCTAATCTCAAACTATACTACAAATCTATTGTATCAAAACAGTATGGTACTGACATAAAAACAGACACATATAGACTAACGCAACAACATCAGGAGTCCAAAATAAATCCCTACACATATGGTCAAGTAATATGTCAAAGGGGAGCCAAGAATATTCAGTGGAGAAAGGATAACTTCTCCATAAATGTTAGGTAAAACTAGATCATCACATGCAGACAAATAAGACTGGATTTCTATGTTGCACCACTTAACAAAAATTAACTTCAAATAGAAAAGAGACGTAAGCACAAGACCTGAAACTGAGAACCTTATGGAAGAAACCAGGAAAAAAAAATCCAGGACATTGGTCTTGGCAGTGATTTTTTTGGACATGATACCAAAAGCACAAAATCGAAAGTGTGACGTACAAAAGCAAAAATTAACAAGTGGGACTACCTCAAACCAGAAAGCTTCTGTAGAGCAGAAGAAGAAGTCAACAAAATGAAAAGTTAGCCTGCAGAATAGACGAATATATTTGTGAAACATACATCTGATAAAGAACTCATGTCCAAAATATACGAAGAGCTTATAGAACTCAAAAACAAACAAAAATAACCAAACAATCATTTAAAAAGTGAGCTGAAGATGTCAATAGGTATTTTTCCAAAGAAGACCTACAAATGGCCCACAGGTACATGAAAAAGTGCTCAGCCTCGCTAATCATCTTGGAAATCACATCAAAACCACAATGACATGTCACCTCACACCTGTTAGAATGGTTATCCTCAAAAAGATGAGAAATAACAAGTATTGGTGAAGATGCGGAGAAAAAAGGAGTCCTTATGCACTTTTGGTGGACAATTTGTACCGCTACTATAGAAAGTTTCTCAAAATAACTGAAAATAGAGCTGCCATATGATGCAGCAATCCCACTTCTGGTATTTCTCCAATGGAAATGTCTCTCAAAGAGACATTCTGCACTCCCATGTTTTTTGTACCATTATTCACAATAGTCAAGACATAGAAACAACCTAAGTGTCCATCAATGGATGAATGGATAAAGAGGATGTATGTACATCCATATGCATACACACACACACAAGCACACAATGCAATATTTTTCAGCAATAACGAGAAAGAATTTCTCCATTTGCAGCAAAAGACCTTGGAGGTATTATGCTAAGTGAAATAGAAAAAGACAAAGACTGCATCATCTCACTTAATATGGAATCTAAAAAAGCCAAAGTCATAGAAACAGAGAATAGAATGGTGATTACCAGGATTTAGGGGACTGGGGAAATAGGGAAATTTTTTTTAAAGGGTACATGCTTCTAATTAGAAGATGAATGAGTTCTAGGGGCACCTGGATGGCTCAGTCAGTTAAGCGTCTGACTTCAGCTCAGGTCATGATTTCACAGTCCGTGAGTTTGAGCCCCGCATCAGGCTCTGTGCCAACAGCTCAGAGCCCAGAGCCTGCTTCAGATTCTGTGTCTTCCTTTGTCTCTGCCTCTCCCCCACTTACACCCTGCCTCTCCCTCACAAAAATAAAATAAAAACATAAAAACTAAAATTAAAAAAAAGAAGATGAATGAGTTCTGAGTATCTAAGGCACAACATTTTGATTATCCTTACCAGTAACGTATTATATATTTGAAACTTGTTAAGATAGTAGATGTTAAGTGTTCTCACAACAAAAAATAAATGTAAATAAATGAATGTAATTATGTGATGTGATGCAGGTATTAGCTAACACCATCGTGAGAACCATGTTACAATAAAAGTGTATCAAATCAACACACTGTTTGCCTTAAACTTACACAATGTTATATGTCAATTTTATCTCAAAAAAACCTGAAAATATTTTAATTAAAAAATTAAAATGAGCAATGTATATTTATTTAGACTATATTGACATATTTATATTTCTATAAATTTTAGGCACACAGCTTATACAATCTATATACTCTATTATGTATAGTGAACGAACATTTGTGTATATTATAGAGCATACGTTACTTTCTTTTTGTCATATGCTTTATTAAATAAACAATCTTCCCATATGATTCACTAGACTGGCCCCTGAAAAAGCAGTGAGTGGATAGTGGATAATGTTGGACTACCAGAAGTTTAACAAAGTTGGGTCCCTAATCACAGATGTTGTACAGGCATAATGTCTTAACAGGTCAGCGCAGACTCGGAAACACATGCATGGCTAGTAACCTGGTAAATTCATTGTTTTCAGCTTAACCAGAAAGAGAATCATTAATTATATTCTCTTGAAATAAACAACAATATATATTCATTGTCTTCTTCCAAGGCTATGTCTTGCCTCACTGAGTACAGCTCTCTGTCCCAATAAAGACTGAGGAAAACCTAATCTGGATATTCCACAGACCACAGCATTTTTTCACTGCCTTAACTGACCTCAGAGCAATAGAGGGGCCCTAAAATAAGATTCCAAAATGTATATAAATAAATAATTGAAAAACAATAAATAAATAAATAGATGCATTTTAAAACATTAAACTTTAAAACCGAAATGCAAAAGCATGACAGTTTTACTACCAAGGTTATTTAACCAAAGGAATGAGAAAGAAGAGGTACACAAGGGTCTCTAAAGGTTTGGTTGGTTCTATTTTTCAAGCAAGATGGTTGGTACTCAGTTGTTTTTATTATAATTATTATTTTTATTTATATTATGCATTTATATGTTAAAATGTTATTTTATGTATGATGTGTTGCTCAATAAATTTTTTTATGAGTTGGCAGAGCTCTTATAAAAGAAACAAAGATAAAATTTAATTATTATAGAAAAGAACAATGCATCAAAAGCAATGAAAAAGAGATTACACATCATTGGAAACAAATCTGTAGGATCAACTTGAGAAATTCAAACAAAATAGAATGGAAAAGAACATAATGCTAAAAAAGTTAAAAAAAATGGTTCTATGCCCAAAGCATAATTGACATCTGGTATTCTAGAACAAAAGGAAGATAAGTATGTTTTCAATACATAGAGCAAAACTTCCCCGATAAAGAGGAAGAGAGAAAAAAAAGTTTCAGTGATAGAGTAATGAACATCAGAGATAAAGTAGATAAATTTATGCATCTTTAAAGTAATGAACTTCAAAGATGAGCTTAAACAGATAAATAGATAACAAAAACATAAAGCTACTGGACTTTAAGGATAAAGAAATGATTATATGGGCACCTGAACACAATATTAGCTTGGTCCTATACTTCTTCACTGTCATATCCAAAGATGAGCTATTAATTAGATACTTAAAATTCTAGCGAAAGACAGTCTTACCTAGCACATTGCCCTTCAAGAATGAAATCAAGAGACACATACTTTCTAATATGCAATAATTAAGAACTTGTAGCATCTATGAATATACTTCTTCAAAACACCTGTTGAGAATAAGTCCCAATCAACGCGAAAATTGATTGGCATAGCCATGATAAAGAGATGGATTGTTAGCATTGAATCCTTTTCATATGAAACAAAGGCTAACAACTGTGAAAGTGTGATTAAAAATGGGAAATAAATTGGGGCGCCTGGTGGCTCAGTGGGTTAAGTGTCCAACTTCAGCTCAGGTCATGATCTCTGGCTTGTGAGTTTGAGCCCCGCATCAGGCTCTGTGCTGATAGCTCAGAGCCTGGAGCTTGCTTCTGATTCTGTCTCCCTATCTCTCTGCTCCTCTCCTGTTCTCTCTCTCTCTCTCTCTCTCTCTCTCTCTCTCTCTCTCTCTCTCTCTCTCTATGTCTCAAAAATTAATAAACATTAAAAAAAGAATGGAATATAAGTATTATGAATATGCATATAATAATAAGGATAATATCACTGAATCTTCAGGGGATAGAGAAGTAGGATATAGGTTATCTTCTCTATTCACGGAATAATGTTCATATCTCTGATGACAGGGAAATACAGATGATTTAAATTCAGCTAGTAATGGCTAGTGTTACATTTTACCAGTTAGGAAAGAGTTGAGTCACACATTCTACACCTTAATAAAAATTGTGGTTTTTTTTCAAGTACTCTGTTCCTTAGCCTGAGTAAATTTGTATTTATATAGAAACTAATCGTTTCTTTTTAAAACATTTTTATTAAAGGGATGCCTGGGTGGCTCAGTAAGTTGAGCATCTGACTCTTGGTTTCAGCTTAAGTCATGATCTCACAGTTTGTGGGTTCCAGCCCCACATCAGGCTCTGTGCTGCTTGGGATTCTCTCTCTCCCTCTCTCTGCCCCTCCCTTGCTCGTGCTCTCTCTCTCTCTCTCAAAATAAATGAATCAATAAAACTTCAAAAAAGTTTTATTGAAATATATATTGCCCACCGAAAAAGCCCAAGTGATATGTATGAAAGTTGATGAATTATATAACAAAGTGAAAATAGTGTAACCACCAACAGGTCCAGAAATAGAACAACTCTCTTTTGAGGTATCTTTTGTGTCCTCTTCCAAATACATCTCCCTATATCCTTCCCAAATGTAACAACTAACCTGACTTCCAATGTCATGCAGCCTTGGAAATTTGTACAAATAGAAGATATTGTTTTATAGCTAGCTCTTTTGCCCCAGGATGTGCTGGTGTCGTCATTCTTTTCCAGGTCAGCTCTTGTGGCTCAAATTAGCAATTCCCTAATGACTAATGAGGTTTCTGAGCTCTTCATGTTTATTGGCTATTTGGATATATTCCTTTGTGAATCACTGTTTAGGTTTCCCCCAGTGTTTTTCATCATCTCAATTTATTTTATTGGTTTTTAGAGGTTCTTTGAGTTTTCAAGATACAAGTCTTTTGTAGGTTTTACATATATCAAATATCTTCTCCCACTCAGTGTCTTGGCTTGTCATTTTTATGTTCTCTTTTGATTACATCTGATTTTAGATCAGTACAAATTATCAACCTTTTCTCTTATAGTCAGTGATTTTCGTGTCCTGTTACAGAAAGCTTTGATTATGCCTTGGTTGCAAAGATATTCTCCTATGTTATCTTCTAGAAGCTTTATTCTTTTGCTGTTTAGTTCAATACTAACATCTCATTTCAATGGCAATTTGTGAAGAAGACATTAAAGTAGGAGTTGAAAAGAGTGTGAGGGATGACTTTTAACAACTTTGCTGAGGTATAGTTGATATACAAAAACTGCACACATTTGATGTATACAATTTATTAAGTTTGGATATATCAATGCACTTGTGATACTATCACAAAATCAAAGGGATAAACATACCCATCACTTTCAGAAGTTGTTTTTTCACTCTTTCATGAGTATGTGTGGGGAAGTAGATAAGAGCACTTAAACATAAGATCCCCTCTCTTAACAAATTTTTAAGTATATCATACTATGTTGTTAACTGTAGGCACTGTATTGTACAATGGGTTTCTAGTACTTATTCATGTTAAATATGGAGGCTTTATACCACTAAACAGCTCCCGATTTCCCCCTCTCCTCAGGTAATAGAAATTACCATTCTATTCTCTGTTTCTATAAGCATATTATAGGTACCTCATCTAAGTGGAATCATATTGACTGGCTCACTTCACTTAGGATAAGATCTTCAAGGTTCATCCACGTTATTGCAAATGTTTCCCTTGTTTTTAAAGACTGTGTAATATTCCATCTTATGTATGTAACACATTTTGTTTATTTATCTTTCTATGGACATTTGGGTTGTTTCTGTCTCTTGGCTATTGTGAATAATGTTGCAGTGAACATGAGCGTACAGATACCTCTTTAAGATTCTCATTTCAATTCCTCTGGATACATAACCAGAAGTGGTATTGCTGGATCATGTGGATGCTCTATTTTACATTTTTGAGGAAACTTCGTACTGTTTTGCAAATGGATATACCATTTTAAATTCCCACCAACATTGAACAAGTATTCTAATTTCTCCATGTTTTTGTCAACACGTTTGTTTTTATTTATCCATGTATTTATTCTTTCCATTGATATTTATTCATTCTTTGATCCCCATACTTGCATCTGGGGTCATTTTCCTTCCACCTTAAAGAAGAATATCTATATATTTCCTTATAGTGGGTCTGCAGGTAATGCATTCTTGCAGCTTTCCTTTGTCTGAAAATGTCTTTATTTTTCCTGCATTTTTCATGGTGATTTTACTATGTTAAATTTTAAATTGGCAGGTTGTTCTTTGTGTTTCAGCATTTGAGGCTGGAATTCTGTTGTTTTCTGGTCTCAGTTTTTTTAGTTGATGAATCAGTTATTGGTCTAATTTTTGCTCCTTTGAAGGCAAAATATTTTTAACCTCTTGTTTTTAAGATTTTTCTTTATCTTTGGTTTTCAATGGTATAACTCTGTAGTTAGTGTAATTTTCTTTGTTTATATCATGCTTAGGATATATTTTAATTTTTTAATATGCAACTTGATGCCTTTTATCAGTTTTGGGAAATGCTGACCTGTCGTCTCTTCATTATCTACTTCTGTTCCATTCTTTCTGTGCCTCATTTTGTGGAATCCAACTACACCTGTATTAGGACTTTTTGTTGTGGTACACAACTCTCATATAAACTCTGGATATGTTATTCTGGCATATTTTCCATTCTTCTAATTCTTTCTTCAACTGCATCTAATATGCTACTGAGCACAATAGTTGAATTTTTATGGCCAATTTTTGTATTTTGAGTTCTAAAAATTACATTTGGTTCCTTTTTATGGTTTCTTGTTCTCTTCTAAAATCCCCATCTTATCTAATTTCTGAATATACTAATTACACATACTAATTACACTTAGGATATTTCTGTCACTGAAAATGATAAGTCTGTTTTTGATAACTATAAGGTCTGGATCTTCTGTAGATCTATTTCTCTCCCTCCCTCCCTCCTTCTCCCTCCCTCCCCTTTTTTGATCATTTGGTCTTATTCCCTGGTATATCTGGTAATGTTTGATTGAATGTGGCTCATTGTGCATGAATAATTGTATTGATTGGATGCTGCTCATTGTGTATGAACAATTGTAAAGGCATTTTTTGGCTCTGGCTAATGTTATCTTCCTCTAGAAATGATTTGCTTTTACTTCTGGAAAGTAGTAGGGGCAAATCACTTTCACACAATCAGAGATTGAGTTAAGTTCATGGTATACTTTTGCCTTTGTGAAAGCCACAATTTTCTATGATTTACTCCCACTTCTGAAGTATAGCCCGTTTCTCAGGGGTTCTTATGAGAAACCTTTCTCCTTGCTTGAGCTTAAACTTCAACTTTCGTATAACAAGATATTCATTGTTTGGAATCAATGCTCAGCTTTTTAGCTTCTCACTGTGATTTGGCAAATGGCCACATTCAAGGCTAGGTAAAATTTAGGTTCTTCCCTTCTCTCTGGGACCTTTACACATTGAGTACTCGCTGCCTTGTCGCCAACACTTATATTTTTAATTCTCAACAATTATTGTTGCTCTCAGCAGAAGGATTGGTCAGCAGGATACTAGCCTGCCTTTATTTCAGGTGTAAACAATTTTATTTTGAAGGCCCTGTTTCTTAATTTATGAGGTTATGGGAGGACATTTTTGACAATAATTTGCTGTTTGGAGAGGGACCTTTTACCCTTTGGGCAGAAAGAAAAAGAAAGGAGTCGGTAGGGCTCTTGATATTACATTTGCTCTCATTTTGACTTTATCTTCTTTTTACGTTCCATGAATTATTTCAGGCTCCAGACTAGCTTTATGGAGTCATCGAAACATAAAATATTTGAGTCGAAGTTAGACTTCACCTTCAACATTGTTCAATTTAAATCCTTTACTTCCATTTTGCCATTATACACTATCATTTATTCTTCTTAAGTTTACTGTCTGCTCTCTTTATTTCCATTGTCTCCATTTTTATCATGTCAGGTAGGAAGTACATTTTATACCCTGTATTTCTAAGGTAAGTAGTTAAAAATGTCCAGCTTTTTTTTCTACTACAGTGAAGGAAATTCTAAGAATTGCTACTTGATAGATATTTTCAAGAATACTGTTAACCCACCTAAGAGCCAAGTGTGGGTAGGAGGATGGGACAAGAATCCCCAAGGAAAGAGTCAATCTCAGAGTAGAGGCCAAGGTAAAATTTCTACTGACTGTGTCATAAGTGGGCAATTTATATTTATTGTCAGCAAGCTCAATAATATTGTGCGATGGGAGTCATTTCCTTATAGTCTGTACTGAATAATTCTCCAACTAATCTCACTATTTTCAAATGTATCCTTCTAGGACTGACTGGAGTGAGCCATATAAAACACAAAAATGAGCATATTAGTATTACATCATTATATTGCTATACATTTTACATAGTACTATAGATTAACAGCATTTTTCAATAGGTCCTTTGAACCTAAACTTTCAATAGGTCCCCATCACTTAAACATAAAGTTCAAGCTCCTTCTGTTTTTCTATGGTTTGTCTCATACCTACACCTCCAGTTTATGTAAATTGAAATCTTTCTACCTCACGTACATATGGCATTTGGCCATAATACAGGTACTTTTCGAATACACAAGATTATAGGTATGTGACTATATCACGTGGGAATTTGTGAGGAGGATTCACAAAAATCCTCTCGTGAGGAGGTTCTCTTGCTGGCCTGATACAGTAAGCATTCGTGTTGAGGGAACCCATACAGCAAAAAACTGAGTAGGCCTCTGGGAACTGAAGGCCACCTTCAGCCAACAGCTAGCCAGTAACTGGTATCCTCAGTTCTATAACAACCACTGAATTCATTTTGCCAACAACCGAGCGAGTTTGGACGTGAATCTTTTCCCAGTCAAACTTCTGAGGACACTGTGTTCCTTGCTGACGAATGGATTGCAGGTCTGAGACTCTGAAACAGAGAACCCGGCGAAACTGTCCCCAGATTGCTCTGCCACCAAAACTACGAGCTATAATAAATGAGTGGTGCTCTAGGCCGCTAAGTTTGTGATGACATTTTTTTGCACAGCGATAGAAAACTAATACTTCATGCTTTTGCGTTTGTAGTTCCCTCAGCCTTGACGCCGTACCTACTGACCTAGGGTCAGGTAGCAAACTACTATTTGCCATTGATGACACAATTCCTCACTTCTACAAAGCCTGTGAGTTCCTTCCTGATTCTGCCCTTTCTTCCACAATATAAATCAACTTTCATCTTGCTTCTTCGCCTAATTAATGTTAAACCTTCGTTTTCGTGGTGTTTCATACTCTAGCAGGTCCATTTATTTGTCCATATATTAAACCTGAGGATGGGGACTCTATCAAGTTTATCTTTGTGTTCGCAGTGCTTACCGTCTGCCTGGGACTATAAGCACCCAAATATCCCTCGTTCAACTCTTATCAGGCTTCTAACTATCGCTCTGTCTTTACTCTTGTTGTTTCATTCCCTACCATATCCTTTCTATCTCGAAAGATAGATTTTAGATCTTATGCAAATCTAAATCATTATTCAAGGTCAACTGCAATTTTACCTCCTGTTACTATCTTTGAATATGTATGCTTAGCAGTCTAAAAATTCCCAACAAAGACCAAGTGTTGATTTGATTGCAGAAGGTAAACAAATTGCCTGCCTTTCTTACCATGCCTCACTGCTCAGAGCTATTTCCTGTTCCCCATTCCATGCAGGATAGAAACACTGCCTGTTACCGTGAAGCAAAACATCAATTAAAAGCAAACTGTCTCTGTGCCCTTACTGTACTTTCATCTAAATGTCCTGTTGAATCATTCATATTTTTGAGAGGCAACAAACCCTTGCTTTTTTTTTTTTTCTTTCGCTGAATAGGGTTTGGTTTCTCATTTGCAACAAATGAGAAACAAATGGTGTGTAATATTACTAGGAAAAATATATATATACTTTGATAAGAAAATTTCAGAAATACCAGCGGACAACAAATCAAGTGCACAGTGAATTTACCAGGGGTGAAGAAACAGAACTTTGTTTTGGCAACTAATTATTTTAGCAACTAATTATTACGCTCTCTTTGTGTCCAGTATAGTGCTAAAATGTTTTCCATATAGACGCTATCTCATTTTCAGGCTGCCAAAAGTGTTATGGGTCAGCATGGTATAGTTGTTAACAGCATAGATTATGGGGGAATAATAATGCCTTTTTTTCTCCTGGGGTTGTTGTGTAGATAACCTGAATTAATACATAAAGAGCTCTTAGAGAAATGCTTCACATTTAGTCAAGCGTTAGCATTATTATGACTAGCTAATGTTATTAGAACTAGAAATCTTTATATTAGAAAAAGCTTGCTTAGCTTATTTACTGGCTAAAGGAATATTCCTAATAGGTGCAGCTGCAAAAGTTAAACCTAATCTGTCTGACTCTGTATTCCATGATCTTAACCACTAGACTATGTTGCATGGTCATCACATTTTAAGCTTATTTTTGACAAGGAAGTATAACTTTTTCATTCAAATAAGCAAAGATTAAAACCAAATGTGGGTGGGGCGCCTGGGTGGATCAGTCGGTTAAGCGTCCGACTTAGGCTCAGGTCACGATCTCTCGGTCCGTGGGTTCGAGCCCCACGTCGGGCTCTGTGCTGACAGCTCAGAGCCTGGAGCCTGTTTTGGATTCTGTGTCCCCCTCTTTCTCTGACCCTCCCCTGTTCATGCTCTCTCTCTCTGTCTCAAAAATAAATAAATGTTAAAAAAACAAAAAAACAAAATGTGGGGTCAAATCCCTAAATTGCCACATAAAAGTGAAGCCGTTGAAATTAGCAGCCTCGTCTATTGGTGGCAACAATTTAAATGATTAGACCTTGATAAAACTAACTCTATCAAATATAATATACTGTTTAATAATTCCTAAGTGGGGAAAACAAAACAAGAAACTAGGTACAAACATTTTGTTCCCTGAAGTGTTTACAGTACCCTGTAAGGATAGTGCATTGGTTAAATTATTTGTATTTTTGAATATTTTATTTGTATACACATATATTATTGGATAGTATATTGGTAATAAAGTCATGTTTTTAAATAATGCTACCATACAGAGAGAGAATAAAATAATGATATTTTTAAAATAGAACAAAAAGAGGATTTTGATGTATTTTATGAATTACCTAAGAAAAATTTTATGCTCAAAAGGAAATCTAAAGGAAATAAGGTCATAATGGAAACAGTGTTTGTATATGGGTAGAATAAGTGCCTGACATTTTAATTTCCTATTTGAATGTTTATTTACCATTTACCCCTCTATAATGAGCATGTGTTACATTTAAACCCAGGAACATAACACTATGTATGACCTTTCTTCTAGTTTTGGGGTTATTGGGAGAATAAAAATAAAGGAGTATGAGTAGGTTCAAAGTTTTGAGTATTTGTAGATCACAAAAGCAATTAATTGCTATAGGTACTCCACCCATTGATATGATAATGTAGGTTCCCCCTCTATCTGAAGGTAGACGGTTCCTGTGGAACCTTGTGTAAACTGAAGTGCATAAAGCAAAGAAACAATTACTATTCATTTTAACTTACATGGAAAAAAAAATCGAGCATTCTCGTCGTAGGCTTTTCTGTTCCCTTAGGGCACAGCTTGCTGACGGATGCATCAACTAAATCAAGCTAAAGTTGACTTGTGGTTGCTCACAGACAGTTTCAAACTATGGTGGCTGCATGCTGAGACGCTGAGTGTCCCTCCTGCATAGGGAGCCTGGCAACGGCCCTCTACCTGCCCAAGGTGCACAATGCCTCTGTAACCGCTTGCTCTCTAACAGGTGCTGAACGCTATTTTCACTCTCCCCCCTCTTCCCATAAAAACGTTAAGTCCTCTTCACATTTCTTTCATGTAGCAAGAGCAGGCACTAAGGTCGGTCTTCCACGAAAGCAAAGTGGCCTAACACAAACTTTGGAAAAGCGGGGGATACCTACACGATCCTCTCCCTGCCCAAAGCTGCTATTTCAGGAGCAGAGGTATTGTAACTTGAAATGAGTCCTAATGCGTTTCCACTGATTTCACGATTCTGTGAATTGCCGGCAGATACTACCAGGGAAAGGTGGACAAACACACAGCCCACCCCATGTCACATTCTCCTGTCCTCTTCTTTCCGGATCTTAGCGGTGATGAATAATGATCAGCCACGGCCAAACATGACCCTTTATAATCATCGCAAGAGCCCCATGGCTCTTATCGACGGAGAACCCTATTTATATTTTCTGTGTTTAACATGGCTCACAGTCGAGTCTTTTTAACTTTAGTGACAGGGCTACCCAGGAGAAACAAAGATGCAAAAATATTCACGTCTTCACAAAATGTCAGTTATCGGCATGTACATATCGCATCTCCCTAATGACTTGGTTTGGTAAACGAGCAGAAAACATTGCCTTGTTACTGTGAAATAAATACTATGAATCAAAGCCTGACCTTTTGCATTCCCTCCACAGCAAGCCTGGCTGTGTGGCTCCTTTATGACGGCATTTAAACATAGTTAAGTGTCTCTAATAATTGCAAATAGCCTTCCTAGCACCAATATGCCCTTTTATTTCTCCTCCCCCTCACTGTCAAACTTCTTGAACAATTGGCTCTCTTTGCTTTCTTATTTCTCTATCTTTCATCAAAGAAAAGCGGTTTCAGTTGGCTTCTACTTCTAGCACTCGACTGAAGACTATCATCAATGTTACCAACAATCTTCATATTGCTATATTCCGTGACCACCTTTGAGTCCTCATTGAACTTGACCTTTATATAGCATTTGACACTGATGAAGACTGCCTTTAGAAAATTTTCTATTCCCTTGGCTCCTGTGGCACACTATTATTTCTTTTCACGGCTGCTTTTTCTCTGTCTTCTTTGCAAATCTTCCTTTTCGCCACAAATTTGTGACATCTGTGTAATCAGCGTCTTCTCACTGTCCATGGACAGAAGCATACAGCCCCACGACTCCACATTTACAAGTTACATAGTCTTTCTCCTATGTTCAAAAATCGAAATAGCTCATTTCCTACCTTGAGGTTTCCATTTTGAGTTGTACCGGGCCACAAACTCAACATCTGTAGATCTAGTAAAATAAAATAAAAAAAAAAAAAAACTGGCTGAGGAATTAAGTTTGACTCTCACTTTCCCAATTTATCAGCTGTGTCACATTGGTCATATTTTTAAAATACATTCTCTGAGACTCACTTTCCTTATTTGAGTCATTGGGAAAAGTGATTAAGATAAAGCATGGAAAACAAACACAGCATAGCTCCTACCATATAGTAGGTGTTCAACTGCCGTGTTCCTTTCTTGTGATTCCGGTCTTAGTGTATGACTTGTTCATACACCTCATTTTTCAAGTGAGTAACTTGCACACCGACATTTACTGTCTTTTTTGTCTCACCCTCCACATTCAATCACCTAGTTTTGTGGATGGCCCCGTTTATATCTCACATATATCCACTTTTTTGGTCTCTATGGACATTTCCCATCAATTTCTCCTGACCATTTTTTCCATCATCATCCTCGAAACCCACTGTTTTTCTTGTGTTCAGTCTCATTCACTTCTAACCCATGAACCCCAGAGTCACTAGGTAAAAATCTCATGACATTAACCTAATTGAATTCTTTGTAGCTATTAATTATCCCTTCCAGTATAATTCCCAGGTTCTTTATTGAATATGGAAGGGCTTTAGAGATCTCTCCCTCACCTCATCTGTCTTCATCCTTCGACATTCACTTTATTATATGCTCTAACCATTCTGTGCCGTGGTCCTCTACTGATTTTTTCATTATTTTTTACAATTTAAATATAATTGACACACAATTATAGTGATTCAACATCCCTTTACGTGATGCTATGCTCATCTGCCACCATACAATGCTAACATAATATCATTGGCTATATTCCCTGTGTTGTGCCTTTTATTTCCATGACTTATTTTTTTTCCTAACTCGGAGCCATATCTTCTACTCTTCACCCATTTTTCCCACTCCCACACTCCCCTTACATCTGGCAACCATCAGTTTGTTCTCTGTATTTACAGGTCTGATTCTGCTTTTGGTGTATTCATTTGTTTGATTTTTAGATTTCACATATGAGTGAAATCATGTGGTATTTGCCTTTCTCAGTTTGACTTACTTCACTTAGCCCAACAGCTTCTAGGTCTTTCCATGTTGTCACAAATGTTGTCACCCTTTTTATGGCTGTGTAATATTCCATTGTATGTATATTCCACATCTTCCTTATCCATTTGTCTGTCAATGGACATTTAGGTTGCTTCCTGATCTTGGCTACTTTAAATAATGCTGCGGTTAAACGCAGAGGTGTATATGTATATTCTTTGAATTAGTCTCTTTATTTTCTTTGGGTAAATACCCAGTAGTGGGATTACTGAATTGTTTGTTATTTCTATTTTTAATTTTTTGAGGAAACTCAAAAATTGTTTTCCACAGTGACTGCATCAATTTGCGTTCCCACCAACAGTACACAAGGGTTCCTTTTTCTCCACATCTTCGCCAATACTTGTTATTTCTTGTCTTTTTGATTTTAGCCCTTCTGACAGGTGTAAGGTGATATTTCATTGTGGGTTTGATTTGTGTCCTCTCCTGATTTTTATATGATTTTATACACTTGCATATGACACATACTTTCAGTGTATTGTTTAATTTCATGATTTACAAAGTTATGTTGAGTCTTTTTAAAGAAAAATAACACAAAAAACATTGTTTTCCTTACTTCGAAAATCATATGAAATCATCAAAAGAAGAGTGCTAAAAATATTATGTTTCATTATCCGAATGCAATCCCAAACTTAGGCAGGTGCTTAAATTATGTGATAACTTATAAAAATATCAATGAGAATATGATAATAAATGCAAAAATGAAATGAAGGAGATAGTAAGTCCAAAAGAACTTGCTCAAAACTTTAACAATTAGGTATAGAGCATAAGCCATGAGGGAGAATAGGCTTATAAGAAACAACTCAAAAATATTTCTGGGTAAGCAGAATAGGAGTTTAATTCCAATTTGTTGCTTGGTTTTGGAAGAAGTTGCTTTCCAAAGCATAGATGTGTTCTCTGCATTTATTTAGCTTGATTCAGAACTTTTAGTGAGACCTTGCCTACGCCAACCCTGGTCTGCCATTCATAATGCATTTCTTTTTTTTTTTTTAAGGTTTATTTATTTTGAGAAAGAGACAGAGACATGAGCAGGGGAGGGTCAGGGAGAGGGAGAAAGAGAGAATCCCAAGCAGGCTCTGCACTGTCAGCACAAAGCCCCGTGCTGGGCTTGAACTCATGAACTGTGAGATCATGACCTGAACAGAAATCAAGAGTCAGATGCTTTACCAACTGAGCCACTCAGGAACTCCTCACAATATGTTTCTAAAATATCACCTTTCAGTTTGTAGATATTTCTGTTCCTAGAACATGCCGTATTTCTTCTCACTTCCTATCATTTCTTACTTGAAATTTTCTTCCTTAGTCTTATACTTGTTTCTTCAGCAAAACTTTATCCAGCCTTCACGTCTCATATGTGAGAGTGTCCAGAAAGGCTACTCTGAAGTCTCAGCACTTGGTCCGGTTCCCCTCCTGTGTCTTACCCTACGGTCGCACTCTCACCCTGACTTGCATTCACCTCATTGTTGGTTTGTGTCCCTATTATACTTCAATCTTTACAAGATGAGGGACCTTGACTCATTCATCATTGTATGTTCAGCTTTAGGCAGAGTGCCTGCCTCTTAAGATGAGCTCATAATGCATTTGGTATCATGTACTTAATAGTTTAAAATGTAGAAGTCAAGAATCGGTACTGAAAATCCTTGGCTTTGCTACAAAATTATTGTCTTAAAGTTTCCTATTTTCAATAATTTTCTTTAGTCAATGCTGATAAACTCTCTGTTTTAAAATTAGGTTTAGGGCGCCTGGGTGGCTCAATCAGTTCAGCGTCCAACTTGGGCTCGAGTCATGATCTCATAGCTTGTGGGTTTGAGTCCCTTGTCAGGCTCTGTGCTGACAGCTCAGAGCCTGGAGCCTGCTTGGGATTCTGTGTCTCCGTCTCCCTCTCAGCCCCTCCCTGACTCATGCTCTGCCTCTCTGTCTCTCTCTCTCTCTCTCTCTCAAAAATAAACATTAAAAAATTTTTAAATAAATAATAAATAAATAAATAAAATTAGGTTTAATGACCTTTCAGTAAGGTACTTAGTGTAGTCAGGAGGCTGTCAGCGAAGTCCGCTCTCAAAATGAAGATCCCTTTTCTATTACTTCGATTTCACTCTGTCGTCGTTGCTATTGTTGTCTTCTTTATTTAATATTTCTCTTTTTACCCTAATAATCCTTTTAATTTTGTTTCTGTGTCATTTGTCATCACCAAAGAATCTATTTTCTTTTTGGTATTGTTTTCAGGTGAAGGGGAGTGACCTTATTTCACTTCGCTGGTGCCGGACAAGAGAGTCATTTCTTTCCAGTGATTACGCTAATAGCCCTGGAGAAATCATTATCGAATATGATGTTGGTGAATTTTATGTCCAAGACCATGATAGTTGTTCATCATTCCAGAGAACTGAGGACATTTTTTAGACAATTTAAAGATCTATTAAGGGGTGCCTGGGGGGCTAAATCCGTTAAGCGTCCGACTCTTGATCCCGGCTCAGGTCATGATCTTGCAGTTCCTGAGATCGAGCCCTGTGTTGAGCTCTGCACTGACCGCAGTGCCTGCTTGGAATTCTCTCGCTCCCTGTCTCTCTGCTCCCCCTCTCTCAAATAAATAAACCAAACATTTTTAAAAAAATCTCTTAAGCTTCTGGAAACATCTTGAAGCTCTAATAGTCATAATTACTTGCCTAAAAGCTACTCCCCGAAAAAGAAAAGCTTTTGATTATAATTTACTGAAGTTGTCCTAAAATGAGATTTTATTGTGCTTTTGAGGAAAAACGAAAGCAAAGCTGGTAATCCAAGTGCCTATAGAGTAATAAAAGTATAAAATATTAGCGAAAACATGAATTGACATGAGAAAAGAAAAAAAAACCGATGTTTTCTTGCTTTAAAGGAATTTCTAGCATGCTGGAATGTATGTATTCAGAATATATTCATATGTGTTCTGTAATAAAAACAAACATGGTTTGGAGGTTAAGCATGTGCGTGTCTCAGGCAGCGAGGTCCGTCAACAGTCTTAGTGTTGTAACCTCGTGTAATTTCACTAAGCTTTCAAAGCCTTCATTTTCTCATCTGTAAAATTGGGTTATTAATAAACTTGATCTCACAAGAAATTATTAAAGATTAAATGAGACAACACATGTGGCTGCTACACAGCAAATATTCAAAGCTTGATGAGTCTTACAGTTTACAGCGGGCTAAGAGAATGCAGAGAGGAAAGTTTTGCCTATGCCTGGAAGGGATAACAGAGGCACAAGAGTAAGCCACAAAGGATATCCCTGCCCCGTTTGGAAGGTTGGAGGGAAGCAGTAGCACTTTTGTAATTCACACATGTTGTTGCAGATCTGCTGACTCAGCAGCCCCTCCCTGGAGCCTCCTTTAGCAGTCTGCCTCCTGCACGGCCATCATGTTTAGCTTTGTGACAAAGTATGGCTTGTATACGGTACCCTCATTACCAAAGTGAGGGAAAGCAAGAGGTGGATTTAGTCCACCTATGTGGGTTTCCAGCTCATCTTATGGATCGCACCTTAGTTTTGGTCTTCCCCACTTGCATCCATAACACTTTACCTCTCCTTCAATTTCAAGATCTAACATTATATGAGGACATAGTGGTCTTTTTTTTTTAACTTTTTAAAAAAATTTTCAAAGGTTTATTTATTTTTCAAAGACAGAGTGTGAGCAGGAGAGGGGCAGAGGGAGAGGGAGACACAGAATCTGAAGCAGGTTCCAGGCTCTGAGCTGTCAGCACAGAACCCAATGCGGAGCTCGAACTCAAGAACCGCAAGATGGTGACCTGAGCTGAAGTCACATGCTTAACCAACTGAGCCACCCGGATGCCCTGACACAGTGGTCTTATAGAGACTTTCACAACTTTATAAGCCAGTCTCCTGTAACAAGTCTATTCTCTCTCCTCCTCCTCTTGACTCTCCCCCTCCTCCTCCCCCTCCCCCTTCCCTTCCTCTCTCCCCCTGTCTTTCTTACCTACTGGTTTTGATTCTCTGATTGAACCCTGACTGAAACATCTTCTTTCCATTGACTTGCCAGTTTTTCTTTATGGAGCACTGCTCCATGTCCTTCCCTTCCCTTGCATACATCCATCACGTCTGAAACAAAAATGTGAAAATTTCCCCATCGATGTCTCTAAATACTACCATGACATTATATACATGTGGGTTTTTTTTCAAAATTTCATTATCATTTTCTAGTATTATCAACCTACAAAATAAATGAAAACATAAATGCACGAATGAAGTATTTGAAATTAGAGCTGAGTGACCAGTTGAAATGATTTCTTCAAAAGCGAAATTACAGTATTTGAATTTCTGCCATAACAGACATACATAACATTGAAGAGGCAAACCGTTGGTAAGATTGTATATTCCAGAGGGCAGCCCAAGTGCCTTCTAATCTTCTTTGTAAATATCAAAGTTCTTTTCGAATTGTCAAAAGAAATGAGCAAAAGAGGATCCACTGGAAATAGCCACTAATAATACTTCTATCAAGATTTTTCTTGTATGCTTCTATTAGGAGGGACTTTGACATTGGCAAGAATAGAGGCGGAAACAAAGGAAAACGTCAGGCGTGAAATTACAAGTAAATAATTCTCTTTCAGAAATGTATGCTTTATACAAAGAAACTATTCTTGGTTCTCATCATTTTCTTTTTCTCCCACTCATGATTTTCTGTACTGCACTGGTGTCCATGGAAACATTCATTGCTAACTAGTGGATTACCAGTGTCCTGCCACTTTCAATCACTATTTTCTTGAAGTCAATGAAAATTCCCTCTAATTTCAGTGGTTTCTCGCCCACCCTTCTGATACACAAGATCTGAACCTGTACCAAGAATGCGTGTTATTAACACATGACCATCTGATGCCTTATCTCTTTTACCACACTGGAAAATTTTATCAGGATAAGAACATTTATTCATAAACACTTGGGCAGATTGGAAACTTTCTCATGCTTTTTACTTAACAAGCACGAACATTAATAGATGACCCTATGTCAAATGACTCAGATGACTACCTCTCAGTATTTTTTTTGTGTTAAAAGATTTCATAATATTAAGAGCAACAGACAAGAACAAAACATAATTTAAGAGAATGCAAACTTTTGGGGCGCCTGGGTGGCTGAGCCAGTTACGTGTCTGACTTCGGCTCCGATCATGATCTCACGGTTTGTGAGTTCGAGCCCCGTGTCAGGCTCTATTCTGACAGCACGAAGCCTGCTTTGGATTCTCTGTCTCCCTCTCTCTCTGCCTCTCCCCCACTCATGCTCGCTCACTCTCTCTCGAGAATAAAGAAATATTTTTTAAAAAGAGAATGCAGCATTTTTATGTTCAGTTAAGTACAGGCTACTTTTCGTTTTGTGGGAAAGTTAAGGGATCTTAGTGCAGTGTTTTTTATACGCGTTACTTTCCATGACTGATTCATGAAATCAGTGTGGTTGGTCAGAGACAGCCCTCCTTTTTGACATTGAAGGAAATTAATAGAATAAAATAGGCAAATCAGAGTGCATCATGTGTGATGAGAGTTAATATTTTGTGAAACATTTAAAATTAAAAGTAAAGTCTACTTCTCACCATTGCTACTGTCCTATACAGTCTAGAGGAATAATTTCAACCTATCTCTGGATTCTGTGAGACTTAATTTGAATTTCACCTTCATTCTATGAGATTATAGTCTGGTTACCAATTGGATATTTGTTTATGCATTTCACCTCTCATCTAATGGTTACAGATTGAAATACATTTTTCTAAAGAATTCAAATTTCTTCACTGGCATCAAACTCCCGATATTTACTCCCTAGGGGAACTCTCACGAGTTACCACAAAGTACGCGCCTTAAAACAACAGACGTTATTCTCACACTTGGAAAAGCTACAAGTTTAAAACCAAAGCAGTGGCGGCGCCATGCCCTCTCTTCTAGCTTCTGCTAGTTGCTAGCAATTCTTGAAATAACTGGGTCTCTGTCTGCATTACCCCAGGCTTTGTCATCCTATGGCTGCCTGATCTCTGTGTCTTCACACAACATTCTCTTCACTGTCTGTGTCCCTTCTCTTAGCCCAAACTGGCAGCGTTTCTGCTGAGATCTCTGCCTGACTCCATGAATCACATGCCTAATCTCTTCACCAAAAGATTACCCACGCATACTCTTGACTCTGTTTTCAGAGCAAGCTATCTGGAATTTTAGGGTAAGAAGTCTCCCGATTCTAAAGTTCTTTTTTCTCTTTGCTTAGCAGTTCCTTCCTCGATTTGTCTCTTCCCCTAGCATTTTACTATAAGTAGAAAGGAACATCCAGACTGCACTTGGATAGAAAGTTTTGGGACAGTTTTTCACACCCTTCTTGTAAATGTTCTCAGCTACATGTTCAGGTTGAGCCCTTACGAGTTCTGCTTTCCACCCAACAGAAGAAGACAGTCGAGCCAAGTTCTCTGCAAAGATGCTATCACCTTTGATCCAGTTCCTAGTAACATGTTGCTCATCTCCATCTGAGACTTTTCCAGAAGAACCTTTAATGTCCATATTTGTACCAACAATCTGTTCTAGGCAATCTGTGTTTTTCTGCCACGCACCACAAAACTCTTTCAGCCCCTACTCATTATCCGATTCTAAAGAATGTCCACATTTACAGGTATTTATTTGCTACAGTAGCACCCCACTCGTGGTACCAACATACGTATTCGTCTCCTAAGGCTGCCTTAACAAAGTACTACAAACTGCGTGGCCTGACACAACAGAAATGTATTCTCTTACAGTCTGAAGACATGTAGTAAGGAAAGAATTAAACTCACACATACATCACTTCTCACCCATCACACTGGCCCAAACTCCAGTGCTTGACAATACTGTGTTCTTTAATTTTAAAAATGCAAGTTATACAAAATAGGTACTATATGATAAATACTGTCTATTTAATTATACTTCTACTATTTCCATTCTTTAAAAAGTGATCCGTATGCCTCGTATGCACAGCTGGTTAAACACTAGAAGATCAACTAATGTAATTCGTTACAGCAAGAGGCTAAAGAAGGAAAGTCGTACAGTCATATCTTGATAGGCAGGACAAGCATTTGACAAAATCTAGTACAACCCAAAGTTGGAGTCTGACACTACTCAACTTCAAGACTAATGATAAAGTTATAGTAATCAGGACACTGTAATATTGGTGAAAGAATAGACAAATAGAGCAGTGGAACAGAATAGAGACTCCACAAATGGACCCCCACAAATAGAGTCAACTATCTTTGACAAAGAAGCAAAGGCAATTCAGTGAAGAAAGGCATTCGTTTTTTTTTTTTTTTAATTTTTTTTTAACATTTATTTATTTTTGAGACAGAGAGAGACAGAGCATGAATGGGGGGAGGGCCAGAGAGAGGGAGACACAGAATCTGAAGCAGGCTCCAGGCTCTGAGCTGTCGGCACAGAGCCTGATGCGGGGCTCGAACTCATGGATCGTGAGATCGTGACCTGAGCGAAGTCAGACGCTCAACCGACTGAGCCACCCAGGCGCCCCAAGGCATTCGTTTTTTGAATGAAGTGTGCTGTAACAAGTGTACTTGCACCTACCAAAAAAATGAATCTAGAGACGGAACTTTTTCCTTTTACAAAAATTAACCCAAAATGGATCATGGACTTAAATGTATCATGTAAAACTATACAACTTCTAGAAGATAGCATAGGAGAAATCTAGGTTTGGTGGTAACTTTTTGGATATGACCCCAAAAACACAGTCCAGAAAAGAAAATATTAGTAAGTTGGACTTCATTAAGATTAAGAAGTAATCTGGACCTTAACGAAAATGCTAGGGTTTGCTAGAGCTAGGTAGCAGACAATTTATGTTTTCGTTGTACTTTTCTGGATGTCGGAAATTTTTAGTAATATAAATGATTTAAACTTTAAAAAAGAAAATGCTGATGCTCTTCCTCTGTAACTTTTCCTAAAAATGTTTTATTTAATTCTGTACATTCCTTTTTATTTTTTTTTTCTAATTTTCTTTTTCAACGTTTATTTATTTTTGGGACAGAGAGAGACAGAGCATGAACGGGGGAGGGGCAGAGAGAGAAGGAGACACAGAATCGGAAACAGGCTCCAGGCTCCGAGCCATCAGCCCAGAGCCCGACGCGGGGCTCGAACTCAGGGACCGCGAGATCGTGACCTGGCTGAAGTCGGACGCTTAACCGACTGCGCCACCCAGGGGCCCCTGTACATTCCTTTTTAAAAATATATCTTCTTCGTTACGAAAGCTATGTTTTGAGTGATTTAACGTGATCGTTTGAGATGCAGATTTTCCTCTCCTTGTGTGGTATTGTAACTGAAAATTTGACTCAGGATATAGAGATCCATTTGCATAACACTTTAGCTGTTTTCTTTTCTTTCCTTTTTTTTTTCTTTCCTTTCCTTTCCTTTTCTTTTTAATGTTTATTTATTTTTAAGAGGGAGAGAAAGACCCAGCATCAGTGGGGTTGGGGTAGAGAGAGAGGGAGACACAGATCTGAAGCAGGCTCCAGGCTCTGAGCTGTCTGCACAGAGCCTGACTCAAGGCTCGAACTCACACTGTGAGATTGTGACCTGAGCCAAAGTCAGAGGCTTAACCCACTGAGCCACTCAGACGCTCCTAAGCAGTTTCTTTTCTTTTGTCAAATTTCCCTGTGTGTTTACATTTATGATCTCCGCACATAGCTGTTTAGTCTATCCAGCTTGTTAAAGTGATCTATACGTAGGTTATTTAGGACATTCGGTACTTGAAATCTGAGGTAACAGCCCCCCCCCCCCACCCAGGAATATTTAGCAAATTTGCATTAAATTCCTTTAACTACTGTTACTTCTTCTGTCTGATGACCTCTCTAACTAGCCAAAGATACCATTGATAGCTTGAGCCTTCCTTAAGCAACAGTTTTCAAAATGAAGTCATTTGGAGTGTCCAGTAATGTGGAAGTGTAGATTAGAACACAAATATAAAATGATTACACTTTTTTCTGAAAGGCCATGTCGAAGGGAGAAGTCCCTGTTTTACATAGAGACGTAAGTTATTACCAGTTAAACTTCTTCCATTGAGACTAGACTCCTTCAGTAGAAGCTGTGTTCTGGGCATTCAAATACCCTATACCTAGAATTTTGCCTGACTTGTTGTACATGTTAAGTAAATGCTTGTGAATGAATGAATGAATGAATGAATGAAATGACATTTGCAGGGGTCAAGCCTTGTCTGGGTATGTGGAAATTGTACCGTGCAATTGCGTCTTTAACAGCATAGGATCGTATGTTGGAAATACCACGTGGTCTGGTGCTTGGCAGATAAGTTTCTTGTTTTAACAAAACCAGTATGTGTTAGGTCAATCTTCTGACATGAAATAGGAAAATGTTTAAGAAAGGTGCGACTGCTATGGATTAGGGCCCGCAATAAGCCCTGGTGGTAGGGCTGCGAACTGAGTTAAGGCAGGTGCTGAAATAGTTGACTTCCTTCTTGTGCATTTTAATGCGTCCCGGAAGGAATGCATCGCAGAAGGAATTTTTGCCACATCAGAGAGGAAAATGATGTAAAACACTTAAATCACAATACTCAATCATTAAAGTGATGCAAAATTTTAAATACTTAAGGGGCCATATTATGAATAATTTGATTTCTTTTTTAATTTAAATTTTTTTTTCAACGTTTTTATTTATTTTTGGGACAGAGAGAGACAGAGCATGAACGGGGGAGGGGCAGAGAGAGAGGGAGACACAGAATGGGAAACAGGCTCCAGGCTCCGAGCCATCAGCCCAGAGCCTGACGCGGGGCTCGAACTCCCGGACCGCGAGATCGTGACCTGGCTGAAGTCGGACGCCCAACCGACTGCGCCACCCAGGCGCCCCGAATAATTTGATTTTAAGGGGAAAAAACTTTGATAAAAATCAGCATTTTAATGTATCACGTGGCTTGAAGTATCGTAGCCAATATTGTCAATAAAATCAACAGATGAGTTGCATTTTACAACAGTGATAGCTTACTTGGCACCTTTATTTGTGAGAAAAAATCCACTCCAGGTAACAATAATGTGTTTTGAGGACAGATTATAAGGATTACCTTTTAACTACTGGCATAGTTGTTGTCTTTTGTAAAGCTTATTTTCAAGTGGTATTTTACTTCAAACAGCACAATAAATGGGATTCAGGCAATTTCATACCTATTTTGTAGCCGTGTAAAAAAAAAGCGTATTATTCGTTATAAATAAATAATTGTCACACGTATTTTCTACTCTCTTCTTAACTCATACATATCACCTACTTATCCCTTCAGATTATCGAGTGCCTCTGAACCCTCTTAAGAAGGATTTGACAATCTGTCTAAACCATTTTTTATCACACTGCTTGCAGGAAATTACTCTGTTTTGACTAGAATATGAAGTGTCTGTAGCACAGTTAGCACGCGGGGGGGGGGGGGGGGCGGGGAAGCAATTCATTAATAACCATAAAATCTTTGAAAATGTAGTTAAATAATTTCATGCCACATTGTACTGCTTAAATTGCCCTAGATGTTTATTGCCAGTTTTGGTGATTCTAGATAAGTATTCGATTCATTGGTAGCACACTTAAGCCAGTGTTTTCCCCAAAGTGGATTGCATACCGCTGGTGAAACAAAATAGCGTTTTGGTTAATGCAGAGACCATCATTTTCTTTTTTTTTTTCAATATATGAAGTTTATTGTCAAATTGGTTTCCATACGACACCCAGTGCTCATCCCAAAAGGTGCCCTCCTCCATACCCATCACCCACCCTCCCCTCCCTCCCATCCCCCATCAACCCTCAGTTTGTTCTCCGTTTTTAAGAGTCTCTTATGCTTTGGCTCTCTTCCACTCATTTTCTAAACGTAACATATTTATATTAACATGTGGTGGCTAATCTCCAAAAATGATTGAGCCATTCTTTCCTGTTTTCAAGCCATTGTTCGGTTCCTTGCCACATGAAATCTAGATGATTTGCTCTAACCAATGGGATATGGCAGAGTGATAGGCCATTTCCAGATCTGATGTTGAAGAAGGCTGGACCCCTTCAACTTTTTTGTGATTTAGGAAGTCTGAACCACCAGTAAGAAACCTTTCCCTGCTAGAAAGGGAAAAGGTTAAAGCTATGTGGAGGGGGAGAAACTCTGGAACCACATGGGCAGAGGAAGAGGCCCAGCCATTGCAGTAGCCTAGCTGATGCTAGAATTCCATCTATCCCTGCTGAGGCGCGAGTCCCATGAATAAATGCATCTTGGAGATTCCAACCTCAGCACATCTAATAGCAGCAATCAAACAGACCCCGAGTCGACTAACAGAACTACCCAGCTAAGCACCAGTCAACTCTTGAATCAGAAGAAACAGTGAAAAAAAAATTAAAACGCAAAGTTTGGTGGTGGTTTTTTTTTATTCTGCAGTAGATAACCAAAACAGAAATTGGTATCAGAAATGCATATTGCCATAGCAAAAAGGATGGTATTCGTTTTGTTAGCAGCTATCAGGGAAGGACTGGAAGACCTGAAGGCATTGTTAATGAATCCTGGAAAGACAGTATGGAAATCGTGGGAAGGTGGAGAAAAGGGAACCCGCATTATAGAATAATGGAAAATTAGTAAAACAGCGGCTTGAAATAATGTGGAAGATAGAAAAGGCATCAAAAGAACGTGTGATTTTAGCTATGGAGATTTCCGGACAGAGAGTTGAACGTGCCAGCTGACTTATCTTGGCCCTTTTGACGAAGGATGGGAGACATGAGATAAGCTAAGAACTTTCAGCCTGCAGACAGTATTTAGAGGGGATATAATAAAACCAGGGCTTGCTAAGTGTGAAAATGCAACTGTTTATCATTCCAAGTATCTCCTGTACAAAGATTCTTGGAATAATAATTGGCGTCAGGACAAAGATCACATCTATAGTAAAAATGTAGCCTCTGGTAAAGATGAGATCTAGATTGCACCTGTAAGTCTCTTTGTTAAAACCTCAGCAAAATTTAAGGCAAGGTATGCAGGCTATCTCATATAGACTAAAAGACTTCTAAAATTCTAAGGAAATTCTTCAGAGACTGCCTGTGATAGATAATATGGTGTCTAAGAGAACCTCTAAGAATCTTAAGGCTATTGTTTCATAGCAAACTGACCCATGAACCAAGTAGAGAGGGGTCCATCTTATACTTATGGTTTCTGTCCTATGGAATGGGTTATAGCATAAAACATAGATGACTTTATAAGCTCATATAGGGGCACCTGGGTAGCTCAGTCAGTTGACCGTCCGACTTCAGCTCAGGTCATGATCTCGCGGTCCGTGAGTTCGAGCTCCGCGTCGGGCTCTGTGCTGACCGCTCAGAGCCTGGAGCCTGTTTCAGATTCTGTGTCTCCCTCTCTCTCTGACCCTCCCCCGTTCATGCTCTGTCTCTCTCTGTCTCAAAAATAGATAAACCTTAAAAAAAAATTAAAAAAATAAAAGCTCATATAGGGTCTGTACTAGCCAAGACTAAAAGGTAAGGAGACAGTCTAAGAAGAAAAGAGAATTCTGAGCCCTAAACTCCAAAAACAGAAAGCGGATGGAGAAATTTCCTTAAGCTATTCACACAGGCCATGTCTCATAAAAAGGAAAAATAAACTCAGAAATCAGAACCAAGAAGGGTGCCTGGGCGGTTCAGTCAGTTAAGTGTCTGAGTCTTGATTTCAGCTCAGATCATAATCTCATGATTCATGGGATTGAGCCTTGTGTTGCACTCCACCCTGACAGCAGGGAGCCTACTTGGGATTCTCTTCCTCTCTCTCTCTCTCCCTTCCCACCCCAGTCTCTCTCAAAATAAATAAACTTAGAAAAATGAATAAATAAGAACCAAGAGTACAGACTGAGTGATCAGAAGAATCACTCCTAGGAAGCAGAGTTGGATCTAAATTGGGGCACCTGGGTGGTTTAGTGGGTTAAGCATCCAACTCTTGATATCAGCTCAGGTTGTGATCTCCCAGTCATGTGATCAAACCCTGTGTCAGGCTCTGCTTGTGAGGAGCCTGCTTGGGATTCTCTCTCTCATTCCCTTTCCCACTTCCTGCCCTCCCTCGCTCATGCTCTCTCTCTCTCTCAAAAGCAATAAACTTTAAAAAATAAAACAAAATTTAAAAAATAAAAAGAATTGGATCTAAATCAACACCAATTCCCTGTCCCAAAACCAGGGTAGTTGGAGACATGTATCTGTCTGGATTTCACAATTTCCATGTTTCAGTGTCTGTTATATGCCTTCCCAAATCTCTTGGAATGAATTGACTCCATCAGTACTCTCATTTCTGTCTTTTCTTTGTTATATTTTGCCAAGTCTAGGCCAAAGCCTTAAAAACTCTCTGC